>NC_090928.1:1295774520-1296082687 GCF_040938575.1 Ambystoma mexicanum
GTTCTCTCTAGGCTTGACTATTGTAACAGTCTCTTTTTAAATCTGCCTGCCTCTACTTTCCGTCCTCTGCAACTCATCCAGAACTGGACTGCAAGACTTGTCATTGGCCTCACGCTCAGGGATCGTATCTCTCCAGCACTGTAATCTCTCCATTGGCTCCCAGTGGCTGCAAGGATCAATTTCAAGACCCCTTGCATTGTCCACAAAGCCTTCTGGGGCCTGGGACCAAAATATCTCCAGCTTTCTCTTCGGAAGTATCTTCTTACTTGAGCTCTTCGCTCCTCCACCTGCAACTCCTTGAGGGTCAGTCACTTTTCCAAGCAACGAGTTGGGGGCAGATCTCTCTCTTCGGCTGGTGCCTCACTCTGGAACAGCCTCTCTGCCTCTCTGAAACTTGAGTAAAACCATCTCCGGTTCTGGAAGCAGCTACAAACTTTCCTCTTTGCTTCTGCTTTCTCTCTTCCTCTTCTCTGCTGATCTCCTGTCTGATATTGCACTGGTTATCTGGCTACTCTCTGAACCATGGGGCCAGGTCCCTTCCCTCCCAGTTGCACACCTGCACTGCCTCCTGGCAACCCTGCACTTGGGTCTGTATCTGCAACCCTACCTGCACTTATCTAACACTTGTTATCTGCACTTAACCCCTACAATGCCACCTGCAGGCTGCACTTCTTGTTTTTCGATGTTTTAATCCTATGTCCTGCACTTGCTCCTCCTCCCCTTCCCCAGGCACTTTTCCCCTTCCCTCTCCCCTGCCTTTGCGCGATCTCAATGTCACTTGGCCTAATAAGATCGTTGTCTTGTCCTCCATTTGTTCCTCTCCCTTGCCGCTTCGCACCTTGAATCACCTGTGTATTGGTGCGCTATAAATGTCATATCATATCATATCAAAGGAAAAGAGAGTTGAAGATACTACCCGTCCTCTCTTGTGGTGATGAACTGAAGTTTGCTCTCTTAAATTTCTCCTCAACCCCAATTAAGATCAGAAGAGGCGAGTTAATGGCAAGCCTGGTATATGAAATCTTATGGGATCTCCCTCCAAAGAGACCCATGGGGAAAACAAGGTAAATTATGTGGGAATCTATCTGAACAGTGGGGAACCCCAGAATATTTTTTTACCCCATTAGAAGGAGAGGTTGAGTATGATCAGATCAGGGGTAAGTCCTTGTGGGAATACAACAATATTACCAAGGTACCAGTATTCGTGAAGAGTTTCTCCCCTTGGGAAATGGGATCTGGGGCCAATGAGCACACCACGCTATACCCTGAGAAGAGTAAGACGTCTGACCCAGAGATAAAGAACTTCCAACTAACCGTAGAATACCTTGAAACCACAGGGTGCCCATTGTTATATCTCCCTCCCAGGACAATAAAGCCATAGAATGATTTTCTCCTTGAGAAATGGATGACATCAGAACCATCTTTTCTACTAAAATTCCTCCATTCTTCTAGAAAGGTGAAAACCCCTGAAGAACCCAGTGATAGTATATACAAAACATCAATAACTTAGAAAGAGGAGAAGAAATGGGAGAGGAACCCTCCTCTAAAACCTCATTCCCTACAGGAAATGAACTAGATTCCTTGTGGGAAGAATTGAGATTCCCTTTGCGGTATTTCCCATTGGAACAGGGTATTGCCCATTGGAACAGGGGGATGAAGAATCATTCACCCCAGGGACACCCCTCCATGACCCACAAGGATCAGAGATGCCCAGCAAACATAAAGATAGGAAACAAGGTTTGGACGCTAGGGAGACAAAGAGTGAAATTGGAGATATACCCTCTATTACACTCCCATCTCCTGCCTTAGACTCAAAGCGTTTTTCCTGTGGAGAGTATGGCCATCCAGCAAGACATTGGGCCTCATTACGAGGTTGGAGGTAGCCTTGCCGTTTCTACCAGCAAGGCTACCTCCAAACTCGCATCCGGGTCTGGCACCCGCGAATGGGCAATTACTGGGCTATTCTGGCCCACCCCAGACCCGGTAATTGCCCTTTCGCGGGTGCCGGCCTGATACATCCCCATTCCCATTTGAGCCCCATAGCCCATAGGGCTCAATGGGAATGGGGAGTGTGGTAGCACCAGTACCCTTAACAACGGTGCTACCATCATGTTCTGCTCGCAGGTGCTGGTATGGTCACCAGGTCAGACCTGGTGGCTGCAATGGCACCCGTGAGCAGAACTCCTAGTATGGCGGTACGGTAGCAACGGTGCTGGAAGCCATACATATGGTAAAGACTAGCGTTGCTGGTTGGGCCAACCCTACACATGTTCGGCCTGCTCCATAGGGTATGCCAGGTCATTGGTCCCAGCCCAGTCCATCTGTCTTCCATCTCGTGGGGTCTGCTGGGCTCATCATCTTCGAGGCACCAAGGTCGAACAAACAATTAGCTACATTCTGTGAACAATACTACTCTATCCTCATACCATGCACCTGGTAGGTTCTGAGATTGGCACAGGGGGAGTCTCTGGGTTAAGCTGACCCACACGTCCTTCATTCATTCCAATCTCCCGTCCTGGGCGCCAAGGCTTCCACCCTCGTTTTTGGACTATAATGTAATCCTCACAATAACTTGCATTACAAACCATGGTATCACTTAATATTATCCCCAACAAAATATCGCCATATATATGCTTGTCAGGAATGGCCATTGGCGATATTTTTATTGAGGATAATATTTGGGTTTTTTGGGAGTGGGGGTTGCGGGGGTGTCCCCTGCTCCCTTTAAAATAATATTTTTGTATGTCGATATTTCTGCAGGGATATTAACATTTGGAGCCCTCACCATGTGATTGTCAGAATGAAGGTGGAATAACCATACTCTTAGATCTTTTATGGCTTATTGGTTTATGGTCGGTGGTCTGGGGTCAACTAGAGTCTTGGAATTCTAGGGTCTTAGGACTGTGGTGGCCTTAAGGACTATAACTTGTAGTGAGCTAAGTGAGAGTCGGCGTCCTGTTCAGGATAACACGTACGCCAAGGCGCCTGGCTCTGTTTCGTGGCCTTGCAGGGCACATTCATCTCAGAACAAAATATATTTTGGGATCTCTGTGGAAATTGGCTGTGCTGGCCTTTCTCACCAGTGCTTGGGCCTAGCCAGATTTCCGTGTGGGATTGTGGACTGCGATTGCTTTGGCTAAAACTACTAATATCTAGAAAAATGGCGTCTGCTAATGCATGCGCACTACTGCCTAAATGTCAAGAACCGCATGCAACAATATGATCGTGTGGGGACTTACGGGACCCTTCCCTTGGGTCATTAAAGTGCATTGAATGGGGCTTGCTGCACCTTAAAGTATGCTACGGGGGTGGGAGGGTCTTGCTCCCTTCCCAACATTCCCACATTCGTTACTTCTACAGTAATGAATTCCCACCACCTGGGCTCATGCTCCCTTCTCTCCACCTCCACATATGGTGGGGTTCCGCTTATTGGCATTCCTGCTTTTCATACTGATTGCAAGCTTCCTCCTGCCTGCGCATATTCCTCAGGTATGCATGTCATATAAATACATCCCCCTTTCACCTGCCAAGTCTACCCATACTTCCTCATAATTTTCAGGGTCAGGGGCAATGATGGTGTGGTACAGTCTGTCTACTTTGACTCCATAGTGAATGGGGACTATGTGTGGGATGGGGTCACTTCACTATATTTTGTATTGCGAGGTACCTTTGGAATCCTAATTGACACCATCATCCTTGCGCTCATAGACATGGCTTTGGCACAAAACCGGCGGCCCACCTGGCAGGTGCAAGAGATGACCAGGAAAAATAGTATGATGGGCACCAGCATCTTCACAGTGGCGCCCAGCCCGGACGGGGCCCAATCGAATGCCAGGACAAACCAGTCTTCTTTTTGTATTTCTGCTTCCTTCTTCATGTGGGCCCCTAGGTTGTGCACTGCTTCAATGATGTGGGACAGGGAACTGTTTCCGTGTCTTCGGTTCCAGGATTTTGCAACAGGAATCCCTGATTTCTTTGCAGACGCCACCTTCCATTGCATTGAGCATGTCCAAGACAGACAAGATACTCACAAGACCTGGAGAGCCTAACATGAAGATCCCGTGTCTTCGACCTGCAATGGGATCTCCTGAACACAGGGTGACCTTTTTCCCTAAGTGCCCTTCTGACTGTTTAAAAGATTACAGACAGAGTTGCCTTTAGAGCAAAAGAGCAATTCACACCACCCGGTGTGCACCCGGCTGAAAAGAAGGACAAGACAGGTTTAGTATTTTTTAAATAAAACAAGGAGAATACCACAACTGTGTCAACTACCAAACTAACCTGGATATAGCTCTGGTAGAGGGTAACCAAGGTGAGCTCTGTTAGTGTTCTGTTTGTAGAACAAATCCAAAAAAGAAACCACAATAATAAACATCCAAGAATGTGGTGGAAAAAACAATAAATCGGAAGATGAGTAAGGACCTATTGTCATGATGCCTACCTCCAAGGAGCCAGGTCCGACCCAGCAACCCCAGAGGCAGGCATCATTTCCCCCAGGGGAGTGCCAGCGGGCCCAAGCTGGGGCCCTTTGGACGCATGTTGGACCTCTGTCCTGGTGCCTTAGGCGCCAGGCTCATAAAGCTATACATGTGTTCAAGTGTTTTAAGGTGCACCTACCTTATGCAGACCATGCTGCCACATCCAGGCCCTCTTGAGGCCTGAATAGGAACTACTTTACCTGTGGGACTACTTTCCACCCGGGTGTGGTCGGGGAAGGATACATACCTGATTGGAGGAAGGATACACACTTGGAACTTCTTCCAAAGCTATTTAAACCACACCAGATCGCGTTGTTCTGCTCCTCGCAGCTGGACGCTCACTGTGTCAGCTCCTGCATCTGGACTTCAGCCACGCCTGTCAGCATCCTGGGTCACCTGCAAAGGGAGACAAGAGACCTACCAGCTAATCTGCACCACAGAGACATCACCGACGATCCTGAAAGGGAAGACATCATTTTTAAAAGCATTTTGTTACGATCGCTGCAGCGCTGCATTTCACTCACCTTTCCTGGGTTCCTCCATCTTCAGCAGCGATCATCCGGATACACAGCCACTTCCCAGAGCCTAGAGAAAAAGACAAGAACAAGAGGTGAGAGAAGGAAGGGAATAGGAAAAGCTCAGTTTCCTTCTAAGACTTACCTGTTGGGTCATTCCCATTTCATTTCGGGTCTTGCTGCTTCCAAGCAGGACCCCGGCCCCTATGGGGAAAAAAGACAAAGACATTAGATGAGCGAATGCAAAAACATTACCTGAGCGCTCATCTAGGACTTACCAGATCTTTACTGGAACTGCACGTTTCACTTCGGGTCGGCGCCATATCTCCGGCATTCCGAACCCCGGCCCCTATGGGGAAAAGACATCAACATCAGCGCTTTGTTGCAAGAAGTCTCCAAAGGAATCTTCATTCATCACCTGAAAAAAGACAATGAACATTATTATTTAAAGCTTGAACTTTTGAACTTGCAACAGAACTTTTACAGCGCCTTACTAGTATAATCAAGCTTACCTGAACTCCCATCCAACCTCAATCCAGTGAAGTAACTGGGTTCAATGCGCCCCTGCATCAGAAGCAGGATGGAGAGCTTGTCCTTTCAGACCCTAAGGTGAGACTTCACGGGGAATCGTGGAAAGGTATCGTGGAGGGTTGGAAGAGAGTGGGAGGCTTGAGCATAACTCAGTCAGTAGGTAATACTCCCTTTTCACGCACAGGGGAATATTCCTGCGAGCCGGAGAAGCCAGAGTAGAGGGCCCTTCCTGTCCATCTTCAGAGTCCTGCGCTTCACCATTGAAGAAGCATCAGCACTCGAAGCCAGACCTGCGCCTCCGTGGGAATCAGGTGAGCGTTACACCTATGCGGTCGGAACGAGGACGCTCTAGCGGCCCTATAGTTGCCACCAATGTCAGCAAAGTGTTTGTATAAAGGTGCTTCTAGAAAGAGTCCATTGATGAGTCCAGTATTAGGAAGAGCAAAGATAAAAAGTAACCAAATCCATGGCAGTCCAATATCAATCCGTATAGTGATCCGGTGGTCAGTTAAGAAATAAAGCAAAGTGATGTTCAGCCTGGCTGCAGGGTATCTCCTGAGGTGGAATTAGATACCGGTAGGATGACCAAGGAGTCAGCTTAGTAGCTGCTAACGTGCCTCAACAAATGATCAAGGCGAGGCAGGAGCATGATAGCAAACAGGTTCCTTGATCGGCTTAAAATGCTGAGTTATGGTCAAATAAATAGAATACTCGGAGCACCGTGAAGGAACGCAGCTCCGCAAATCGCCAGAAGTGTTCAGTGGCTGTCAGATGAAGAAGGATTTCGGGGTGTTCATGAGAACGTGAGCCCTGTGTTGACAAAAACCCTGTGTGAACTGAAGGCGGCTGGGAGCACTTGCGAAGGAGACACAGGCTCTAATTGCTGGTAGGAAAGTATCCGCAGAGTGAATGGAAACGGAATCTAACAAGGTAACAAGAAAAGGTGGCAAAGGAGGAAAACTTCTTTGCCGGAATGGCGGAACTCCCACCAAGATGAGAGGAACAGTCACCCGGGACGGTAGCGACAACTTCTAATTAGAAGCAACACCCCCTGGAAGAGGATGGCTTTTGAGCGAATCTGGAAGTGCGATGAAAACGTTACCTGACATGAGGGGGAGAAGCCGTACATGCAATGTGTCTGCGGGCTTGCAATTGGTGAAGGTGCCAGGGCAGCTTCCACTTGCGCAACAGGGACAATGGGCATTGGGGCACTCTACCATGCCACTCCGGTCTGGAGTAGCGTGTCCTGACAAACACATACCGATTCTGCATCGTCATCAGCCTCAGCGTGCAAAGCTCCACTTTTATGATGTTGAACCCTTGCTCAGTCCCGTTGGCCAGCTGTGCCAGTTCCTAGCAGATGATTAGCAGCCATTTTGCATTGGCTGCAGCTTGCACACTGGGTACAAACAAGGATGCAAAAAATGTCTCTGCTTTGCTGAAGAGGCGGTACACATCTGGTATCATCTGGCACGGCTGATGAATCTTTCGACAGATAGTTTACCCTCTTCTTCCTCCGCAGGGTTGTTCCTTTTTCTTTTCCCTGGACGAATGTTGAACTCTAGTGGTGGCAAGGGATTTCTTCCGTCCACTTCAATTGTTGGTAAAACTGTGGGGGTGAGGGTATCAGGCTCTGTTGGCCCCCAGGTGCAGCTGTACTTCTGGGAATACGAGTAACGCTGAGTGTAGTGTGGCCAGCGTACATTAGCCCCTTCATGATGGTGGGAGGTGCAAGTATGCTTGTTGGCCACCCACCCAGTAGTAATCCATCACTGCCGCAGTGCCTTTCTTGAGATCAGGATGAGCAAAGTCTTGTAACAATGTTTATTGGACCCTATGAATGTTTTTCCAGCACTGTAAAAATAAAATTCATATTTCTCTTCCTGATGCACTTTCACTACTTGTTCCATTGCATCGATCTAGGCTAGTTTAGTTAAGTGGTCAGTCCAGAACAGCGCGCACTTGGACCAGCACCCCTTCTTTGTACCCTATTAGCCCTTCTGCCACCCAGCTCACTACAGTTTCTTGCCATCGGTTATTTATATACTTCTGTCCTTGTAGGAACAAGAAAGGTCTCTTCATGCATTTTTTCTTCTTGGGTTGTCGTCACACTGCGAGGGATCTGGATCAACGTGTTCCAACCTCACGTTGTGTGCCTGGAATGTGCCTCTTAACCTACATAGCGCAAGATGTACTAGGCATTGAGCCTCTAGAATTGCTACTTCCTGTGGTACTAGGACCTTGGGATCCCCCGACGAATGCAGTATCAATGAACACACATAACATCCCATTCACTCTGTGTCTTCCCACCACACTCATGTCAGTATACCAGCTGTTGGACAACTCAGGACGACATACATCCTCTATTGCGTCTCTTTGCTCGTTTGGAGATAGCTGAATAACCATACATTATTCTAGTAAGATTGCTGGTAATGCTGTTATCATTCTGCTGCTTGGGGAACATAAAATATTTGGGAAGCATCAGGGACCTAAATATGTACTCCAAGATACTCATTTAGGGCAGTTGTGTTTGGTTATGCATTGAGTTGTTGGCAGGGTGATGCGTGGGAGTGTGTTCAGATACAGGTGCATGGGTATTGTTATCATAGGGATGCTGCAAGTTTAATGTTGTGGTGTGCTTCTCCGCCTTCCCGCACCCCCATGTATATTCCCCTCCAATATACAGAAAGCACCAAATTATATACCTAATCCTAGCATCGATATTATCATTAATTGAATGGCCTTGAAAACCTGAAAGAAAAAAATATATGCACACTAAAGGGAGAGAGGGAGAGAGAGAAACAGAGAGAAAGAGAGAGAGAGACAGATAGAGAGCGAGAGAGAGGGATAGAGAGCGAGAGAGAGATAGAGAGCGAGACAGAAGAGAGAGAGAAGAGATGTGCTCTGAAATTTGGGTCATCTAGTAGCACAGCAGTGCCTGCACACAGTAGTGACAGTGTCACGATGCACACAAATAATGTTGGCAGCGGTGTAAGGAAGGCATGGTATGAAAGCAACACAGACACAAGTGATCACAGTTAAAGGGTGTTGACATGGCGCGGGCACCATGGAAGCTGTGGACGAAATGGAAGAGGAGCTAAATGACCGCCGCGGGAAGCAGTAGGAGCGGTCTAGTGTTTTACCTCGGCGCGCCCGGCAGTACAAGGACACGCCGGTGCGTTGCAACCCTTGTCCGCTTTGGGTTTACACGCTGTGTTTCTGCTCTCGTCTACCGGTGGTTGCGGCTACCTTCCCTCGATCCTGACGGCCTTTCGTACACCCTTGGGCCACTATGAATAAAAGGTAAGGCCCTTTGGGTTGAAAAACGCGCCAGCCCAGTTTCAGAGATTCATGGATAAGATCTTTAGTGACCTACTCTTTACATCAGTTGTAGTTTATCTAGATGACATCTTGGTCTTTTCCTCATCTCTAGAACAACATCGACAACAGGTAAAGGAAGTACTTCGAAGACTCAGTTACCATAACCTTCTGGCCAAACCCGAGAAATGCCTGTTCGAAGTCTCTTCGGTTCCTTATTTGGGCTTTATTCTATCAGAGGACAAGGTGGAAATGGACTCCACCAAGACCACCGCCATCACCAACTGGCCTACCCCCAACTCGGTGAGAGATATACGAAGGTTCTTAGGATTAGCCAATTTTTACCAAAAATTAATCTCCAATTTTTCTAACATACTACAACCCATTACCGCTCTGTTGAAGAAAGAGAGGAAGTTCGAATGGAATCATGAAGCAGATCTCGCATTCAAACAATTGAAGAATGCCTTCATCAGCGCTCCAATCCTCAGGCAACCAGATCAGTCCTTACCCTTTATAATAGTCATAGATGCCTCTTACGGTGCTATTGGTGCGGCACTACTACAAAAGAAGGCAGACCAACTGGAACATCCCATTGCCTTCTATTCAAGAACCCTTACCACCAGCGAGAAAAACTATTCGGTTATCGAAAAAGAGCTATTGGCCATCCGTCATGTCTGTGAAGAATGAAGACATCTGCTGCAGGGAGCCACGCACCCCTTCCAGGTTTGAACAGACCACCATAATCTTAGCATATTACAACAAATGGAATGCAGAAATTCTCGTCATGCCAGATGGGCATATTTCTTCTCCCAGTTTGATTTCGATCTCACCTATCTACCAGGGAAGGATAATTGCTTAGCAGATGCCCTCTCAAGAAGCTCTAGAGAGGAAACCGGGAAATACATAGGACATGAGTTCCTATTAAAAGGGAAACGCTTTATTAACACCATTAACACTTTCCTTCAACAACTATTAGAGTCACAGAAGGAGGCCTCTTGCATACTCATACCATCGCTAGTCCAGAAAGGGAAATACTGGTTTCAAGGAAACTCATTATACTTACCAACTCGAGCACTTCAGTCGCAAGCACTGCAGTGGGGTCATGACATACCGACGGCTGGACACAAAGGAAGGTTCGCCACGTTAGAGTTAATGAGATGACATCTTTGGTGGCCAACCATGGCAAGAGACACCTATGAGTATGTTTCTTCATGTCCTGTGTGTGCACAAAACAAATGCAGTACCACCAAGCCTCTGGGACTTCAACAAGTTAACATCCCCGCAGGACCATGGCAACATATCTCGATGGATTTCATAGTAGAACTACCTGAATCAGAAGGGTATACAACAATAATGGTGGTTGTCGATACCTTCAGTAAACTGGCACACTTCTCCCCTTTGAAGGGCGTTCCATCAGCCACTTTGACAGCAGAGGTGTTCCTCAGAGAGGTCGTCCGACTCAACGGACTACCACACACAATTGTTTCTGACCGAGGTACGCAGTTTACCTCCAAGTTTTGGTCTACAATATGCAAGCGATTACAGATCCAAAGGGCCTTATCCTCTGGATTCCATCCTGAGAGTAATGGCCAAACAGAAAGATTAAACGCTACGCTTGAACAGTACATCAGATGTTTCTGCAATCAGGCACAGGATGATTGGCATCCACTCATACCAGTGGCAGAATTCTCATATAATAACACAATTCATTCAGCTATTGGAATGAGTCTTTTTTTCGATGTACATATGGGTATGACCCAAAACACATACCTCTATCTACAAGGCTGTCTACCAATATACCCACCATCGCTCTACTGCTGGAGACCCTGAAGCAGGTTCATAAGCAAACCCAGAATACTCCATCTGAAAGCCGTCAAAAGTACAAGAAGTGGGCAGATAAGAAGAGAAGGCACAGTCCAAACTGGCAAGTAGGGGACAAAGTATGGCTGTCGACCAAGTACTTGCCCAAGCGAGTGCGTTCGAGAAAATTTGCACCTAGGTGTATTGGCCCTTTTACTATCAGTCAGCAGATTAATCCGGTGGCTTTCCTGTTGGTCTTGCCAGATTTTCTCCGAAAGATACATCCAGTATTTCATGTCTCCCTTTTTAAGAAGTACCAACCAGATCCTTACAACAGATGGAAGAAAAAGTAGGTACCCATATTGGACAACACTCAGGAGTATGAAGTCCCCCGAATTTTGGACTCCCGATGCAAGCATGGGTTGGTTCAATATCTCATCCTCTGGAAAGGATACCCTTGGACGGAAAGGTCATGGGAGCCAATAAGGAATCTTAACACACCCAGACTTTTACGACAGTTTCACTGTAACTACCCGGGTTATCCTAGAGGAGCCGCTTTGAGAAGGGGCCATACTGTCATGGCGGGCGCACCATGGAAGCTGTGGACGAAATGGAAGAGGGGCTAAACAACCGCCGCAGGAAGCAGTAGCAGCGGTCTAGTGTTTTTCCTTGTCGCACTCGGCAGTACAAGTACACGCCCACCACGGCGGACGGTGCGTTGCAACCCTTGCCCGCTTTGGGTTTAGAAGCTGTGTTTCTGCTCTCATCTACCGGTGGTTGCGGCTACCTTCCCTCGATCCTGCTTCCTGTCCTCTTGTGTTTTCTTCTCCTTTGCTTCGTTCTGCACTGTGTGCTTATACGCTGCCTAGCGGGTGGCTCTGCTTTTGCTCTTTTCCATCCAGCACGCTCTGTGCTTTCCCTGCTTCCTGTTCTCTTCATTTCCATCCGTTGGTCTGGTCAGCTTTATTCCTCTGGCGGCTTCTTCTGCTACGCTTATCAGATTGGTTTATGCACCCGCGGAGCCATCTGTATCCTTTGCATTCAAGCTTCACGTCAGTTTCCGGGTACCTGGAGCTCCCGTACACTCCACAAGTCAACAAACAACCGGAAGCAGTTATCCAGCAGATCACCAGGGTTTTTTAGCATGGCTATTCCCTGTTTGTGGAGCTAGCTCCCTGGGGGCCCCACTGCTAAGCTGTGAGCTTTTTGGCAAGGTGGCCTCCAGTAGAGCTCGTCCTAAGGCCAACACAAAAAAGCCGGATACTGCTTGGAGAGAAAGGAGGACCATATCTTCAGAAGATTCTTCGGAAGACCTCAAAACCGGTGAGGAGGAGGAGGAGGAGGAGGTGGTCTGTCCGGGCATAGAACAGGCAATTCCCCAGTAAGTTCTGAGAGCTGTTTATTAAACTGTAAATATGGGTGAGATAAACGCCTGATCTAAACCTAAATCTAAGATGGGAGCAAGCTATGACCATCAAATGATAATAATACAGTTCTAGCGGAGTCTAATCAAATAAAAAGGGCCTATACTAAGAAAACCTATTGACAATCCTTACCGCTATGCTACAAAAAACAGTGGGATAATGTTCATAAGAAAAGAAAGCACTATTCACAAAATGATATGTCAGGATGTTATGGCCGGGGTCTCCCTTCCCATGTTTCTAGCAAGGGACAAGGTGCACAGCACACTCCTGGGCTTCTCCAGCATGAGGTTACAGTTCCTTTTCTCAATATCAGGACCTTCTGCCTCCAAGTCTCTTTCATGCAAAGTCTCTTGCTTTAGAGGGTCTGATATGCCAAAAATACAACAAAACAAAAGTTACTTCTGTTAATCTTCACGTCGGGTGATTAAGGTTCATCCTTGGATCCCCGGGCTCTGATCCGTCTCTCAATTGTCAGCCTCCCTCAAAACACTTGCCAATTTAAACAGATACTTCTGAAGGGCGATCTCGTCTCGCTGGGTCACTCTGTTAACTCATGGCAAGTGTGGGCTTCACAAAATCACAGTTCATACAGAGTACCCCTCAGCCAGGCGCAAACACCTGTTGCACAATTCCCTCAGTCGGGTACACAGTTTCCAAATCTCTAAATCTCATCAGATATACAGGGTTCCCTTCCCATAGCTTTCTCTTAGCACCCCTCCGTCAGGTTCACATTTCCCACAGTTCACATTTCAACAAAAAGTCATTCGAGACCCCTTAGGTTCTTCCCTTTACCTAAGTCTGGGTCCCAGCCCCTATTCATGCTTCACACAGATGTTTCACAGAATGTTCAAGCGGGTGTTAGGGTGCAGTCCAATTTGCAGGCATCCCTCCGTCTGGTTCACTTCTGCCTCCACAAAGTGCCAAAGACATTTGACTGTACAAGGGGTTTGGTTTAACCTTCATATGACCACCTTGACACAACCCTCACCGGTCTCCCCTAAGGCCCCTTGGTACTTTTTGTTTCTCCACGTTCGGGAGAGGGAGCACCGGGCAGAGACCTTCAAATGATTGCCCCCATGGCGCCGGACCACTCTATCACAAAGTTCCTAAGGGTCTCCCTCTGCCAGGCTCGGACTCCTCTTAAGGTTCACAAAGGGTCTCACTCTTACAGACTTGGACCCTGCTCCCAAAGTTCTCAAGGGTCTTCCTCTGCCGGGCTCGAAGCCCTCTCACAAAGTTTATAAAGAAGACTTCCCTCCGCTGGGCTTGATTCTCCTCTCACATCTCACAGTTTTCAAAAAGGGCTTTGGGACTTGAAGTCCCACAATGCACTGTCAGGCTTCTGCTCCCACTACTCAGCTCCCCAAAATGGCAGTTGGCATTGGGAGCTGCAGCAGCTAAAAGGGGATATTGTTCTGAGGTCAGGGTCTCTTCTGATGACACTCAGAGACCTGGGCTTCCCTGACTGGTTCAGGGAGGAGTCTTGCTGTGGGTACTGCCGGGCAACCACAGCTGCCCCTGGACCTGCCTTCTGGAGGTACAGCTCCCTCTACACAGTGCAGTATCCTCTGGAGTCACAGGGCCAGTGTCAGGGTGGTTTTCTCCTCCAGGTCTACCTGGGTCTCTACAGCTCTTCTGGTCTTCTTCTGGTCTTCTTCTGGTCTTCTTCTGGTCTTCTTATGGTCTTCCTGCACCTTCCAGCATCCCCAACTCGCTCAAAGTGTGCTTTCCTGCCCCGCCTTTTATACTTCCTGGGAGTGGTGATTATGCCTCACCTGCCTGTCCTCGTTATTTATTTAGCAGGACAACATGGTGGTCATCCATACGAGTTAATGGCCCAACGATTCCTAAGAGTAATCCTTATTCCTCCTGTTGCTTCCTCTTCTTTGCAGTATTTGAAGGACAGAGAGAATGAAGGGGATGCAGTTCCATCACGTCATCCGGCCGCAAGCAGCTACGAGCGGTCGTGTTGTTTTTTCCAAGATGGCGTCAGCCCTTTATACCACCAAAATGCAATGGCGCAGACGGGCTAAAAAACGGTGGTGTGGAAGTGAAATGTATTTCACTTTCTGCCCCAGCCCATATGAAACAGACCGAACCCACATCGGCTTTTTGGTATCAAATCTGGCCGGGAATGCGTTAGCTTGGGCTACGCCACTGATCACACATTCCAGCCCAGCTGAAAACTAATACGCCACCTTCCCACAGCTGTTCAAGGCCCATTCTGAACTTCCTGAGGTGCATTTGAACTATGTCCTGATTTGCTGAGGGATGTGAGAAACCTGAAGATGTCTCCCGATCTAGTCCCCGGGGATCTGTCATCCAGGTGGCCATGACATGGCCATCACTATTGGAACTAGTCCCTGGGGGTGGACCAGTGAAGGAGGATGACCTGAATGGGGGGTCCTCAGGAAGTGGAACGGGATCACCGACGGGTGAGATGTGGTATTCCCCTTCTAATAAACTCTTTTCCCTAGCCTAGTACATTGGACACTCAACCTCTCTACCCTCCATTTCTTACACGAACACTTTCGCACACCATGAAAGACAACAGACAAACGTTAGGGCCTGTTACCTGACATGTCCCTACAGGAAGGTCAGGCAAAGTCAGGCAATTGACCAGAATCACTCACACCTGACGGCCCATTCCCTTGCACACAGGGATAAAAGGTGGAGTGTGAGAGCACACAAGGAGCAAGGCAGATAGCACGACGAGAGAGCTATTCCAGGGCTGCAGTTCAAGAGGAGGAGAAAGGCGGGGAGACCTGAGTGGGTGACAAGGAGAGAAGCAACCTTGCCCTTTCTATTTCTAGTTCTATGTATTTATAGAGTGTCAAAGCACTCTGACCCAGACCCGCGATTCCTCTGTGGATGAAATCGGAAAACCGCGAACAAAGGCTAACGTGTGCTGCAGCAGATGTCAACAGTAAACGGAGCGCGCCTACGCTGATAAGCAGGAGAGCAGAAGGCGCTTACTACCATAGTACCATCCTTGACTACTGATACAAGGAAAAGCAAGCGATTCATCACAGCTGGTGAGTCGAGGGGAGAACTGACAAGAAACCGAACTGAGTTGAATGAAATTTGCAAAATGAAGAAAGTTCAAAGAATTGTGAAGGTCGTAAGGGGAATACCAGCTGAAAGGGGCCCGGACACCACGTGGGTGTTCGGCGAGAGACTCTAATTTGGTTCCCCATCTTTGTTGAAACTACCAGTTCCAGAAGGCTGTGTGAAGGCCGTCAGATTAGTGTCAAAATGGTCATACAGAGGTCTAGCAAAATCCGCTGTACAGTCAAAAGTCTTTGACCGACAAGTAATCAAAAGCTAAGGGTAAAGAATCCTGCATGGTGAGAGAAAACATTGGCAAGAGTGAACCCGAAGGAGGGATGCCGATAAGAAGGGGCGAAGGCTGATGCCTCAAGGACATTTTTTGTTGTTAAACTAAGAGAAGTCAATCCTGCATCTTAAAAAATTGGCAAGAGTGAACCCGATCGAGGGATGCCGATAAAAGAAAAGTGAATCCTGCATCGTAAAACTGGCAAGATTGAACCTGACCGAGGGATGCCGATAAAAGGTGGCAAAGTCTGAAGTCCTGATTAACAGTGTGTTGACAAGTGTGAAACCGGCAGAGGGATGTTCACAGTGAATTGCTTAAGAGGATATTTGTGAGAGATTTGTGACGGTTGCAGATGAATATTGTGTTGAAATCTGTAATGAACCCGGCAGAGGGAGACTAACAATCGAGAAGGGTCGGAGCCCGAAAGAGCGGGATCCCCGGGGTGAAGAACCATCACCCAAAAGCAAATAGAGACAATCAGAGAAGAACGTTGGTACCAGCACTGACTTTTCGTTTAATATTTTGGGAGCTGCACAGACCCTCGGACACAAGAAGTTTGATTACCGGAGGGCCGGATACTGATTAAAGACTTCTTGTGGATCTGAGCCCGAATGAGGGGGATCCAAGGGTGAAAAGGCATCAACCAACCTGCAAGCTGGAATAAACTAGTGTTAGTTATTTTGTTGAAGACATCAGGTCTCGGAGGCTAGAGACTTTGTTGTAGAAAAGACACTTAACCAGCAAAGGCCCTGATAAACTGAGAACGGAACTGATAGCTCATGCAGGGAAAGCTCGAGCATGTGCTGTGCTCCGGAGTCCTACCTTGTCAGGGGTTCAAAACATGGGGAAGGGAGACCAAACTACCGCATCCTGACATATTATTTGTGAACACTTCTTTCTTTCCTGTACACCCTATCCCTTACTCTTTGTCTATATTTAGTTATACGGATTGGCAATATTTTTCATTTTTGTAGTATAGGCCCTTTTATTTGACAAGACGCCACTAGGACTGCCTTCTTAGATTTAGGATTAGATTAGGTGTTTTTCACACCCATGTATACAGTTTGATAAACACCCTTGAACTGTGGTCACTTGTGTCTGTCCTTACTGTTGCCACCATGAGTTCCTTACAGAGATGTAGTGCAAATATGTATGCCCCAGAAGGACAGGGACATCTCATCCAAGTTCAGTTGAGCATTGGCCGTCACAAGAGTATACCAAGATACCATAACAGTCAAAAGAGGAAAGAAGTATTACATGGCCAGGGTAGAAATCTACAAGAAGGAAGAGAAGAATGAAACAAGTGTTTAAACCACTCAGTCAAGCAACGGTCTTGGCAAGCGGAGGGGAAGAAAATAGAGGATGTAAGGAAGACGTTGAACAACATGAAGTAGACACATACATACAATCAGGTGAAAAGAGACTGAGAAGAAGAAAGGTTTTAGAGAAGTTCAGCATAGCTCCCAACTCACACGTGTTTGTGGGTGTCCAACCCCTTGCAATCTCACCAGTCAAGGCCCCTAGATGATAATGCACTTCAATGGGCTCTCACACGCCCCAAAAAAATTAAATTGGGTGTTTTCACCCACCTTGCAGACAAAAAAGGTTGAAGGCTATGGGTTCAGTCAATATGAACTTTATCAATACCTGCCCACTGTGATGAAGTGGGGAATGAAGAGCCAGATCAGAGCACAATCCAGAGCCAATTAGACAACTGATTAGTAAGCCATGAAGACTGAATGGTATTATGATGTCACCATGTTTCTGGAGGGGAGGGTCTATGGAGAAAAGACATGCTGCCGGTCCAATGAGGAGTGAAAGAATACCTTAGGAGGTACTTCTCTCTAGTAATGGAATGTTCTCTCTGTTGTTGTGTTTTATGTGGCGGGGGCATGTGAGAAGCCGTTGGAGGAGCAGGAGGAAGAAGGAATCTCCCAGGAAGGCGAGCCCGTATATGAGTGGGCTTATTAGAAGAAGAGTTCATCTGATACGAGTTATTGTGCTCCCGTTGAAAAACGATGTCAAGAGTTTATCCAAGTTAGTCGATCCAAGAAGGCTATAAGACTTTACCAAGTTGAGAGACATTAGAAACCTAACGGCTGAATGTTCTGAGCTGAGAACTTTGCGCGCCGCTACTACGAACTGTGAGCCCAGCTGACACTACGAGCGGTGAGGTGAGCCCAGCTGACAGCAGCGCGTTGCTCATCCAAACAAGCAGCGAGGACCTCGCTCCATGCATCGGCCCCCACCGTCGTGGTGGCGGAGCCTGCCCTGTGATCGATAGAGGCTCTGGGAACAGCTGATGCAGCGCAACTGCCGTGAGGAAGGGAGAGCCGCGGCCCGGCCTGAGTATCCAGAGCTGACAGCTGCCTGAAGCTGGAATGTCGGAGAGCTTTGGAGTGTGTAGAAGGTCCACACATCAATGCCTTGCTACGCAGACGTTTGGCGATGAAACGAAGGTGAGAAACATTAAATGCTCATGCGGCGAGGAGCTATGAACGACACTTGGCTTCCAATACGTTTATAATTTGAACTGGTTCATGTAAGGTGCGACCTAGGAGAGGTTAAAGGTCACAACTGAACTTCAACAAAAGAGGCATAAAGTAAAGCATAGAACTGTAGGTCCAGGTGACAGGAAAAGTTGGTCAACTTCAGTCTTGGTGTGCTTAAGGCTTCACGTCTCACTTTGGAAAGGGAAGAAGCTCGGGGAAAGCTTCATGTCCCGAAACTCACCTTGAAAGAAAGATTATAAGTATTCCAAAGACTGAAAGACATTCAGAAAGGGACATGAGAGGCTGGTTGGTGAAAAAGGTCTAATGCTTGGCCCCTTTATTACAATGACCGTCAGTTCCTGAATTTTAAAGAGAATAAAGTCAATCTCAGTTCCTTACAACGTGTGTCAAGAGTGGTCATTTCCCGCCCGGCTCGTTACATTTGCTGGCTGCGGTGGGATTTGACTGATCCACGATGGAGGAACTGATAAAGACTTTGAGTGAGGGACAACAGTTGCTACAGCAGGCCTTACGCGCCAAAGCCAGTAGGCACAGGCCGATAGACAGGCTTTCCAACAGGCGTTGCAGGTCCAGCAGGCCCAGTTGTTAGAGGCCACGAACACGAAGAACCACACACCCGTGCCAGCCTCAGTACTACAAAAGTAAGTTCTCCACCGGTGAAGACCCAGCACATTTCTTTGTCAATTTCGAAAGGGTCCCTAGGAATGCACCCCGCGAGGTGGTGCCATTACATTGCACCATTGATGACCGTGGAGATGCAGAGCGCTTATCAGGCAGCGAACCCGGCAAGAGACACCGCTTATGCTGACATGAAGCGGGTGATACTGGAGCGCCTAGGGCACGACGAAGAGGCGTACAGGATCAAGTTCAGAGACATAAGACTTATGCCCGAAGAGACACCCCGCCAGCTTTTTTACAGAGTAAAAGAGTTGGGGGAAAAATGGATGCAGACAAATCTGCCCAAACAGGCCACTTTCACCTCCACATGGGCCACCATCCGTGCCCTGCTGGCCACCATAGCCCCACCGGTGCAGTTGCACTGATCTGCGGTGGCGATCCACCATCTTGTCTCGACCACGCAGCCTGACCCCAAAATGGCGGGCACAGCACGGCCCGAAAACGAGGCTGCATACCGTAACTAAGCAACCTGATTTCCTTTTGCCCAATCCCTGGCACCGGTAGGCGGGAACCGGCATTCGGGAGAAGGCCCAAGGGAAAAGGCCCTGTTCCTCCCCAGTGAGCCTCACTCTGCGGTATCTGCTCACTGAAAGGGTGAGAGGGCTGGAGCCCCCCCCTGTCCCCACGAGCAGCCCACTCCAGAAGCACCAAGCCACTGAATTCACTCGTGCTGCCTGACCTTCCAGATGCAGCAACAACGGATTCCTCAGCAGTGGTGAGCTGCTCATCTGCCCAAACAGGCCACTTTCACCTCCACTTGGGCCACCATCCGTGCCCTGCTGGCCACCATAGCCCCACCAGTGCAGTTGCACTGATCTGCGGTGGCGATCCACCATCTTGTCTCGACCACGCGGCCTGACCCCAAAATGGCGGCGCAGCGCGGCCCGAAAACGAGGCTGCATACCGTAACTAAGCAACCTGATTTCCTTTTTGCCCAATCTCCGGCACCGGTAGGCGGGAGCTGGCATTCGGGAGAAGGCCCAAGGGAAAAGGCCCTGTTCCTCCCCTGTTCGCCCCGGGACGCTGCGGCTAGGCGACGCCATGATGCCCGACACCTTCATCCTCAAACACTAACGCAGATACAACTGGCACTGCCTGTACTTTGATCCAGACCTGCAAAGCCGTCCGCCTGGACCCCTGCCCGTCTCCGATGCAGTGCTAGCGCCGCCTTGCAGCACACCACAGGTACTATTTCTTCTGACCTATTCGCCACACTGGTGACAGACACTCTGTAGATTACTGCATTGCGCAGCCTCACTGGCCCCGGCGCCCTGACATTTGCTTGATCACAGCGCTCGAAACGCAATAACTCACATTTGTTACTAGCTTATGCAAACTGCAAGCACTATCTGTGTTTATGTGCCCCGTTAACCAGTTCATTTTGTATTTTATATATAGCATGCTTTCGCTATGACGATGCTGCCCATGCTAGTTAACCTGAACTGCCTACTGAATAGCATGGTCACTGCGCTACTTTGGCCGGCTGCCACTCTATGTATGCCACATTTGTGCCCTGCCAGCCATATTGAACTGTATTGACTGTGCCACTATTGGTCGCTTGCCATCCCCTTGTCTGCTGCATATTGCCTATGCTAGTCAATTAGCATATCTGAATTGCCTCTTGTTTTGCCTGGTCCCCAGGACTCCTGTTCGGTCAATATTCCAGGCCTGTTGCCCATGTTCTCGCCCAACCAAACTGATCTGTATCTACTGTGACCCACGAATCATCTGATTCGGACACTGCATAGCCTACTAACTGCACATCTACTGGCCGCCTCTTTATGCTGGCACTTGTACCTACCTGCCAGCCTATCTTACCTCTTACTGCTCTCCTGCCCAATTGGTACTGACCCACCGTCTAGGTAGATAACTTCGGTTCCTCCCCTACCTCACTTCACCTTGACCTAGCCCGTAAAATGCATTGCACCTTTGACACTCACCTTTACCACTCACCCTCGCTTGCTAATGCACCAAAGCATGCACCCCAGTCCACTCGACATCTGTTCACATACCTATTGTTCACCTTTCACATCCTAATCTGGTCACCCCTTCTCACCCACACCACACAGCTCTACGCCTCGCCCACTTCCACAATTAGTATAACATCATCTCCTGAGCTACCTCTCACTCTCATCATGACAGGTCCTAATCCCTATATAAACGCGCCAGCCCTCTGGCTACTACATTTCGCCACCAAACCGACCCCTAATCAACCATGTCCCACTATCATTAGAAATTCCAGGCTCTGCTCGCGCCTGCTCCACCTGTCTCACCACCATCCCACAACCATCAACAACCTGATTACATCCGCCAGACACCACACTAGGCCTGACATAGGCACAGTCAATCCGGTGGCGAGTTCCTCTCTATCACAGGAACACATTGTTGCCAATTGTCCACCATTGCCTCATCATGCCATATCGACCTCACCCAACCATTCCAGTCAACCATGTGCCTCATCAGTTAGAAACCAAAGATTAGCTTCCAGATGTCTCCACTGGTCCTACCACCTGAACAATCCCACGCTTGTCAATATCTCAAACTCCAGCGATAACAAAACCATGGCCCACTCGGCACCTAAAATTGACTCACCTCCTCCTGTTCACATTGCCATCACTGCCCCTAAACTCAAAGGTGCGCTCATTAACGCTCGCTCCATCCCTGCACACACCCTAGATATTGCAGATTTCATAGTCACAGAAAACCTTGACTTTCTCGCAATCACGGAAACTTGGCTGCATGCAGCATCCGGTCCTTCTCTGACCCTGGCCATCCCAGACAACTATTCAATTATCAGGTGTGACAGGGACACCAATCAAACTAAGGGGGGTGGACTAGCCTTCATATTTAAGAGTTTGCTTAACCTCAGAGCTGCTAACAGCCTGCAGCTACCATCAGCAGAACTACTGTCTATTAAACTGCCGATCTCTCCTAATCACACGGCCACTATACATCTCATTTACAGGCCCCCTGGCCCGACCTCTTCATTCGCAGAGGACATTTCATCTATCCTAGCTACTAGTACTAAGCCCAACTCGCAAATCATTATACTGGGAGACTTCAATCTAGGCTACCAAGATACGAATGACACCAAAGCCTTTGACCTAGAAAGAGTCCTGGCCGACTTCGGTCTCACCCAACATGTCAATGAGCCCACCCACATCAAGGGTCGCACTCTTGACTGGGTCTCTGACTTGAACTGTGTGCTTAACGTCACCTCTGTGTCACCATGTGCATGGTCTGATCACCACAAAATATCATTCTCCATTAATTCCACTCTACCCACAGATAAACCCAACCTTGCCCCTCCCACTTCCACATGCAACAAAAAGGATATTACGGCTTTCATTACCTCTTTCATTAATGCCTCTTTCATATCAGGCATTGTACCTGACAACATTAAGGATGCTTGGGTCATCCCATTAATCAAAAAACCTAATCTTGATCCCAGTAATCCTTCTAACTACAGGCCCATCATCACGGTGCCTTACCTTCTCAAAATTCTGGACTGCGCAGCCTATCTCCAAATCCAAGACTATCTTGAAACCAAAAATCTTCTAGGGCTTAGACAATCTGGCTTCCGTCCTAGACACGGTACTGAGACAGCCTTAATCGACTTGAAAACCCAAATTGAGGAGCTGAAAGACAAGGGCAAATTGGCACTCCTGCTCCTCCTTGATCTTTCAGCTGCCTTTGATTTTGTCGATCACCAAATCCTCTGCCACCACCTCAAAATTGCGGCCCACTTCTCCAACGCAGCCACATCTTGGATTAGCTCTTTTCTGGCAAACAGAACTATGAGGGTCTTCCCTCCCATAGCCGCAGCTGATCCAGCCCACGTCCCGTGCGGAGTTCCACAAGGATCTTGTGTATCTCCCACACTTTACAACGTGTTTACTAAACCGCTCTTTGATATACTTGACTATCTGGGTGTCTCCTACACTAATTATGCGGATGACACACAGATACTCATCCCTGTCACTGGCGATTATGTAACAGATGCCAAAGCTCTCAATACAGTCTACACTGTCATTCAAGCCTGGATGGCTCATCATGGGCTTTGCCTTAATGATGGAAAGACGGAATTAATAATTCTTGGATCTCAATACAAACTCACTAAACTTGACCCAAAGTTCAATTCCTTTATTATTGATGGGAACGACATTAAAGTCTCCAACGTCACTAAAACACTTGGAATATATCTCGACTCGACTCTATCCCTCAATCGACAAACCAACGCAGTTGGCTCAGCATCATCCTATACTTGCAAATTGATTACAGCATGTCGCCCATTCTTGACTACGGAGAACTGTCTGATTCTCGCCAAACCCTCATCATGTCCAAAATCGATTACTGCAACGCCCTCTACCTAGGAACTAGTCAGAGAAACATTGATAAACTCCAGGTCATGCAGAACAACGCCATAAGGGCAGCTCTCAACGTTCCTAGGCGTCCCACATATCTAACACGAGACGCAACTTGCACTGGCTACCCATTACTTACCGCATATCCCTCAAAGCACTTGTTCTAACACACAAGGCCCAGAACAGCGCAGCCCAGCTAACCTTTCCACGCACTTCATACAACACACAGCAACTAGACCACTAAGATCTTCTCAGGCTCATACGCTGACTATTCCCAGCTTCAAGCTACAGACAGCCGGAGGCTCTAGCTTCCCTGTCCTCGCGGCTAAGCTCTGGAACGCTCTCCCTAATGCTCTCAGAAACGTTCCTCACATCTATGCCTTCAAAGCTAAAACTAAACTGTGGTTACATGAACGGGATGCCATAGCCTCCTCTTTATAAGCCTTACACCTGTCAATTTCATTACCGACTGCTCATTGTACATAGACTGTCTTATACTGCATTCTTAGATTCACTCCTCTCCTCTCTGTTGCTGCTCTGAACTCTATGTAAATATGTGTAAAAATGTTTAGTGTATCCATTTGCTGTAACTTGTAACCGCCTCCTTAAACATGCGCCCAGATGCCCCGGGGCAAGTTGCGCACTATAAATAAACAAAATACAAATACAAATATCTCTCCACTACACAGGAGGTGGCCGAGAAAGTGATATTGGAGCAGTTTGTCAAGGCTTTACCGTCACCAATGGAAAGATGGGACAGACAACACCACAGACCCTCTTTGATTGAAGCAATCAATATAGCCTCGGCGTACCAGAGGCTGGTCAAGCCAAAGTGTTGGTCTATCCCTCCACTCCCAAGACCGGAAGAAACCAGGTGGCCGTGAACAGTCGTCTCCTAGCTCTATCCCGATGTCTGAATTCAATGGTAAGGAAGCCGGAAGGGGAAGGAGGAAAATTCAGACCTGCAGTTGAGAGTACTGGGATAACACAGCTGACTAGACCACCCAGTCTTACCGCAAGAGGGCCCCAGTGTTTTGAGTGTGGCGAATGGGGTCACCTGGCACGATTGTGCCCAAGGAAGACCAAAGCAGAACCTATGGAGGTGGGAGTTCTGGAGCCAGCAAAAGAGATCAATATAAGTGGTCCTTGCCCAAGTCGGAGAAACACGTATCCCTATGTTTGTGAGGCAGAGGTAGAGGGCCGAGCTACCAGAGCTGTGCTGGATTTGGGAAGTTTGCAAACGGCAGTGAAACCGGAGCTGGTAGGTGGTCTGGGAAAAGTGGAGGAAAGAATGGCCATCAGATGTGTGCATGGTGATCAAAAGAGCTATCCAATCAGAGATATCCGGATAAAATTACCAGGTGAACGAATGACTGTGAAGGCAGCAAATATGCCTACGCTACCTGAACCTTTTCTAATTGGCTCGGATGTGCCTGATCTTCCTGGATTGATCCAAAAGCTAGAGGGTCAGTGGTTAATGGAGGCTCCTTTCTATAATTGTGAGGTTGAAACCCTGCCGAGTAAGTCAAGAAAGAGTAAAAGTCAGAAGTGGAGGAAGAAACAGGACTGGGTCGGACAAAATATGTGTCCCATAGCTTTGGACTGGAAAACAGACGAGCAAGGAGACAGCTTCCGCATGGCCCAAGAACTTGACCCCCTCCTGAAAAATGCCAGAGATTCAGTGGGAATAGAGGCAAAGGGAAAAACAAAACTACTTCGTCAAGGAGAATGGTTTGTATTACCGGGTGACAGAGGCATCAGACAAAGAAACCATCCAGCAATTATTAGTTCCCAGCAAATATTACCGGTTGGTTCTTGAAGTTGCCCACCTTCAAATAGGGGAGGCTCATCTAGGGGTTGAAAAGACCACGCAGAAGATTCTGGCCAGATTCTATTGGCCGGGAGTTTACGGACAGGTGACAAGATTCTGCCAACAATGCCCTGACTGTCAAAAGAAGAATCGACCGAATGTGTCCAAAGTTCCACTTCAATCAATGCCTCTGATATTGGAGCCTTTCCAACTGATTGGGATGGAGATAGTAGGACCATTAGACCCCACTAGTAGAGGACATAAATACCTGCTAGTGATTGTGGATTACGCGACCAGATATCCAGAGGCTTTTCCTTTGTACTCTACAACTGCGCAACAAATATGTGATGTCCTGGTCCCAATCATTTCAAGGGTGGGTATTCCTAAAGAGATAGTGACAGACAGAGGCAGTAATTTCATGTCAGCGGTACTCAGACAGGTATGTGAAACCCTGCACATCCAACAACTTCGTATGGCAGTCTACCACCCACAAACCAACGGTCTCGTTGAGAGATATAACCAGACAATAAAACAGATGTTGAGGAAGACTATACAACCAGGAGAGCGAAATTGGGACATGGTCTTACCGTGGATTTTAATGACACTAAGGAATACCCCCCAATCATCGACAGGGTATGCCCCATTTGTACTGTTGTTTGGGAGACCAGTGAGAGCACTGTTGGATATCCTAAAAGAAACCTGGGAAGAACAGCCCACTCCTGAGATCACGTTGACAGAATATGCTTCAGAGCTAAAAGCAAAAGTGGAAAAGCTTCAGTCACTGGCTCAGAGCCACCTGCTACAAGCTGCAGGAAAACAAGAACAATATTACAATGAGAAGTCTAGAATGCGTACTTTCCAAGTTGGAGAACGAGTCCTTGTACTCTTACCCACAACAGAGAATAAATTGTTGGTGTCCTGGAAGGGCCCGTATACAATCGAGGAAGTCCTGGGACCAGTAACCTATAGAGTTCGCCAACCGGAAAGTAAAATACCTCTTCAAACCTATCATGTCAACTTGCTAAAGAAATGGACGGAACCAGAAATGACAATAGCAATGGTTAACTTGGAGGAGGGATCAGCATAGTACCTGCCAACGTCTGAGTCTCTGCTTGAAAGAGAAGCTTTAAATATCAATCCCGAACTGAACACCGTTCAAATGGAAGGCCTGTACAAGTTATTGGAACAGTACGCAGATTTGTTTTCATCAATACCAGGAAGAACATCACTAACTAGTCATCGCATTCAGACCAATCCAGGGGCAAAAGTAAGAATGAGACCATCCAGAATTTCAGAAGCCAGACTACAGGCGGTGGAGAAAGAGGTACATGAGATGCTTCGCTTAGGGGTGGTTGAACCCTCACATAGCGATTGGTGTTCCCCTCTTGTGATGGTACCGAAGCCCGACGGGAGCATTTGCTTCTGCGTGGATTTCCAAAAATTGAATGAGGTATCCAAATTTGATGCGTATCCCATGCCCAGAATCGACGACCTACTGGAGAAGCTTAGTGAAGCTAAATACTTATCAACCATTGATTTGACCAAGGGATACTGGCAGATTCTGTTGTTTCCGGAGGACAAAGAAAAGACTGCTTTTGCTACGCCTAGTTGCTTGTTTCAGTTTACTGTTCTCCCATTCGGACTTCATGGCGCTCCAGCCACCTTTCAAAGACTAATGAACCACCTGATAAGGCGTCATGAAGGCTACGTAGGGGCATATCTGGATGATATTGTGGTGTATAGCCAGAATTGGTCTGATCATTTGAATCACCTAGCAGCAATTTTCCAAACTCTGAAAGGTGCAGGCCTACATGTTAACCCGAAAAACACGAACCTGGCAAATTCATGTACCAAATACCTGGGATATTTTGTTGGCCAAGGAACAATACGGCCCCAACAAGAGAAGGTGGAAGCCATAAAACAGCTTCAGTTCCCTGCCAATACCAGACAGGTTAGAGCGTTCCTTGGATTTGTAGGATACTATCGTCGTTTTATACCACATTTTTTGACTCTTGCAACTCCACTGACCAGCCTACTAAAATCTGATGCCCCGCCAAAGAGAGAGTGGAGAAATACTAAGACATAGGAAGCATTTGAGGCCCTTAAAACGGCCCTCTCGGAAAAGGCTGTCCTGCATTGTCCCGACTTTAAGGCGCCTTTTTATCTACACACAGATGCTTCCGGAACAGGTCTGGGGGCGGTCCTGTTCCAGAACAAAGGAAAGGATGAAAGACCCATTTTATTCAGCAGCAGGAAGTTGATGCCTCACAAACTAAAATACACAACAATAGAAAAAGAGTGTCTGGCAGTGAAGTGGGCAGTAGAGTCCTTGAGATACTACTTATTGGGCAGGAGGTTTACGTTGGTGACGGATAATGCACCGCTGGTGTGGCTTTCCAGGAACAAGGAGACAAACCTGAGGGGCCTGAGATGGTTTTTATCATTACAGCCATATTCATTCCAAACTGTCCACCAGCCTGGAAGAAAGATGGCTCAAGCGGATTTCCTATCAAGAATACATGCCCTTCCCGATCGTAAGGGCTTAAGGGGGAGGATATGTGATGAAGTGGGGAAAGAAGACCCAGATCAGAGCACACGCCAGAGCCAATTAGACAACTGTTTAGTAAGCCATGAAGACTGAATGGTGTTATGATATCACCATGTCTCTGGAGGGGAGGGCCTATGGAGAAAAGACATGCTGCCAGTCCAATAAGGAGTGAAAGAATACCTTAGGAGGTACTTCTCTCTAGTAATAGAATGTTCTCTCTGTTGTTGTGTTTTATGTGGCGGGGGCGTGTGAGCAGCTGTTGGAGGAGCAGGAGGAAGAAGGAATCTCCCAGGAAGGCGAGCCTGTATATGAGTGGGCTTATTAGAAGAAGAATTTGTCTGATATGAGTTATTATGCTCCCGTTGAGCAACGTTGTCAAGAGTTTATCCAAGTTAGTCGATCCAAGAAGGCTATAAGACTTTACCAAGTTGAGAGACATTAGAAACCTAACGGCTGAAGGTTCTGAGCTGAGAACTTTGCGTGCCGCTAGTACGAACTGTGAGCCTAGCTGACACTACGAGCGGTGAGGTGAGCCCAGCTAACAGCAGCGCATTGCTCATCCAAACGAGCAGTGAGGACCTCGCTCCCTGCATCGGCCCCCACTGTCGTGGGGGAGGAGCCTGCCCTGTGATCGATAGAGGCTCTGGGAACAGCTGATGCAGTGCGACTCCCGTGAGGATGGGAGAGCCACGGCCCGGCCTGAGTATCCGGAGCTCACAGCTGCCTGAAGCTGGAACGTCGGAGAGCTTCATAGTGTGTAGAAGGTCCACACATCAATCCCTTGCTATGCAGATGTTTGGCGATGAAACAAAGGTGAGAAAGATTAAATGCTCATGCAGCGAGGAGCTATGAACGACACTTGGCTTCCAATACGTTTATAATTTGAACTGGTTCATGTAAGGTGCGACCTAGGAGAAGTTAAAGGTCACGACTGAACTTCAACAAAAGAGGCATAAAGTTAAGCAAAGAACTGTAGTTCCAGGTGACAGGAAAGATTGTCCACCTTCAGTCTTGGTGTGCTTAAGGCTTCATGTCTCACTTTGGAAAGGGAAGAAGCCTGGGGAAAGCTTCATGTCCCGAAACCCACCTTGAAAGAAAGATTATAAGTATTCCAGAGACTGAAAGACATTCAGAAAGGGACATGAGAGGCTGGTTGGTGATAAAGGTCTAATGCTTGGCCCTTTATTACAATGACCGTGAGTTCCTGAATTTTAAAGAGAATAAAGTTAATCTCAGTTCCTTACAACGTGTGTCAAGAGTGGTCATTTCCCGCCCGGCTCGTTACACCCACGTGATGTTTTATAAGAACAACAGGGGGTGATGTATGGACGCTCTCTTTGTCTCCGGCGCCCTACGTTCTGCGTCATGCGGGGCAAGCCTCTAGTGGCTAGCCGAGGAGGCAGTGGATATTTCATGTAATGAGGACGAGTAGTGGATGGAGGGGAGTGCAGAGAGGATGAGTGATTGGGAGAATTCACTTGTCGAAAGGATGCTGGGCGTCTGACTGGTCGATGTTTTGACCTAGTCACGCTGTAAGGAGAGGCTGGTGTAAGGAAGGCATGGTATCAAAGTAAGACAGACACAAGTGAACACATTTCAAGGGTCTTTATTAAACTGTAAAATGTGTGAGATAAACACCTAATCTAAACCTAAATCTAAGATGGGAGCAAGCTACAACCAACAAATCATAATAATACAGTCCTAGTAGAGTCTAGTCAAATAAAAGGGCCTATACTAAAAAAATAACTACTGCAAATCCTTACTGCTATGTTACAAAATGGTGTGGGATAATGTTCACAAGAAAAGAAAGAGAATTCACAAAATGATAAATCAATGATGTTAAGGCCGGGGTCTCCCTTCCCTATGTTTTTAGCATGGGACAAGGCGGGACTCTTGAGCAGAGCAAACTCCTGGGCTTCTCCGGCACGAGTTCACAGTTCCTTTTCACTATATCAGGGCCTTCTGTACCCAAGTCTCTTTCATGCAAATTCTCTGGCCTCAGAGGGCCTGATGCACCATAAACAACAAAACAAAAGTTCCTTTTGCTAATCTTCACGTCAGGCGATTACTCTTCACCCTTGGATTCCCCTCAGCCGGGTTTCGATCCATCTCAACGATAGCCTCCCTCAGTCGGGCTCAGATCAACAACTTCACTGTGGACATCCCTCAGTCGGGTTCACACGTGTCATCACAATGTGGTGTGTTACTATTCTCCCCAATTCGCAGTCATCCATCAGTCGGGTTCACATTTGCCACTTATCACAGTTCCCTTAGTTTCCACAACATGTCAAAGATATGTCAAAGACATGTCAAAGACATGTCAACATGCTTACTTGCTTAGCTCCCTCCACCCCTCACCCCTCCGTTGGTCGCCTGTGTACCGTTAGGGTGCCACCACCCCCCCAGCCCATCCGAGTAAGTGTGTGTAGCTGCCCGCCATACCTAGAGACTTGCCTCACATGACATCCCGTTAATTTGAACCTATGTACCAGTATGCACTTGCCTCCCTGCAACATGTGGCTGGCCCCATACTGTTCTATGCTGACTTTAACCATGCATCCATGTGTAGCTTGCCTCCTCTGTACCCTGTGCCTGGCACCGCGCACCTACCCATTGATTATGACCTCGCATATGTGTCGTTGCCGCCTTGCAACTTGTGGCTAGCACCTTGTATATGTATATTTATTCTGACAACGCAACTGTTTTGTAGCTGCCGCCATTGAAGATGTGGCTGGCACCATATACCTGCTAAACCAATCTAAGTATCCAGTGTGAAGCACTTATTTTAACTTTATGAAGCAACATGTGTGTATGCCTTCAAATGCACTTATGTAGCTAAGTAAGCCTTCTTAACAGCGCTACGATGCCCGAGGGCAGTTAGCAATTTACAAATGCAAATAAATAAAGACTTTCGACTGTACAAGGGATTTGGCTTAATCCTCGTATGACCACTTTGACACCTCTCATCGGCCTTCCCTAAGGCCTCCTAGTATTTGTAGTTTGCTCAATACATTCTTACAGTTCAGGAGAGGGGAACCAGCCAGAGTCCTTCGAATGGGCATCCACGTGGCACGAGGCCACTCAGTTTCTTGTACCAATTTTACTCGCAATAGACCTCTGTCTATTATCTTCTTTCTTCATTACAATGTTGCCACTGCAACCTTGGGCCTAACAAAGTTCAGTCCACTATCAGTCTCTTCCGACTCACCGGCTGTGCTGAACTCATTGGTGTTTCCTTTGCTGCTGGAGTCAAGGACGGTACCACAATGGCAACTGGTTCTCCCCACCCTGGCTATCATTGCGGGAGGGTCCCATATACCGCTGACATCCATCACACCATTCGCCAGCTGAGATTCCTGGTCTTCCGTTTCCTTTCTCTGAGGCTTTGCGGGTCTGGGTTGCAAAGGGCCAGGGCAATACCCTCCTTGTCATCCTTTCAGGTTTCGCCGCCTTTCTCCTCTTTTTGAACTGCCATTCCGGAATAGCTGCTTCCCCGTGCATTCGGCCTTGCTCAAAGTGTGCTCTCGTGCTCCGTCTTTTATCGATGTGAGGAAGGGAAAGGACAGTCCGGTGTGTGTAGTTATCGGCATTTGCCTAACTCTGACTGACCCTTGAGTTGGGACATGTCAGGTAAATGGCTCTGGTGTTAGTCCATTGTCGCTCACGATGTGAGAGAGTGTTAGTGTCGGAAAAGGGGGGGTAGAGTTTCTAAACATCCTACTGGGCAGGATGGGGAAAAGGTGTCATAAGGAAGTGGATATTGCATCTCAACCTTCGGTGTCCCACTTCCACTCTGTGAAGACCACCCATCGAGGTGATCCTCCCACACTGGTCCACCCCCAGGAACTGGATCCAATAGCGATGGCCATGTCCTGGCCACCTGCATGACAGATCCTCACGGACTAGCGCGTGAGACACCTTCAGGTTTCTCACACTGGGCACAATGGCACTGTTTGGGTAGGGAGGGAGGTGCCGGTGTTATGGCACATGTGGATAGGCTGACTGGGGTCATTGTGTGACATTAGGGTGTACAGTTTTTTTCCAATGGAGGACTCCCCAGGTTCTAGCGATTCTGGCTGTGATCGGCAATCAGTTCCTATTAAAAGGAAGTGTAAATCATGGTACTGAGTATGATAGCAGGTCTCCTGGGGATAGAGTGGAGGACGCAGATCGTGGAATTGCTGTATCTTTGAGGTATGCATTTGTCGGAGCGTGAGATGGTAGTGCCTTTTTGTCCTGGGGTGGTGGGTGGTGGGTGGTGTGGGTGATTGTGTGGTGGAAGCTGTGGGTGGCAATAGGTCTTGTGAGCTGCAGAAGGGTGTTGCTGGTACCCCTAAGGAGAGGAAAGTTGTGGTTATTGTGGCGAGTGCTGTGGAGGGTCAGGATTTCAGGATGGTCTGCCCAATTGAAATTGTGAAATCTGTACAGAGGTGGGCCTGTTCACCTTGGTTTATTTGTAAGGTGGGTGAGGGTAAGCTTTTGGTTTGCTGAAAGTCTTTTGAACAACAGGAGAAGGTGTTGCGCTTGCGCAAAGTGATTAGTATTCCTGTGGTGTGTTCCATGCCACCTGCACGTGTGGAAAGAGGCAAGGGGGTAATCTCTGGAGTACCGACCAGTACTGACGGGCCCTTTGGTGGCTAAACATAAGCAAAATAATGTGGTTGGAGTGTGATGGTTGGGTCGAAGGAATGGCGAGGGAGTAGTGCTCTCGATTACTGTATTGATGACGTTTCAGTTTGTGGAGGTGCTCCAGTTTCTGAGGATTAGTTATGAGAGGTTGTGGGTGGCAAAGTATGTGCCCCCTCCTTTGCAGTGTTTTCCATGTCAGAGGTTTGTTCATGAGGCCGGTGTCTGCAGATGTGTACAATGTTGGCCGAAGTGTGAAGGTGGCCACGATGTCAAGGTGTGTTTAAGTGAGGCAAAGCCTGTTTATAGGAACTGTGGTGAGGATGTGTGTGTGAGGCCCAGGTGCAGTCTGTAAGAGTGTTGTTGTATTCCATCTCCCATGCCTTCTGAGAGAGACTGTCATGACCACTGTGAGGGGGCACAAGTTGTGCCACAAGCAGGCTCCCACCAGAACCATGAGGGCCTTAAGAACCCCGCAAAAGGGCTCCTGGGGCGCCTTTGGCACCAGGCTCATATATAGGAAGGAAGGGCTGTTCAAACTAGGTCCCTTTAAATCCAACATGGAAGCACCCACACAGTCTAGTTCTAAGAACCAAGCCATGCGGTCTAGTGTTTTGGGTGTGGCAGGCCTGGAACTACTTTCCCTGGTGCTACTTTACCTGGGCTATATAACCCACACCCTGAATGCAGAACATGCTTCGTGTTATTCTGCCACCAGCAGTGTGATGCTCACCGTGTCCAGCTCTGGTCTTCAGCATCTTCCTGTAATCCTGCAAGAACAAGAACAAGATTATTCTGTTTTACCTGAGAAAACGATTTCCCTCACTCCTGGCGTTGAGACCCTTCACAGGTGTCCAGGCACCCCCACCTTTCCTGCAAACTCTGACCGTTGCAGTTTTTTTGCTCCGACATGCTCTACTCAACGCATGACAAGCACCACCTGTATGTTTGCACTCCATTGGTGCTTCTTTTTCATTGTTTGATTGCCCCTCCCTCTCTCCCCCTCCCTTCTGTCTCCCTACAGGATACACCAGCATCTCTCCCTTTGTTCAGCATCTATCTGAACATTTGGCAAACTCGTTTGCATTTCAAGTCACGGTCCTGAAGAAGATGGCTTGAATCTCCCACGCCATCGAAACCGGTCGACCTCTTTCGGTCATGAGGGCTCTCATGACCTACCTGTGATCTCTCTTACACCAACTAAAGAGACTGTATTTTCTAAAAATTGCTCACTGTAGCACACTCAACTTCACAGAGTGAGCTACACCTTTTTATAAGAGCCACCTTTTAGCCCTACAGCCCTTTGGCTGGGTTTGTTTTACTGCACCCTCCAGTGGTTTCTTCCGCAGTACTGTTTTACACTCCAACCACAGTGACCTACGGGAATCATTAAAGTTGTACATTCTGGATGGAATATAAGCAGTTGACCTGTTTCGCAGGTTGTATCCATGCATTAGACTTAGCAGCCTCAAGATCTAATCTACAGTTTTGTTGCACGCTGCCCAACCTGCTGGAGTCTACCACCTTTTAGATGTCCCTGTTGGACTACTCGTGTCTGTCTTCAGACACCGCCACCAGTATAGAAGGTTGAGGGACAGCACTCTCCTCTATATCTTTTTAGTAGGGGATACATCACGCGTAACCCAGGGATAGGCACCCCCGCCAGGGTCAGGGTGTTCTTCCTTAGGGTAAGGTACGCCGAGCCAGGTGGCCCTCCTCCTTCATGTATTTGAGTGTGAGCACTTTAACTTACTTATTTGTTTTGCATACCTCAGATGCACCTTGAATACCTTCTTTCCTATAAAACCGTTGTTTTTGTGCTACCATATGTTATTTTGTTAACGGTTAAAAGGACGAACACGGTTGTACCGTGCACTCTAGCTTCATAAGCTCTCCCTGTTGTTTCTGGATTTACTTCGCGCAACTGATCCTAGTTGCTGGGATAGATTGATTCTACCCACGCAAGAGGTAGGACCCTCCTCCCTCCTGCCATTTGTTCACAGTAATTTTGTGTTTGTTCTCTCCACGCCATCCCCTCCTTCACTCCCCCTTACCCCCCCTTTCTTTTCCCCCACCCTGACAAATGGCCGACGGCCACTATCTAGCCTTCGCAGAGGAACTGGTTAATGGCATTTTAGCCAACCCATCTCTCCTGGGACTAGATCTCACAACGCAGAACATCACCAACAATGACGAATGGAACGATATTGAAATCCTCAAAAAGAAGATCATCCGCACCGAATTACACGGTGCACTCATGACTGAATACTTGAGGGCCCATGCTGCACCTAACGGCCTCATCATACGTATCGAACCACGCATCTTCTTAGATAATCTTAAATTCAGGAAAGATTGGTCTTTCATAGCTAATAAGTGTACCAGAGACTGGCTTATACTCATCATCAACACTGCCAAAACAGTCACAGATCAATTACTGACTGAACTGAATGAAAAAAGCGAGGCACTTAGAACAAAAATCGCTGCGGACACCTATTCGGCCAAACTCATTCTCCTAGAAACCACACTGAAAGAGTTTAAAGACAACAACCTGAATAGGAAGATTATTAAATTAAAGAAGGACCTTGCAGCCTTTACGCATGTAAAAATCTACCCATATGTAGCACAAGAGTATTTTACTGAGGAAGCTAAACAAGCTCGACGAGACGCTGCACAACTCCGGTTCCAAAATCTTTAAAGATCTAACTCTAACAGATCCTGGAACAGCTCTAGTAGCAACTCGAGCACTAGCTCCAACAACAACAGATGGCAGAACAAGAGAGTACAGTTCAACAGCTCCAACCAGGGCACCCCCCCTGCGGTTCCTTTTTTAGGACAGCGCGGGAGAGGCCAGAACCGCACACGGTGGCAGAACCACCCCCAGTCAACAGTGGTCACACGCAGTCGGGGACAAGGAGCTATACCACCGCTCCTCCCTCACTTATCGTGAACCTATCCACCCATATTCTTACCAGACCCGAACAAGAGATTCTACAAAAAGGTTTAGCTTTCATCCCTACAGCTCGTTATGACCCGTTCCAGACCAGGGTAGAAGTTACTCAAATGATGCGTAAGATACGATTGAATCAGTACTTTGCAAACCATACCTATGAAGACAAAGATGTGACGGGCCTACGCCCTCCATCACAGTACTTCCCACCGCATTGTGCAAACACCGCAGAATCAGTTACTTTTGAACAGGCATTGCTCAAAAAGATTTCCGAATTTGAATCCAACATTCCATTTATCCATAATAACTGCACTAAACCCCAACTACTTGCTCTGACAGACTTAGCTAACAACCCAGACATCGTGATAAAACCAGCTGACAAAGGGGGTGCCATTGTCATTATGGATACCACTAAATACATCACAATGGTTACCAACCTACTTGATGACCCAAACAGCTACTGTATTCTACCCAGAGACCCTACTCCATGTTGGCAGGCTCTGATAGCACCTATCATCTACGAGGCAGAAGCTGAGGGACACATCAGCGCCCGGGAAGCCGCGTTCCTGACCCCCCCACCCCTGGATCCCTGCCATGTATGCTCTTCCAAAAATCCACAAAGGGCTCACTCCTCCACCAGGTCGTCCTATTATTTCAGGAATTAGCTCTGTTCTGGAACCCCTCCCACAATATGTGGATTTCTTTATCAAAGATCAAGTTCCAAAAATGACCAGCTATGTGAAAGACTCCACAAATATGCTGATTCTTCTAGACACCATCACATACGATACAGAAACAGAATGGCTAGTCACTATTGACATAGAATCCCTCTACACCCGGATACCGCAGCAGGAGACACTGCACATGCTCAGCAGGTTGCTACACTCAGGTATGGACCTCCATGGAGTCCCACCTAATTTTATCTTATCTCTCGCAGAAATAGCACTGACCAAGAACTTTTTTCTCTTTGAAGACACATTTTACCAACAGATCTCAGGGACTGCGATGGGGGCAACCTTTGCCCCCAGCCTCGCCAATCTATATGTTGATTCATTCGAACGCCAACACATTTACCCAGAGAGTAATCCGTATCTCGCACACCTAATTGTATGGCGGCGATATATCGATGACATTTTTGTGATATTCCGAGGCTTACAACACGAGATAGAGGCCTTCCACATCTGGCTCAATTCCCTCAATCCACACCTCAAGTTTACTATGGAGAGACATAGATCCAACACCCACTTCCTCGATCTTGCCATCTCAACAGTTAGCGGGAACCTTCACTCGAGCGTCTACAAGAAAACTACAGACAGAAAGTCCTTGCTCTGTTACTCAAGCTACCACCCCAAGGCACTCAGAGATAATCTCCCCTTTGGACAGTTCTTACGTTATCGGAGGCTGTGTACACAGACTCCGGACTACACCAGACAATCCAAACAACTGCAAACACAACTGGCCGAGAGAGGTTACCCTAGGAGGATTATCAAGGACACCTGTAAAAGAGCTAGGAACATTCCACGTTCTACTACCTTACAACAACATACTAAACCACGTGAGTCTAACACTTTCACAGCAGTATTTAGTTTCTCACCTCTGCTCAATAAAATTAAACGAGAAGTTAAAAGACTTTGGCCTATTCTAAACACAGGCGCCTCTACCATCCCTGTCCCACGGTTTGCCCTCAAGAGACGTTGCAACGTGAGAGATAAGGGGCCTCATTACGACCCAGGCGGTAAGTTACCGCCTGGGCCGTGACTTTACCACCATGGCGTAAACTATGTTTACGCCATGGTGGTTGGCGGACTTACCGCCCCATTCCGACCTTGGCGGGGCGGTAAGTCCCCAATCCCCATTTACCCTTCCCCATTCCCATTTTTGCCCCATAGGGCATAATGGGAGTGGGGAAGGCGTTAATTACGCCACCGTAAATTACGGTGGCGTAATTAACTCCATGGTCCCTTAGCGCCATGGATTTTAACACCTGCTAAAAGCAGGTGTTAAAAGCGCCATGGCGCTAAGGGACCTCGTACTCAGGCGGTAAGCGTCGGCGCTGTTAACGCTGCCGTAAACCCCTTACCGCCTGGGTCGTAATGAGGCCCAAGGTCGTTAAAACTCTCATACCCGGTCCACCCAGGGATGAACTCACGCAGGGGACCCTTTGGAATACCCCATCCATCAAGGGACATGCGCCCTGTGGCAATTGCTCCATGTGCGCTCAGACCTCCAGAACCACGCAGATAGAAATAGGTTGGAAAACACCATGGACACAGAACACATTCACCAATTGCAACACCAAGGGCGTCATTTATATGATCACTTGCCCGTGCAACCTGAGGTACATTGGAATGACCATTAGGCCAGTTCGAACCCGCATGACCGAACACAAATCATGCATAAGAACGAACAAACTCACTGCACCATTGGTGACCCATTTTACATCTAAAGGACATACTGCGGACCAGTTCAAATGGACCATCATTGAAAAAGTCACACCGCCTCGCAGAGGCGGCAACTACCACAATATACTTTTCAAAAGAGAACAGATGTGGATTTATAGACTCAATACCTATTCAGAAGGTTTGAATGAACAAATCCAGTGGCACGAACTAGCAGTGTTGTCCTGAATCACCAATCCTACTCACAGCATTAGTGCTCCTTTGTCTCTACTTTTGTTTTTCCAAGTACCTTGACTCCTCTGGACATACCATGAGTCCCATGAGGTTTACCCTCCTCATGCTGCCCAGGGTTCATGAGTACCCTTGACCCTCCCATCTGGTCATGATCACATGTGCCCCTGGTCTCTTTTTCCCCATTCCCAAACCCCCCCCTTTTTTTCGAGTCCCCCTGGTGCCATTTGTTGCCCACCCCTTTCCTTCCTTTATCCCTTCCCCTCCCCCTTCCCCTTTCTCATTTCTTCCCCCCTACCCCCACTCCCATTTCCCCCCTTTATTTCCCCCCTTTCTTCTTACCCCCCCCCTCCCTTCACTCCTTTCCTAGTTATCGAGTCTCCTCCACATGAGATCGGGCTTCAGCGCCCGATCCTTCGTAACTAAAGCGCGCTCTGCCACTCTTTCGAGAGGCGCTTGGGCTTCCTCCGCTGGCTCCGAACGCTCGAGGCGTTTCCTTGGAGCCAGCCGCGTCACGCCGACGCCGCCGTCGCCGAAGCCAGCGCGAGCGCGTTGCTCGCTTCTTTTTATAGGCGATGGGCCTTTCTCCACTACAAACCGCCAGTCTCGAGCTGTACCAGCTCGATACAGCACACGGACTTCACGGAGCCCAGCAGTTGCCGCTCAACAGGTACGGCTCACTCCCAGACACCTTGGTTCTATTCCCAAACTCACAAAGCCATGTGTTTTTTGAGCCACTTTTATCCACATTCTGTGGTCTTTTTGTTTCCTTCAGGCACATTATCTCCTGATTGTGCAGGTATTTGATTCTCCCTCACCAGCACGATGCTGTAAGCAACCCAGTGTCATCCCTCGCCTCCCAGAAAGGACATTGGCCTAGAGGCTTTGGCTAAGAGGTAGGTTCAGCCCCCTCCACTCTACTTGCACCCATTTGGGATGTCACCCCCTATTGTGGACCACACAGAGGCTCACTGCCTTCCTGCCCTGCAGTGCACTACTTCTCACACCAGCATACTCGTTGCCCCCCACCACCCAGGCAGCAGCTCACCAGTCACCTGTAGAGACTCGCTCTATCACGGCCCCCCGGCCCCCCCCTGTTTCCGATTTCCCTCACTCCTGGCGTTGAGACCCTTCACAGGTGTCCAGGCACCCCCACCTTTCCTGCAAACTCTGACCGTTGCAGTTTTTTTTGCTCCGACATGCTCTACTCAACGCATGACAAGCACCACCTGTATGTTTGCACACCATTGGTGCTTCTTTTTCATTGTTTGATTGCCCCTCCCTCTCTCCCCCTCCCTTCTGTCTCCCTACAGGAGACACCAGCATCTCTCCCTTTGTTCAGCATCTATCTGAACATTTGGCAAACTCGTTTGCATTTCAAGTCACGGTCCTGAAGAAGATGGCTTGAATCTCCCACGCCATCGAAACCGGTCGACCTCTTTCGGTCATGAGGGCTCTCATGACCTACCTGTGATCTCTCTTACACCAACTAAAGAGACTGTATTTTCTAAAGATTGCTTACTGTAGCACACTCAACTTCACAGAGTGAGCTACACCTTTTTATAAGAGCCACCTTTTAGCCCTACAGCCCTTTGGCTGGGTTTGTTTTACTGCACCCTCCAGTGGTTTCTCCAGCAGTACTGTTTTACACTCCAACCACAGTGACCTACGGGAATCATTAAAGTTGTACATTCTGGATGGAATATAAGCAGTTGACCTGTTTCGCAGGGTGAATGCATGTATCCATGCATTAGACTTAGCAGCCTCAATATCTAATCTACAGTTTTGTTGCACGCTGCCCAACCTGCTGGAGTCTACCACCTTTTAGATGTCCCTGTTGGACTACTCGTGTCTGTCTTCAGACACCGCCACCAGTATAGAAGGTTGAGGGACAGCACTCTCCTCTATATCTTTTTAGTAGGCGATACATCACGCGTAACCCAGGGATAGGCACCCCTGCCATGGTCAGGGTGTTCTTCCTTAGGGTAAGGTACGCCGAGCCAGGTGGCCCTCCTCCTTCATGTATTTGAGTGTGAGCACTTTAACTTACTTATTTGTTTTGCATACCTCAGATGCACCTTGAATACCTTCTTTCCTATAAAACCGTTGTTTTTGTGCTACCATATGTTATTTTGTTAACAGTTAAAAGGACGAACACGGTTGTACCCTGCACTCTAGCTTCATAAGCTCTCCCTGTTGTTTATGGATTACCTGAGAAAACACCATCCAGCACTCAGCATCTTAACTGGGCTGCAATCTGTGGAAACCGAGAGAAGAAGAAACATCACTCACCTGTGAGTACTAGCTTAAGGATTTACGGCGAACCGCTATCACAGCTTCTGTACGAACATTGCGACCTGCAATAACGAGAAAGGGAAAAAACAATATTAGAACGCGTGCTTCCAAAACATCGAATTCCATCAGTCTTACCTGAATTCCATCACGCTACGCCACGCTTCCATCCGGAGCACCACAGCAACATCTGCAAAGGAAAAGAGACATATTCAGGTTCACTTTCAATATTAAACAACCGCACAGCGCTGTACTACCTTAACGGATTCCGCGGGCCTGCTTTTCATCGAGCTCTCATCACAGCACCACAGCGGCCTGTGAGGAGAAGAAGAAGAAAACACAGGTTAGCTTCAAAAGACAATAAAGGCGCTGCGCTTCGCGCTTTCTCTTACCTAGAAAACGTGCCTGCCAACAGATTCGGGGTCACGCAGGTCTGGGCCCAAGGAAGGCGTACTGCACCAGTGAAGCAACTCGGGCAGCTCACCAACAAACATCAAGCGCCCCTGCACAAGAAACGCAGGACGGATAGCTCACCCTACAAATAACTAAGGTGAGAAACGAACCCAGCGGGATGGGAATCGGTCAGAGGGAGGAGGGAGATTCACCCATTAGAGGCAGTTATCACAAATCCTCCCTTCTGTAATTGCAGATTCATTTTTCAGCACTGGGCAACTACACATCCAGGGTTCCAGATCTCAGAGCCTTCAAGACGCCCCCGGGGAGATTAGGTGAGCGTAACAGAGAGAATGTAAAAGGGAGATTGGTTGGTAGATGCTTGGTTGCAATGGAGAGAGCTGGCTGCCTGCGCCATCTACGCAGGCCCTAATAAAGAGCCTAAACCTACCGGCTTCCCTAAATCATTGCATTGGCAATGAGGATCCTGGCTGAGAGAGTTGGCCAGGCCTGCAGGAGATAGCTGACTCGACGGACAGCTGCAAGCCGCTCCGGGAGGTTTCAGCGGAGCCAAGCCCTTGCAATCCCTCCGGGGTCCCACTTGCTTGCATGGTGTTGGCACCCCTGACCGCTAAACAACGAGTGCCACCTGGCCCCATTTCAAGCAGAATATCATCAGAAAAGGTAGGGGAAGACCCTTAGGATGCAGTGCTTTTGGGTTAGAGAAAGGACCCGCGGGCATCAGGGAAATGTCACAGCCGCATTGGTCGCCTGTGCCACCTATATAAACATTTACCCATTTGAAAAATGGAGGGAATTTTGCTAGTTTGCTAAGAAACCAGCCACGTTTTAAAAATAAGCTGCATTATCTAAAGTTTGTACTGAACACCACCAGGAAGCAATGTGGTTGCAACAGACCTGGTGCTAAAATTCACCACAGATACCAGGAGACGGGAGAAAAAGTTACATCTGCTAGGAAACAGGCTGTAATTTTACATAATTTGGGTGCAGAAGATTGTACTGTATAAAACGGACTTCCTGGAGTTTGTTTTATTTGTTTGTTTTATTCGTATTTATATAGCGCACAACATCCCAAGGACATCATGACACTTGTTACAGTACAAAGCTTGGTTATTTAGTTACATGGTCATTAGCAATATTTATACAGGTTACAATATAGTTACATAGTCATTAGCAGTATATATACAGGCTACAATACAGTTATATTACATTTGTGTTATATTGCAATATACGTGGCAGAAGTGGAGGAGGCAGTCCTCCACTTTCTAGTTGAGGAGAGTGGCCTTGAGGTTGTTGCGGAAGACAGAGATGGAAGTTTCAGCTCTAAGGGTGGCAGGGAGTGAGTTCCAGAGTTTCGGTGCAATATAGGAGAAGCCTAGACCTCCCGCTGTGGCTCTCTTTATGCGTGCTATGTGTAGCTGGTTGGTGTACTGAGCTCTGGTGGGGCGAGTGGATGTGGTCCTTGATACTGCTTCAGATAGGTATGCTGAAGCGGTTTTGTTGATGCACCTGTGAGTGATGGTGAGGATTTTCAGAGTAATACGGTCTTTGACCTGGAGGCACCGTGCTTCACGTCTGGAATGGGATATATGGTCTCTTCTAGGGATGCTCATGGCGGCTCTGAGGGCATTGTTTTGTGTGGTTTGCAGTCTGTGAATGTTTTTGGCGGAGGTGCCAGCTAGAAGGGCGTTGCAATAATCGAGTTTGGCTCCTATAGTTGCTCAGGCTATGGCCAAGCGGTTGGGGGTTGATAAGTAGGGTTTAATGGCATTGATGAGTTTGGGGCTGAACGCTGATGCAGAGGCTATGGCGCTGACTTGTTTGTTCATCGATAGCCCTACATCAATGTGAACACCTAGAGTCTTGACAGAGGATGATACGGAGATGGTTGAGTTGTCTATGTTAAAGTTGTTGTATTGGGGGCTTAGTTTCGATAATGTGTTTGTCTGGCCCAGGATGAGAATTTCACCCCGTTAAAACAGAGGCCAGTGATTGCCATCCAAGCTTGGATAGTGGCATAGATATTGTGAAGGGCCGAGGCGTCTTGGTGATAGAGTCCAGATAGGGGTAAAAGTACTTGAGTGTCGTCTGCATAGTTTGTATATACAACACCCATGGAGTCAAGTAGGTCGAAGAGGGGTTTTGTGAAGAGGTTAAAGAGGGTGGGGGCTGTACACGATCCTTGGGGGACACCGCAGTTTATAGTGGTAGGATCTGTGTTAGCTGTGTCAGAGTATGATATGATATGATATGATATGGTATTTGTAACGCGCCTATACACAAGTGTTTCAAGGCGCGACGAGGCAGGGAGGGAGGGAAACAAGGGGAAGACAGACAAACGATCCTACTAGGCCAGGTGTCATTCAGATCGCGCAAGTGCAGAGGTAAGGGGAAAAGGAGGAAGTGCAGGGGGAGGAGGTGGGGGGGAAAGTGCAGTACAAGGTAAGTAGCGTAAGAAATAATAATTAATAAATAATAAATAAAAAGGGCCAGCTGGTGGCAAGTGCGAGGTAAGTGCAGAGCAAGTGCTGGGAAGGGGGCTGTAGGGTATAGTGACAGTCCCACAGTGCACGGGGAGCCAGGGAGGCAGTGCAAGTGGAGAGTGGCTGGGCCCTGGACCGAGGTTGCTGAGAGTGGCCCAGATGCAGGTTTAGTGCTGAATTTAGTGGGGGATTAAGCAGGTTTAGCAGGGGAGAGGGAGAGAGAAGGCAGAAGCGAAGAGGAAGGTTTTGAGGTGCTTCCGGAACCGGAGATGGTTCTCCTCAAGTTTCAGGGAGGCAGGAAGGCTGTTCCAGAGGGAGGCCCCTGCTGCGGAGAGAGATCTACCCCCAGCTCGTTGCTTCGAGAAGCGGCTGACCATGAGGGAGTTGGAGACGGATGAGCGAAGGGCTCGTGAAGGTAGATATTTAGGAAGAGAGAGTTGAAGGTATTTAGGTCCCTGGCCCCAGAAGGCCTTGTGGACAATGCAGAGGGTTTTGAACTTAATCCTCGCAGCCACTGGGAGCCAGTGAAGGGATTTCAGTCCTGGAGAGATACGGTCCCTGGGCTTGAGGCCAAGGACAAGTCTCGCAGTTCTGTTCTGGATAAGTTGCAGAGGGCGGAGAGTGGAGGCAGGCAGATTAAGATAGAGGCTGTTACAGTAGTCCAGCCTTGAGAGAACCAGGGCTCGGGAGACAGTTAGCTTCTGGGGGAAGGAGAGGAAGGGAAGAATACCTCTGAGGAGGTGCAGCTGGTAGTGTGACTTCTTAGAGACGTCAGATATATGAGGAGAGAAGGAGAGTGTGGAGTCGAAGATGACCCCGAGGTTTTTAGCCTTGCAGGTAGGGGCAGGAAGGGGGCCAAGGGAGGCCGGCCAGAGAGCTGCAGGGAAGGAGGGAGTGGGTGTGCCGATGAGTAGAATCTCAGTCTTACTGGCGTTGAGGCAGAGGTCATTGGCGGCACACCATTCCTGGATAGCAGACAGACAGTCGGAGATGAGGGAAGGAGAGGAGGAGGCCGAGGGTAGCCTGAAAATGAGCTGGGTATCGTCGGCATAGCACTGGAAGTAGGGGCAGAGAGCGGCGATGCGGTGGGCAAGGAGTGCCAGATACTGGTTGAAAAGCCAGGGAGAGAGGTTGGAACCCTGGGGGACACCACAGGTGGAGAAAAAGATGTCAGAGAGGAAGGAGCCCATTTGGACCTGGGAGGGTCGACCGGAAAGGAAAGAAGTCAGCCATGCCAGAGCCTGACCAGTGATACCCAGGTTATCACAGAGACAGTTGAGCAGGATGGCATGGTTGACAGTGTCAAAGGCAGAGGAGAGATCGAGCAGAATGAGAACACAGGGAGTGTTGGAATCGAGGTTCAGGAGCAGGTCCTCATGGATGTTCAGGAGAGCAGTTTCCGTGCTTCTGGCCGCTCTGAAGCCGGATTGATGGTCATGAAGATTACCAACAGATTCAGCATGGAGGTTAAGCTGGGAAATGGCCAGTTTCTCCAGGAGCTTACCCAGGAAGGGAGTAATGGAGATTGGGCGATAATTGGCCGGGCAGGAGGGGTCGGAAGAGGGTTTCTTGAGGAGGGGGTGCACAAGGGAGTGCTTGAGGGGGGATGGGAAGACTCCAGAGGCGAATGAGTGGTTGCAAAAGACAGCCAGGGCAGGAGCCAGGGAGTCGATGTGGTCCTTGATGGTTTTGGAGGAACAGGGGTGAACCTGTTTAGACGAGGCTTTCATAGATCTGACTAGTCTGGAAACCTCATCAGCAGAAAAAGGTGGAAAAGCAGAGAAAGTGGGCGGAGGGGCGGCTGCAAGAGAGCAAGAGGAAGAGCCGGGAAGAGAGGGAGGGGGGAGAGAGGAGGAGAGCGAGGACAGGATGTCCTGAGTTTTTGAGATGAAGTGCGAGGCCAGTGCAGTGCAGAGGGCCTGGGAGGGGACAGGAGAGGTAGAGACTGCAGCAGGGTTGGCCAGCTCCTTGCAGATTTTAAAGAGTTCGGCCGAGTTGTTAGATGCCTCAGAGATGCGGGCTTGGATAAGGGCTCTCTTCTTGGTGAGAACGGAGAGCCGGTATTGCCTTTGGAGCAGGCGACAGGCCAGTTTGTCAGAGGATGAACATGAAGCACGCCATTTCCTCTCTGCCACCCTGCACTTGCGTTTTAGGGTGACGAGATCCGAGTCATACCAGGAGTTACATTTGGCTTTGGGCTTCAGGCGGATTCTCATGACGGGGGCAAGGATATCGAGAGTATCAGATATAGAGGAATAGAGCATGGAGAGGGCTGTGTCAGGGTGGGAATCAGCCGAGGGGGGAGGAGGGGGCGAGAAGGTAGCAGCGAAAGCCTCAACTGACACGCGCTTCATGGGTCGGATGACCGAGAAGGTGGGTGGCAGTGAAGAGGGTGGCTTTGCCTGTGGGGAAGGGAGGGAGAGGTGGGAGGATAGGAGAAAGTGATCGCTCCAGGAGAGAGGAGTGGAGAGAGGGAGGGAGAGGGGAAGGTCAGAAGAGATCAGAGCATCAAGAGTGTGCCCTGCAGAGTGGGTAGGCCCAGACGGGAGAATAGAGAGTGAGAGAGAGTTGCAGAGTTCGCGAAAGAAACCAGTGGGGGGACAGGAGGCATCGAGGTGGATGTTGAAGTCACCGAGAAAGAGGAGTTGGGTGGTTGAGGACAGGAGTGAGGAGGAGAGGTCAGCCCATTCAGAGAGGAAGGAGGAAATTTGACCAGGTGGCCGATAGATAGTAGCCACGGTAAGGGAATGGCTAGGAGAGAGAGAGAGTCGGCAGACAAGGCATTCAAAAGAGGAGTAGGTCTGCGTAGGAGTGACAGAGGCAGGAATCCACTCGGGGAAGATAAGGGCAACACCACCCCCTGAACGGTTAGGCCTGGGCACGGAGAGGATCTTGTAGCCGTCAGGTAGGAGTGTGTCGAAGCTGGTGGCAGAGCTGGCTGTGAACCATGTCTCAGTGAGACCGAGGGCGTCGAGGTCCAGTTCCTCAAGAAGGCGACAGATATCAGAGGAGTGCTTGATGGCAGAGCGAGCATTTAGAGTGGCAATGTGGAGAAGGTTGCCACCTTTGAAATACTTCCGGGGAGGGGTACAGATCAGAGGTATGCCCTGCGGAGGTGTTAGAGAAGGAGTTGAGGAGGGAGCAAGAGAAGGGGCAGGGAGGGAGGGGAGAGGCAAGGTAGCCGAGGACAGAGGAAGGGGGACAGCGGGAGCGGGGAGGAAGTTGATGAGGCGTGGGAGGCGCCTATCAAAGAGGTGAAGGTTGGCCTGAGGGCCTTGGACCAAGACGGTCCCGTTAGCATAGACATTAATGATGGCCTTAGAGGAGTGGAAAGGGGCCAAGAGGACATCCCAACGGGTGCCACCATTAATGGGAGAGGAGGAGAAAGGAGAGAGCACAGCGACCATGTGAAGGGTCCATAGGTCAGGAGAAGGCACGAAAAAGAGAATGTCAGTAAGAGTTTCCTTGGAGCAGGCGCTCGTGTAGGTGTCAGCGATAGGGAGGCCTGGGTTGGAGACCAGGATGTCCTTTTTAAACTTTTTCCTACCGGATTTAGTGAGGAGAGCAGGATAGTCAATAGAGAAGCAGTTAGAGTAGATAGGTGAGATAGAGAGCACCATGGAGTAGGAGGGGAGGCGGACGACACAAGTATGCAGACAGGAATTGAGTGGAGGGCACTAGTTTAACACAATACAGAGCAAACAGTAATGCGTAGTAGGTCAGGGCCACCTAAGTTTGAGAATCCTGCGAGTGGAGAAAAAACACCCTAGTTTAAAACAATGCAGTAATGCGTAGTAGGTCAGGGCCAACTAAGTTTGAGAATCCTGCGAGGGGAGAAAAACACCCTAGTTTAACACAATGCAGTAATGCGTAGTAGGTCAGGGCCACCTAAGTTTGAGAATCCTGCGAGGGGAGAAAAAACACCCTAGTTTAAAACAATGCAGTAATGCGTAGTAGGTCAGGGCCAACTAAGTTTGAGAATCCTGCGAGGGGAGAAAAAACACCCTAGTTTAAAACAATGCAGTAATGCGTAGTAGGTCAGGGCCAACTAAGTTTGAGAATCCTGCGAGGGGAGAAAAACACCCTAGTTTAACACAATGCAGTAATGCGTAGTAGGTCAGGGCCACCTAAGTTTGAGAATCCTGCGGGGGGAGAAAAAGCACCCTAGTTTAACACAATGCAGAGCAAACAGTAATGCGTAGTAGGTCAGGGCCACCTAAGTTTGAGAATCCTGCGGGGGGAGAAAAGCACCCTAGTTTAACACAATGCAGAGTAGGTCAGGGCCAACTAAGTTTGAGAATCCTGCGAGGGGAGAAAAACACCCTAGTGTAACACAATGCAGAGCAAACAGTAATGCGTAGTAGGTCAGGGCCACCTAAGTTTGAGAATCCTGCGGGGGGAGAAAAGCACCCTAGTGTAACACAATGCAGAGCAAACAGTAATGTGTAGTAGGTCAGGGCCACCTAAGTTTGAGAATCCTGCGGGGGGAGAAAAGCACCCTAGTATACCAATAAATTGGAAAAGGGGGGGCGAGGCATCATGCGGATGAGGTGGGCAAGGTGAGGGGTGGGCCGGAGAGCAGAGGAGCTGGCGCCTGGCGTCCCCTGCGGACACCTGCAGACACACAGGGAGCCGCAGTCTGTAGGAGCCGCCCTTTGCCTAAGGGGCCCTTGGCCTAGGGGGCTGCCGGGCAGGGGGGCTGCCCAGAGGGAGTGGGATATAAAGCAGGGGGAGAGGAAGGGGAGGGGGGTGTGGGCGGGAAGGGAGAGGGGAAGGAGGAACCAGGAAGTGAGGGGGAGGGAGGGGGCAGGGGGCACCACACAGACGCGCACGGAGCGCTAACACCAAAAAATAAAAACAGGAGGCTTAACTGAAGCCCAACGGGGCTAGGGAGGCAGCCTCAGCAACAAGCCACACGGGGCTACGGCGACCGCTCGAACCCGCTCTGGCTCAACAAAGAAGCGAGCGTGGTGAGCGGTCGAGCCGTAGTCCCAGAGCGGCTGCAAGGACAGCCAATCAGAGGGGGGGTGGGCGGGAAGGGAGAGGGGAAGGAGGAACCAGGAAGTGAGGGGGAGGGAGGGGGCAGGGGGCACCACACAGACGCGCACGGAGCGCTAACACCAAAAAATAAAAACAGGAGGCTTAACTGGAGCCCAACGGGGCTAGGGAGGCAGCCTCAGCAACAAGCCACACGGGGCTACGGCGACCGCTCGAACCCGCTCTGGCTCAACAAAGAAGCGAGCGTGGTGAGCGGTCGAGCCGTAGTCCCAGAGCGGCTGCAAGGACAGCCAATCAGAGGGGGTGTGGGCGGGAAGGGAGAGGGGAAGGAGGAACCAGGAAGTGAGGGGGAGGGAGGGGGCAGGGGGCACCACACAGACGCGCACGGAGCGCTAACACCAAAAAATAAAAACAGGAGGCTTAACTGGAGCCCAACGGGGCTAGGGAGGCAGCCTCAGCAACAAGCCACACGGGGCTACGGCGACCGCTCGAACCCTTCATGGCTCTTCCTTCAAGGAAGGAAGTGATCCTGGATGCTGCTTGATTAGAGAAATGGGCTGCATGGGTGAGGTGGGTGGCGAGTGCTTGGTGATCTACCAGGTCAAAAGCCACTGATAGATCGAGGAGGAGGAGCAAGGCAGGTTTGCCTTTGTCCATGATCTGTGAGATTTGATTTTTTATGTCTAATAAGGCGGATTATGTTCCATGCCCGACACGGAAGCCAGATTGTCTTTTGCCTAATATGGAGTTAGCTTCTATGTATGATTGGATCTGGATGTGAGCTGCTTTGTCCAGGATTTTTAGGAGGAACGGGACTATAAAGTGGCAGAATAAAGATTACAAAATCATTTTGAGTCAAAAAAAGAACATCACTTTCGAACGCCACATAGTTTTTGGAAGGTCACAAGAACCACAGGAGCCTGTAGAGTGCTTTGTTGCAGCATTGAGAGCCCTGAGTCATACTTGTGAGTTTGGGGGATTGTCCAACTCGCTGACCAGGGACCAATTAGTACGTTACACCAACAATAGCAGAGTACAAGAACAATTACTCTCAAAGGATTTACCCCTTGACCAGGCAATGGAAGTTGCAAGAAGTATGGAGAAAACGGCTTGGTATATGAGAAGTATGAGATCTGAAAAACAAGTGCAAGAGGTGTCAGCAATAAGACAACCGAGGAAAGCAAATGACAGCAAAGATCTGAAATTTTGTAAGTGTGTTAGCAATAGACACCTTTGTTTTGTCCGGCAAGGAATGGGAACTGTCTCAAATGCAAGGTAAAATGACATTTTGCCCGAGTGTGCTGAGAATCCTTGGAAGAACTTATAGCGGCAGGAAGGCATCAATGAAAGCAAGAAGAAGCCTCAACAGGGTGTGGCCAAATGATGACACAAAGTGAGCATGACATGGAGATTAGTGCAGTGACTGGAAAAAGAAAGAGCCCAACAGACCTTTTTGTGATGAATGGAAAAGATGTCACCATGAAGGTAGACAGTTGTTTTCAATGGACAATCATCTCAGTCGAGACATACAAAGAATGTGTAGAAGGGAAAGTGGAAGATTTACTCAGACATGATATAGAGCCATCTGCCTATGCTGATGTGAAAATTGACTTAATGGGAACATTTTTGGCCACGATTAAGTACAATGGACGTTGTTGCATGGCAGATGTGTGTGTAACGAAAAAGGGGTCATCCCTACAAGGTTGAGATGAACAATATACCCTGTGAATTCACATCCAAGCCAATGCGTCCACTCATTTAACAGTAGCTGAAGTGGAGGATAGGTGGGAAAGAGAATTCCCAGAAATATTTTTGGACAATTTAGGAGGGCTCAAAGACTTCGAACATTGCATCAAGTTCAAGAAGGGTGCCATACTGAAGGTTCAAAAAGTGAGGTCAATTCCACATCAATTAAAAGAGAAATGGCTATCTCCAGTGGTAATTGTTGCAAAATCAAATGGCGGCGTCAGAGTCTGTTTGGATTTAAGGGACCTAAACAGGATCATCTGGGTAGAGCATCATCCCTCTACCGATCAAATCAGAGGCTCTATCGACACTAAGTGGTTCCAAGCTATTCACAGTTCCACTTACACGTGAATGCCAGAATCTCACAGCATTCATCAGGACTGAAGGAACTTTTAAATACTGCTGTATGACTTTCAGATTTGCCTCAACAGTGGCGGTTTTTCAGAGAGTTATGGAGAAAGTGTTGGAAGGAATTCCCAACATTAAAGTGTTCCGTGACGGTATTCTGATTCACGCAACTTCTCCAGGAGAACATGATGAACTGTTGAGGATGGTGCAGCACAGATTGAAGATGGCGGGTTAGACAGTTCAGTGGCAGAAATGGTGCATAGCTGTGGAAATTGTTGATTATCTAGAACATTGTGTGTCAAGAAATGGAATCAGTCCCAAGTTAAGCCTTGTCGAAGCGATCAACAAAGCTCATGATCCCACAGAAAAACATCAGCTCTGATCTTTCCTTGGTTTGGCTGAATATTACCATTGGTTTGTCCAAAGTTTTCCCATTACGATCATTACTCAAGAAAGCAGTTCATTTTGTTTGGTCAAGAGAATGTGAAAAAGCGGTTCAAATGTTTAAACAAGACACTGTGAAAGCACTTTCATTGGGAATGTTTTGTGTCAAGGATACGTCTGTCTCACAGTGGGTGCAAGCATTTTGGGTTTAGGAGTGACTCTCATGCAACAAAGAGGAACGCATAAAAACATTTGCATCGAGATCACTCAAGGGAGTTGAAAATAACTATTCTGTTATTTAGAGAGAATATTTAGCAGTTTTCTGTGCCATATTGCATTTTAAATTCTTTTTGTGGGGCCGAGGATTTATTGTAAAGTCAGATCATAAACGACTGGCACAGATGTTTGCATGTGGAAATTGGGGTGCAGGAACCCTGAGGATCAGCAGGTGGTGGCTAGGTTTACAGAGTTACGATTATAAGGTCTGTTATTTGCTGGGGAATTAAAATATGGTAGCTGATTGCCTGTCACGAAAGCCAGCAGGTGCAAATGAAGATGATTGTGGAAGTTGGAATGAGGAGGTTATTGTCACCAGTATTGATTTGGGAAGTGTGGAGAAAATGGAATGGGAGAGTTGTGAAGGAATGGACAGTCTCTGGTTGGCCAAGCAAGGTGATTTTGGACAAGAAGTCTGAAGTGTGGTGGGAAGTTAAGGATGAGTTGTCTCTGCTTGATGGTCGACCTATTAAGGGGTTGAACACTGTTCCCTTGGAGGGACTCAGTTCTAAATTGGTTGAGCTAGCTCACCAAGGGCACTTGGGGTGAGCAGTACTAAAAGAAGGCCATGGCAAATATTCTGGTGGTCTGGAATGGACAGCATGTCCGAAACATTGGTTATGGAGTGTGTACCTTGTTGCCTTAGTGACAAAACTAAGTCAAAACTAACCCAGTCAAGGGTTTAACACTATTCTTGTGGTCGTGGACCTATTTTCAAAAATGGCACATTTCATTCCTCTTAAGGGGCTCACAAATGCTTCCACTCTGGCAAATGTATTTCTTGAAGGCATCATACGGCTCCATGGGTTTCCTTCAGTTTTGGTCTCAGACCAAGGTACTCAATTCGTATCTAACTTCTGGAGAAAATGCTGCTCTATGGCCCAGATCGACATCCAGCTATCTACCAGTCACCATCCCCAAACGGATGGTCAAACTGAGAGGACAAATCAGACGCTCGAGCAGTATCTGCGTTGCATGTTACACCAAGCTGAAGGAAGCTGGTTCGACCTATTATGGATAGCTGAATATGCTTATAATAATTCCCTACACATCAGCACTGGGCAGACACTCTTTTATACCATGTATGGCAGGCACCCATGTACTTCTGAGTTTGACGTTCCTACAACCCTGGAAATGCCAGCAGTCAAAACCTTGCACACGACAATTTCTCAAACCTTTAAAAGGGCAGCTGAACACCTACTTCAAGCTAAGAATCGCCAAAAGAAGTTTGCTGATCAACACTGAGCAATGGCCCCCAACTACCAAGTGGGAGGCAAAGTCTGGCTGGTGTCTAAACACATGTCCATTAGAGGAACCCGAATTTTCCGTCCAAGATACCTGGGTCCATTCACCGTCACCTCTGTGATAAATCCTGTGGCGGTCAGACTAGCTTTGCCGTCAAACATGCAGGTTCATCCTGTGTTCCACGTGTCTCTCCTTAAATCTGTTCAACCTGGGAACTTGGTAGCAATGCCACCACAGCCAGTAGTAGTCGCCGGGGAGCCAGAATTTGAAGTCAAGGACATCCTGGATTCAAAATACGTCTGATCCAAATTATACTACTTAGTTGACTGGAAGGGGTATGGTCCACAAGACAGGACATGGGAGCCTTGTGAGTGCATCCATGCACCTCGCTTGCTTAGACGATTTCATCAAAACCATCCAAACAAACCAGGACCAGACAGAAGAGTCACCTTGAGAGGTGCCTTGGGGGAGAGTGCTGTCATGATTCCTGCCCCTCATGTCCCCAGTCCTCCAAGATGTCAGGCTGGAGCCAGGCCACGATCACCTACATGGCCTTCAAGGGCCTCTCCATCCCTCCAAAGACCCACTTGGAGTCAGACTTGGCGCTTGTGGCACCAGACTCACTTACTCCCATAGGATAACATTGGGGATTGGACTTGTAGTGCATTGATGGGGATAAGATGGATGCCCCCACATATTTCGGTTCCCAGAACTGCATGTGCAGTCTAGTCTTTTGGGTGAGGTTCAGCCCAGAGACACCTGGGATACCCAGAGACTATTTAAGCCACGCCCAGGCTGAGAAACATGCTTTGCGTTTTCTGCACCTGCAGCGTGACACTCACCGTGTTCGGATCGGTCTCCAGTAGGCCTGCATCTTTCTTCTGCGTTCAGCTCCTTCAAGAACAAGAACACCGTTAGGAACAGCCTTACCTTGTGGCGCTTCTGCCCATCATTCATCGCTCCTTCTGTTCTGCGGGCATCTTCGGCGGTGTCATTCCCATCCCGGCACGCCGCTTCCTCAGGAAAAGGGAAAAGAACAGAGAAAAGGCATTAGTAAGCATTCAGCAAATCTTCGCTTATTTTTAAAGACTGTACGAGCTTCAAATGCTTACCTGAATCCCAGCCGCTCTGGTGGAACTCTGTCTCCGGAACTTCTCATCCATCTGCAAGAGGGAAAAGACACTCAAGGTTAGCGTGGAAACCGCGCGTACTCACCGCATTTCTTCTTCATAACCGGCATCCACGCTGAAATCGTCGCAGCACCTAAAAGACACAGAAAAAGAACTCAGTTCAATACAAATACAAAAGGATCGCATCGCGCAGCGTGCTCTCACTCACCTTCAGCGCTACTCATCTCAGCAGCACGTCGCCATCCCCGGACGCCGGCCATCATCTAAGGAAGGAAAGGAACAAAGTTAGAGAACTGTTCAAAAGACTCATTATGCTTACCTGTCGGACTCTTGCCAGTGAAGTACCTAGGCAGCAACAAGCTCGCATCAATCAACGCGCCCCTGTGCTGAAAGCACGACAGAGAGCACACTTTCCAAGAAAACAAGGTGAGCTGTGGATCAAAGGGAAGGGTTGGACCCCGGGGAAGAAGGGGTTCAAGCACACAGAGACAATAGGGAGTTAAACTCTACCGATCCTTTGTTTCAGGCCCAGTCTCCAGGCGAGTAGACTCCAGGGAAGGGTTTGTGGTCGAAAGAGGTCAGAACAGGCTGAGTGACATCCCAGTGGATACCAGGTGAGCGTTACACTTAAATAATAGAACACGGTGAAGCCGGGTTACGAGCTACTCGTAAACGGACGCAAACAGCATGAACCCAGCGGACTCAAGAAGATGAACGCACCAGATACTGCTTTTCATAAAGTCCCAGGATTCTAATAAGCACTAAATGTGCAAAACATATGAAAGTATCCATAACTAATATATATGTGCGTGTATGTGAACTAAGTGCACCATTATCACGTTAATAATGCAGTTATTTCACATACACATACATATTTGTGATAAATCCGGCTGACTGCGCATGCGTGCGCATGCTCAGTCATGACTTATAGTTAAGCAGTGGGAGCAGGGCCGTCGAAATAGCATAGGCAATCGTTAATTGAATTGAATTGAAATTGTGAAATCTGTACAGAGGTGGGCCTGTTCACCTCGGTTTATTTGTAAGGTGGGTGAGGGTAAGCTTTTGGTTTGCTGAAAGGCTTTTGAACAACAGGAGAAGGTGTTGCGCTTGCGCAAAGTGATGAGGATTCCTGTGGTGTGTTCCATGCCACCTGCACGTGTGGAAAGAGGCAAGGGGGTGATCTCTGGAGTACCGACCAGTACTGATGGACCCTTTGGTGGCTAAACATAAGCACAATAATGTGGTTGGAGTGTGACGGTTGGGTCGAAGGAATGGCGAGGCGGTAGTGCTCTCGATAACTCTATTGGTGACGTTTCAGTTTCTGGAGGTGCCCCAGTTTCTGAGGATTAGTTATGAGAGGTTGTGGGTGGCAAAGTATGTGCCCCTTCCTTTGCAGTGTTTTCCATGTCAGAGGTTTGTTCATGAGGCCGGTGTCTGCAGATGTGTACAATGTTGGGCGAAGTGTGAAGGTGGCCACAATGTCAAGGTGTGTTTAAGTGAGGCAAAGCCTGTTTATAGGAACTGTGGTGAGGATGTGTGTGTGAGGCCCAGGTGCAGTCTGTAAGAGTGTTCTTGTATTCCATCTCCCAAGCCTTCTGAGAGAGGCTGTTGTGCCTCAACAAGTTGTGCCACAAGCAGGCTCCCACCAGTACCATGAGGGCCTTAGAAAACACTGCAAAAGGGCTCCTGGAGCCAGTCCTGGCGCCTTTGGCACCAGGCTCATATACAGGAAGGAAGGGCTGTTCAAACTAGGTCCCATTTCCCTACATGGGCCTTTAAATACAACATGGAAGCATCCACACATTCTAGTTCTAAGAACCAAGCCATGCGGTCTAGTGTTTTGGGTGTGGCAGGCCTGGAACTACTTTCCCTGGTGCTACTTTACCTGGGCTATATAACCCACACCCTGAATGCAGAATATGCTTTGTGTTATTCTGCAACCAGCAGCGTGACGCTCACCGTGTCCAGCTCTGGTCTTCAGCATCTTCCTGTAATCCTGCAAGAACAAGAACAAGATTATTCTGTCTTACCTGAGAAAACACCATCCAGCACTCAGCATCTTAACTGGACTGCAATCTGTGGAAACCGAGAGAAGACGAAACATCACTCACCTGTGAGTACTAGCTTAAGGACTTACGGCGAACCGCTATCACAGCTGCTGTTCGAACATTGTGACCTGCAATAACGAGAAACGGAAAAAACAATATTAGAACGCGCGCTTCCAAAACATCGAATTCCATCAGTCTTACCTGAATTCCATCACGCTACGCCACGCTTCCATCCGGAGCACCACAGCAACATCTGCAAAGAAAAAAGAGACATATTCAGGTTCACTTTCAATATTAAACAACCGCCAAGCGCTGTACTACCTTAACGGATTCCGCGGGCCTGCTTTTCATCGAGCTCACATCACAGCACCACAGCGGCCTGTGAGGAGAAGAAGAAGAAAACACAGGTTAGCTTCAAAAGACAATAAAGGCGCTGCGGTTCGTGCTTTCTCTTTCCTAGAAAACGTGCCGGCCAGCAGATTCGGGGTCACGCAGGTCTGGGCCCAAGGAAGGCGTCCTGCACCAGTGAAGCAACTCGGGCAGCTCGCCAAACAAACGTCAAGCATCCCTGCACAAGAAACGCAGGACGGATAGCTCACCCTACAAATAACTAAGGTGAGAAAAGAACCCAGTGGGAAGGGAATCGGTCAGAGGGAGGAGGGAGATTCACCCATTAGAGGCAGTTATCACAAACCCTCCCTTCTGTAATTGCAGATTCATTATTCAGCACTGGGCAACTACGCATCCAGGGTTCCAGATCTCAGAGCCTTCAAGACGCCCTCGGGGATATCAGGTGAGCGTAACAGAGAGAATGTAAAAGGCTCGGGAGATTGGTTGGTAGATGGTTGGTTGCGATGGAGAGAGCTGGCTGCCTGCGCCATCTACGCAGGCCCTAATAAAGAGCCTAAACTTACCGGCTTCCCTAAATCATTGCATTGGCAATGAGGATCCTGGCTGAGAGAGTTGGCCAGGCCTGCAGGAGATAGCTGACTCGACGGACAGCTGCAAGCGGCTCCGGGAGGTTTTGGCGGAGCCAAGCCCTTGCAATCCCTCCGGGGACCCACTTGCTTGCATGGTGTTGGCACCCCTGACCGCTAAACAACGAGTGCCGCCTGGCCCCATTTCAAGCAGAATATCATCAGAAAAGGTAGGGGAAGACCTTTAGGATGCAGTGCTTTTGGGTTAGAGAAAGGACCCACGGGCATCAGGGAAATGTCACAGCCGCATTGGTCGCCTGTGCCACCTATATAAACATTTACCCATTTGAAAAATGGAGGGGATTTTGCTAGTTTGCTAAGAAACCAGCCAAGTTTTAAAAATAAGCTGCATTATCTAAAGTTTGTACTGAACACCACCAGGAAGCAATGTGGTTGCAACAGACCTGGTGCTAAAATTCACCACAGATACCGGGAGACGGGAGAAAAAGTTACATCTGCTAGGAAACAGGCCGTCATTTTACATAATTTGGGTGCAGAAGATTGTACTGTATAAAACGGACTTCCTGGAGTTTGTTTTATTTGTTTGTTTTATTCGTATTTATATAGCGCACAACAGCCCAAAGACATCATGGCACTTGTTACAGTACAAAGCTTAGTTACTTAGTTACATGGTCATTAGCAATATATATACAGGTTGCATTATAGTTACATAGTCATTAGCAGTATATATACAGGTTACAATATAGTTATATTACATTTGTGTTATATTACAATATACATGGCAGAAGTGGAGTAGGGGAGGAGAGTGGCCTTGAGGTTGTTGCGGAACACAGAGATGGAAGTTTCAGCTCTAAGGGTGGCAGGGAATGAGTTCCAGAGTTTCGGTGCAATATAGGAGAAGCCTAGACCTCCCGCTGTGGCTCTCTTTATGCGTGGTATGTGTAGCTGGTTGGTGTACTGAGCTCTGGTGGGGAGAGTGGATGTGGTCCTTGATATTGCTTCAGATAGGTATGCTGAAGCGGTTTTGTTGATGCACCTGTGAGTGATGGTGAGGATTTTCAGAGTAATACGGTCTTTGACCTGGAGGCACCGGGCTTCACATCTGGAATGGGATATATGGTCTCTTCTAGGGATGCTCATGGCGGCTCTGAGGGCATTGTTTTGTGTGGTTTGCAGTCTGTGAATGTTTTTGGCGGAGGTGCCAGCTAGAAGGGCGTTGCAATAATCGAGTTTGGCTCATATAGTTGCTCTGGCTATGGCCAAGCGGTTGGGGGTGGATAAGTAGGGTTTAATGGCATTGATGAGTTTGGTGCTGAACGCTGATGCAGAGGCTATGGCGCTGACTTGTTTGTTCATCGATAGATCTGCATCAATGTGAACACCTAGAGTCTTGACAGAGGATGATACGGAGATGGTTGAGTTGTCTATGTTGAAGTTGTTGTATTGGGGGCTTAGTTTCGATAATGTGTTTGTCTGGCCCAGGATGAGAATTTCACCCGTTAAGACAGAGGCCAGTGATTGCCATCCAAGCTTGGATAGTGGCATAGATATTGTGATGGGCCGAGGCGTCTTGGTGATAGAGTCCAAATAGGGGTAAAAGTACTTGAGTGTCGTCTGCATAGTTTGTATATGCAACACCCATGGAGTCAAGTAGGTCGAAGAGTGGTTTTGTGAAGAGGTTATAGAGGGTGGGGGCTGTACAAGATCCTTGGGGGACTCCACAGTTTATAGTGGTAGGATCTGCATTAGCTGTGTCAGAGTAGACCTTCATGGCTCTTCCTTCAAGGAAGGAAGTGATCCAGGATGCTGCTTGATTACAGAAATGGGCTGCATGGGTGAGGTGGGTGGTGAGTGCTTGGTGATCTACCAGGTCAAAAGCCACTGATAGATCGAGGAGGAGGAACAAGGCAGGTTTGCCTTTGTCCATGATCTGTGAGATTTGATTTTTTAGGTCTAATAAGGCGGATTCTGTTCCATGCCCGACACGGAAGCCAGATTGTCTTTTGCCTAGTATGGAGTTAGCTTCTATGTATGATTGGATCTGGATGTGAGCTGCTTTGTCCAGGATTATTAGGAGGAACGGGACTGTCAAGAGGTCGTGGATGACTATAAAGTGGCAGAATAAAGATTACAAAATCATTTTGAGTCAAAAAAGAACATCACTTTCGAACGCCACATAGTTTTTGGAAGGACACAAGAACCACAAGAGCCTGTAGAGTGCTTTGTTGCAGCATTGAGAGCCCTGAGTCATACTTGTGAGTTTGGGGGATTGTCCAACTCGCTGACTAGGGACCAATTAGTACGTTACACCAACAATAGCAGAGTACAAAAACAATTACTCTCAAAGGATTTACCCCTTGACCAGGCAATGTAAGTTGCAAGGAGTATGGAGAAAACGGCTTGGTATATGAGAAGTATGAGATCTGAAAAACAAGTGCAAGAGCTGTCAGCAATAAGACAACCGAGGAAAGCAAATGACAGCAAAGATCTGACATTTTTTAAGTGTGTTAGCAATAGACACCTTTGTTTTGTCCGGCAAGGAATGTGAACTGTCTCAAATGCAAGGGAAAATGACATTTTGCCCGAGTGTGCTGAGAATCCTTGGAAGGACCTATAGCGGCAGGAAGGCATCAATCAAAGCAAGAAGAAGCCTCAACAGGGTGTGGTCAAATGATGACACAAAGTGAGCATGCCCTGGAGATTAGTGCAGTGACTGGAAAAAGAAAGAGCCCAACAGACCCTTTTGTGATGAATGGAAAAGATGTCACCATGAAGGTAGACAGTTGTTTTCAATGGAAAATCATCTCAGTTGAGACATACAAAGAATGTGTAGAAGGGAAAGTGGAAGATTTACTCAGACATGATATAGAGCCATCTGCCTATGCTGATGTGAACATTGACTTAATGGGAACATTTTTGGCCACAATTAAGTACAACGGATGTTGTTGCATGGCAGATGTGTTTGTAACGAACAAGGGGTCATCCCTACTAGGTTGAGATGAACAATATACCCTGTGAATTCACATCCAAGCCAATGCGTCTACTCATTTAACAGTAGCTGAAGTGGAGGATAGGTGTGAAAGAGAATTCCCAGAAATATTTTTGGACAATTTAGGAGGGCTCAAAGACTTCGAACATTGCATCAAGTTCAAGAAGGGTTCCATACTGAAGGTTCAAAAAGTGAGGTCAGTTCCACATCAATTAAAAGAGAAATGGCTATCTCCGGTAGTAATTGTTGAAAAATCAAATGGCGGCATCAGAGTCTGTGTGGATTTAAGGGACCTAAACAGGAGCATCTGGGTAGAGCATCACCCTCTACCGATCATATCAGAGGCTCTATCGACACTAAGTGGTTCCAAGCTATTCACAGTGACCGATTTGTCTGCAGCCTATCATCAGGTTCCACTTACACGTGAATGCCAGAATCTCACAGCATTCATCAGGACTGAAGGAACTTTTAAATACTGCTGTATGACTTTCAGACTTGCCTCAGCAGTGGCAGTTTTCCAGAGAGTTATGGAGAAAGTGTTGGAAGGAATTCCCAACATTAAAGTGTTCCGTGATGGTATTCTGATTCACGCAACTTCTCCAGGAGGACATGATGAACTATTGAGGATGGTGCAGCACAGTTTGAAGATGGCGGGTTAGACAGTTCAGTGGCAGAAATGGTGCATACCTGTGGAAATTGTTGATTATCTAGGACATTGTGTGTCAAGAAATGGAATCAGTCCCAAGTTAAGCCTTGTCGAAGCGATCAACAAAGCTCATGATCCCACAGAAAAACATCAGCTCTGATCTTCCCTTGGTTCGGCTGAATATTACCATTGGTTTGTCCAAAGTTTTGCCATTACGATCATTACTCAAGAAAGCAGTTCATTTTGTTTGGTCAAGAGAATGTGAAAAAGCGGTTCAGATGTTTAAAGAAGACACTGTGAAAGCACTTTCATTGGCAACTTTTTGTCTCACAGTGGGTGCAAGCATTTTGGGTTTAGGAGTGACTCTCATGCGACAAAGAGGAACGCATAAAAACATTTGCATCGAGATCACTCAAGGGAGTTGAAAATAACTATTCTGTTATTTAGAGAGAAGGTTTAGAGGTTTTTTGAGCCATATTGCATTTTAAATTCTTTTTGTGGGGCTGAGGATTTATTGTAAAGTCAGATCATAAACCACTGGCACAGATGTTTGCATGTGGAAATTGGGGTGCAGGAACCCCGAGGATCAGCAGGTGGTGGCTAGGTTTACAGAGTTACGATTTTAAGGTCTGTTATTTGCTGGGGAATCAAAATATGGTAGCTGATTGTCTGTCACGAATGCCAGCAGGTGCAAATGAAGATGATCGTGGAAGTTGGAATGAGGAGGTTATTGTCACCAGTATTGATTTGGGAAGTGTGGAAGAAAATGGAATGGGAGAGTTGTGAAGGAATGGACAGTCTCTGGTTGGCCAAGCAAGGAGATTTTGGACAAGAAGTCTGAAGTGTGGTGGGAAGTTAAGGATGAGTTGTCTCTCCTTGATGGTCGACCCATTAAGGGGTTGAACACTGTTCCCTTGGAGGGACTCAGTTCTAAATTGGTTGAGCTAGCTCACCCAGGGCACTTGGGGTGAGCAGTACTAAAAGAAGGCCATGGCAAATATTCTGGTGGTCTGGAATGGACAGCATGTCCGAAACATTGGTTATGGAGTGTGTACCTTGTTGCCTTAGTGACAAAACTAAGTCAAAACTAACCCAGTCAAGGGTTTAATACTATTCTTGTGGTCGTAGACCTGTTTTCAAAAATGGCACATTTCATTCCTCTTAAGGGGCTCACAAATGCTTCCACTCTGGCAAAGGTATTTCTTGAAGGCATCATACGGCTCCATGGGTTTCCTTCAGTTTTGGTCTCAGACCGAGGTACTCAATTTGTATCTAACTTCTGGAGAAAATGCTGCTCTATGGCCCAGATCGACATCCGGCTATCCACCAGCCAACATCCCCAAACAGATGGTCAAACTGAGAGGACAAATCAGACGCTCGAGCATTATCTGTGTTGCATGTTACACCAAGCAGAAGGAAGCTGGTTCGACCTATTATGGATAGCTGAATATGCTTATAATAATTCCCTACACATCAGCACTGGGCAGACACCCTTTTATACCATGTATGGCAGGCACCCACGTACTTCTGAGTTGGATGTTCCTACAACCCTGAAAATGCCAGCAGTCAAAACCTTGCACACGACAATTTCTCAAACCTTTAAAAGGGCAGCTGAATACCTACTTCAAGCTAAGAATCGTCAAAAGAAGTTTGCTGATCAACACTGAGCAAAGGCCCCCAACTACCAAGTGGGAGGCAAAGTCTGGCTGGCGTCTAAACACGTGTCCATTAGAGGAACCCGAACTTTCCGTCCAAGATACCTCGGTCCATTCACCGTCACCTCTGTGATAAATCCTGTGGCAGTCAGACTAGCTTTGCTGACATACATGCAGATTCTTCCTGTGTTCCACGTGTCTCTCCTTAAACCTGTTCAACCTGGGAACTTGGTAGCAATGCCACCACAGCCAGTAGTAGTCGCCGGGTAGCCAGAACTTGAAGTCAAGGACATCCTGAATTCAAAGTACGTCTGATCCAAATTATACTACTTAGTAGACTGGAAGGGGTATGGTCCACAAGACAGGACATGGGAGCCTTGTGAGTACATCCATGCACCTCGCTTGCTTAGGCGATTTCATCAAAACCATCAAAACAAACCAGGACCAGGCAGAAGAGTCACCTTGAGAGGGGCCTTGGGGGGGAGTGCTGTCATGATTCCTGCCCTTCATGTCCCCAGCCCTCCAAGATGTCAGGCTGGAGCCAGGCCACGATCACCTACATGGCCTTCAAGGGCCTCTCCATCCCTCCAAAGACCCACTTGGAGTCAGGCTTGGCGCTTGTGGCACTAGACTCACTCACTCCCATAGGATAACATTGGGGATTGGACTTGTAGTGCATTGATGGGGACAAGATGGATGCCCCCACATATTTCGGTTCCCAGAACTGCCTGTGCAGTCTAGTCTTTTGGGTGTGGTTCAGCCCAGAGACACCTGGGATACCCAGAGAATATTTAAGCCACGCCCAGGCTGAGAAACATGCTTTGCGTTTTCTGCACCTGCAGCGTGACACTCACCGTGTTCAGATCGGTCTCCAGTAAGCCTGCATCTTTCTTCTGCATTCAGCTCCTTCAAGAACAAGAACACCGTTAGGAACAGCCTTACCTTGCGGCGCTTCTGCCCATCATTCATCGCTCCTTCTGTTCTTCGGGAATCTTCGGCGGTGTCATTCCCATCCCGGCACGCCGCTTCCTGAGGAAAAGGGAAAAGAATAGAAAAAAGGCATTAGTAAGCATACAGCAAATCTTCGCTTATTTTTAAAGACTGTACCAGCTTCAAATGCTTACCTGAATCCCAGCCGCTCTGGTGGAACTCTGTCTCCGGAACTTCTCATCCATCTGCAAGAAGGAAAAGACACTCCAGGTTAGTGTGGAAACATCTAGAGGCGCCGCGCTTACTCACCGCATTTCTTCTTCATAACCGGCATCCACGCTGAAAACGTCGCGGCACCTAAAAGACACAGAAAAAGAACTCAGTTCAATACAAATACGAAAGCCTCGCATCGCGCATCGCGCTCTCACTCACCTTCAGCGCTACTCATCTCAGCAGCACGTCGCCATCCCCGGACGCCGGCCATCATCTAAGGAAGGAAAGGAACAAAGTTAGAGAACTGTTCAAAAGACTCATTATACTTACCTGTCGGACTCTTGCCAGTGAAGTAACTAGGCAGCAACGAGCCCGCATCAATCAACGCGCCCCTGTTCTGAAAGCAGGATGGAGAGCACACTTTCCAAGAAAACAAGGTGAGCTGTGGATCAAAGGGAAGGGTTGGACCCCGGGGAAGAAGGGGTTCAAGCACACAGAGACAATGGGGAGTTAAACTCTACCAAGCCTGTGTTTCAGGCCCAGTCTCCAGTCGAGTAGACTCCAGGGAAGGGTTTGAGGTCGAAAGAGGTCAGAACAGGCTGAGTGATATCCCCGTGGATACCAGGTGAGCGTTACACTTAAATAATAGAACACGGTGAAGCCGGGTTAAGAGCTACTCGTAAACGGACGCAAACAGCATGAACCCAGCGGACTCAAGAAGATGAACGCAGCAGATACTGCGTTTCATAAAGTCCCAGGATTCTAATAAGCACTAAATGTGCAAAACATATGAAAGTATCCATAACTAATATATATGTGCGTGTATGTGAACTAAGTGCACCATTATCACGTTAATAATGCACTTATTTCACATACACGTACATATTAGTGATAAATCCGGCTGACTGCGCATGCGTGCGCATGCTCAGATATGACTTATAGTTAAGCAGTGGGGGCAGGGCCGTCGAAATAGCAGAAGCAATCGTTAAAGTATTATGTCAGCTGTATTTTCCACATCCTGAATGGAAGCCTACAATCACCAGCATGAACGGTATTTCACAAGAAATAGTGAACGAAAATACATTACGATCACCAGGTTCAAGTTATGGGGCACCATCTATGCATAAAAACAGAGAATGAAGCCTCGTTATAGGGGAGAAGAAGTGTTGAAATTGCACTTTGCAGGTGGAGACATTAATCCTTTCACCACCTTAACAACCATCATATCTGGACCTCTTGTTTGGGAAGGAACCTCACGGTACTGCTCCTGAAACGGTGTGATTGATTATGTAAATGCATCTGTCAGATAGCACAGTGAGTTCAGTCCTCTTTGCTGAGATCTGTGCTCATCCTCAGATCTGCCAAGTCTGGCCAAGCCAAGATCAGTCAGGGTCTTCAAGACAAGCCCCTGCTGGGTTGCTACAAACCAAATGGCCTCACGCTGCCCCTGTGAAGGCGTGGGGTGGAGTGCACCGAAAGCTGATGCCTTGCTTTCCCCTGCAAGCAACGCTGAAAGGACACGCCCACCTTAATAATTATGCCCACCCCACCCTAGCATCTTCCAGCACCCCACTTAAACACCTATCGTGCACCTCAGTACAGAAAACACCCACCCTGGTTTGCTCCAGCTCTAAAACCCACACCCTCAAGCTCACCTCAGCAATGAACTATCCAAGCACTCTTGCCCCCCGCCACAACCCTAACTCACTGCAGCACAACAGCTCATGCCACCCAACCTCACCACCCACATAACCCACCCACGCTACCTCAGCCCACTTCCTCATCACCTCACCAACATCACCCCAGCCACCCTTAACCCATCACATTGCCCACTCTATCCACTCACCAAAGCTAAACTCTCTCTTACCTCATCCCACACATCCTTACCGCACCACTTTACCCAACATGCACAGACCCTAACTCACCACAGCCCACCACCCATTCACCTTACCTCACACAAACACACCCACGCCATGCTACCCATCCTGGTTTGACTCAACACACCAACCTGCACACCCAACAAAACGTACCCCAGAACACCTCAAACAACCCATACTACCTCATCCCCAGCACAGTGTAGTCATTCCATCTCACTGCCTCCCACCGTAACTTGACACAGCATACCTCCCAGCAACCCTTGATCGCCCCAGCACAATATCAACCATTATAGATCACCCCAGCAGCTCATCCTTCCACACTAGATCACTCCAGCAGCTCATCCTTCCAGACTAGATCACCCCAGCAGCTCATCCTTCCACACTAGATCACCCCAGTAGCCCAACCTCCAGTATACGCTCACCCTACCGCCAACCCTTTCATCCTACCTCAAACACCAACCAACCCTTGTTAACCACAGCTCACCTACTTCACCCTAGCACCCCATCTTAGATCGTCTTGTCACCCTACCTACTCCCGAAACACGCCTAGCCTAGTTTACCTTACCACTGAAACCCACTCACTCTAGATCACCCCAGTAGTGAATCCCAACCATCCGAGCACATCTCAGTCCTATGCTATGTTATGTTATGTTAGTTGGCATTTATATAGCGCTCTATATATCATTGGTATGACCTCAAAGCGCTGGTAGGTTGAACGCCCTCGGGAACCGTAGTTCTGGTCACAATTTACTTGCCTCAACTTTGCCCTTCCTCCATCCATGTAACCTAGAACATGCCAGCCTAAAGCTCACCACACCCTACCCCACCCCACTTCACTTCATCCAGCCAGCCTGTCCCAATGACCTCACCTCACCCTAAACCATCACCCAGAAATCTCAGACCGCCCACAATAGCCCCACTAATACACTTAATTCCACCCAACCACCACCTCTCCTCAACCAAACCAACCCCCCGCTACCTCACATCACCCCATCTACAGCACCCACCCAACCATGTCCCCTGCTCCCCCAACCTCATCACATTAGCTCGGCTCATCCAACATAATATCACCCCACCACCTCACTGACCCCAGGACCCCTCCCACCTGGGCTAACAATAGCACATACACTTGGGGACCCTAGCTTACCCTAGCACAATACCCACCTACCCTAGCTCATCCAGGCACAACAACCTATTTTTCATAACTAGCCCCAGAACACCATAGCTCACCCCAACACCCCACCATACACGCTAGGTCACCTCAAAGTAACACACCACCCACCCAACCCTGCGTGCCCCAGCAACCCACCCAGAGCTCACCCCAGGAGTCCACCCACCCAAACTCACCCAAGCATCTCAATAGCTCACCCACACTTGCTACCCCAGGATCACACCTAACCCTCTACCCACTCTTCCTTACCTAGAATCCCCCCTGCTTGTTGTAGCATCACATCAACACACACACCCTAAGAACTCCACCCAAGCTCACTCCCATACCCTAGCCCACCCCATACCCTATGACACCCTGATTACTCCCAGCCCGGCTACATCACTGCAACACATGCGGCTCACCCCAGCACCCCAACCACCCTTGTGCACCCTAGAAAACCCTAGCTCACCCCAGCAAACCTACCTCACCCCAGCACAACCTACCACACCCAGGAACCCTACCTCACCCCAGCACAACCTACCACACCCAGGCACCCTACCTCACCCCAGCACAACCTACCACACCCAGGTACCCTAGCTCACCCCAGCACAACCTACCACACCCAGGAACCCTAGCTCAGCCCAGCACACCTAACTCACCCCAGCACAACCTACCACACCCAGGAACCCTAGCTCAGTCCAGCACACCTAACTCACCCCAGCACAACCTACCACACCCAGGAACCCTAGCTCAGCCCAGCACACCTAGCTCACCCCAGCACAACCTACCATACCCAGGAACCTCAGCTCAGCCCAGCACACCTACCTCACCCCAGCACAACCTACCATACCCAGGAACCTCAACTCAGCCAAGCACACCTACCTCATCCCAGCACAACCTACCATACCCAGGAACCTCAGCTCAGCCAAGCACACCTACCACACCCCAGCACAACCTACCATACCCAGGAACCTCAGCTCAGCCAAGCACACCTACCTCACCCCAGCACAACCTACCGCACCCAGGAACCCTAGCTCAGCCAAGCGAACCTACCTCACCCCAGCACAACCTACCACACCCAGGAACCCTAGCTCCGCCCAGCCCAACCTACCTCACCCCAGCACAACCTACCACACCCAGGAACCCTAGCTCACCCCAACAAATCTACCTTACCCCAGCACAACGTACCACACCCAGGCACTCTAGCTCAGCCCAGTACAACCTACTACACCCAGGCACCCTACCTCACCCCAGCACAACCTACCACACCCAGGCACCCTAGCTCAGCCCAGCACTCACCCCAATGCAAATGCAGTAAAAACAAGCCCCCCAGAAAACATGAGTTCACCCCAGCACCCCATTCTCCCCAGTCACACAACCTCCCTGACACCTCACCCGACCTCACACACCCCACCAAACTTTGCCTCATCCTACACAAGCTTACACAACACGTCACCCCGCCCTAGCTCCCCAGCATAACAACGACCCACCCTAGCTCTCCACAGCACGCCACCCATCTACCCTAACTAATCCCCGCACAATACATATCCACCCTAGCTCCCTACAGTACATAAACCTCCCGGCCTAGCTTGCCCTGGCATAATACTTATCGTAGCTCACCCAGGGCACCAAAAGCTGCCTCAGAAAACCAATCCACACACCAATCCCAGCTTGCATCGGTACACTCCCGACCTTTCTTCTCACCAGCTCACCACCCACCCACCCTAGCTCACAACATAGCTCACCACAAAAAAAAACATTCCACTCACCCTAACTCTTACTAGCATACAATCTACCCGCCCTAGCTCACCTGTGCAGTACAACCACCCTCCTCTAGCTCTTAGCAACACCACCTGCACCCTAGATCACTCCAGCACAAGATCACTATAGCACCCCATCTGTCAACTCAAGCTCACCAAAGCATCCCATCATCCAAGCATCCTATCCACCATAAACTCCCCCAACACTGCACACATTTTAAATCATCTCAGCCCCTAGCCACTCACTCTAGCTCACCACAACACATCACCCCCACCTAGCTCATCAGGTACAACATCCACCGACCGTAGCTTACACCAGCAAAAACGCCCCAGCCTAGGATGACACAGACTAGCAGGCCGATCCTAATTCACCCCAGCAAACCATCCATCCTAGTTCACCCTAGCCCCACACCCACCAGAGCTATATAACAACCCCACCCGCCTATCCTAATTCACCTCATCATCCCACTGGACCTAAGCTCATACCAGCACCCAGCCCACTTAACCTAGCCACCCAGCATTTGAACAAGCTTACATAGCTTATCACAGCACATCGCCCACCCACCCTAGGACACTAGAGCAAATAACAACGTCACTGTGGATCATCCAAGCACCCCACCGTAGCTCACCCCAGCACAGCAGCCACCCAGCCCAGCTCACCCCAGCAGCCCACCCACCCACATAAACTCACCCGAGCTGTATAGCCAAGCACCCAATTACATCCCAGTACAGGCTCCTCTCAAGACATCACACACCACCCTAGATTGCATCTTCTTGATGACCGCCCACTGCAACCGAGCAAACCCTAGCTCACACGAGCATCCCCTAGCTCATACGTGCATCCCATAGCTCACACAAGCATCCCATGGCTCCCACAAGCATCCCCTAGCTCACACATGCATCCCATAGCTCACACAAGCATCCCATAGCTCACACAAGCATCATATAGCTCACACATGCATTCCCTAGCTCACACACACATCCCGTAGCTCACACAAGCATCCCCTAGCTCACACATGCATCCCATAGCTCACACACGCATCCCCTAGCTCACACACGCATCCCATAGCTCACACAAGCATCCCATAGCTCACACACGCATCCCATAGCTCACACAAGCAGCCCATAGCACACACAAGCATCCCATAGCACACACAAGCATCCCATAGCTTGACCGAACACAACACACACCCAACTGAGCTAAAAGCAGCACACTTTAAGGGCCTCATTACAGGTTCAGTGGCACGGCAAAAAGTGGCAATTCCATTACTGCCACCTTTTAGGGTGGTAGCAGAATTACTGCAGTTTTTCACAAACCACTGAATTATACATTTTTATATAAAGTGGAGGATTTACCTCCAGCAACAAATCCGCCAGTGGTAAATCCACCACAAATCTCCATGGGGCCCTCTGCACTACACACACGGGGAATTACCCCACATTACCACCACTTGTAATCCCATGGTGCACTCATGGGACCAAGTGGCGGTAATGATAATGAAGAATAGGGGCCACTGAATGAACAGGAAACATGTAATGAGGCGCTTTGCACCCACATTAGCACAGCCCAGCAGCCCACTCACCACAGCGCTGCGCCCAAACCAGGTCACTGTAAGACCTCCTCCACCAACCCTAGCGCCTCCAAGCACTCCACCCTCCCACTCTGGCTTAGACCTGGCACCCAACATGCCCCAGATCAAGCCAGCACCTCAACCACCCCCAGCACAGCACTGACACACCGCAGCTCACTCGCCGTAATGCCCACTCAACTAGGTCACTCCAGCATAGCCTTCACCAATCCTGGCACAACCCAGCACAGCACTGACCCAACTTCTGTTTACTGCGAAAGTTATCTCCGGACCACAGATACCAGAATGCATTTGGTGGGGTACCCACATAAGGGAGAACATAAACATTGCACAGCAGCTCCTGAAATGCAGGTCAAGCATGTCTTACACGCCTAGTGGTGAATGGTGTAGGTTGTCCAATGGTTAAGGCACAAGGTTAAGGAATTTTGGGCAGTAAACAGAGGCAGGAGACTGATGTGCGAGCGATTTCAGCGCCAGTAGATAAGGCACAGCATAGATAGAACGCGAACTCTGGGTGCAATGAAGCGTGATGTTAAGAATTGTTGTGACAGGCACTGGGCATCGTAACAGTTGTAATAAATGTATCTGGAATGAATTAAGAAGAGTTGAGCATTGTGCACCCTGACATGATGTGAATGCACAACCAGGTGGTTGCTAGCTGATCACTTGTAGGGAGTGCATTAGCTCCCAGAGCTATCTTGCCCTGAAGAGGAAACTAAATGTTATGCGCACATTGTTAATTATTTAACGTTCAACGGGATTAGGTCATGATCCCGGCTCAAACACAAGCGAAGAACACAAAAGTATGCCAGTCAGGTAACATGATGGTGTCCCCTCCAAAAACATCTTTCTTTTTGCAGATACCCTGATTACTGGACAAGTATCAACACACTTGTTCTGTGACCAAATCGTACAGTTTCTCCTCATGGTGTAGAAATGGTAGGACGATCCTATAATTTTAGCCAACCACGTGTTGCACCCTGGAACTTGGGGTTCCATATTAAATTCTACATATGATAAATACTACGAGCTCCAAAATGCAGAAGCCTGTAGCACTATGTAAATGCAGAAATGAATACTAAAAGTGTGCAGTGGACCTCTGCTGCACCAGTCAGTATGCAGACCTGTCCACATTGGCCTCTTGGTGGCCCCCACACATAACACCTAGTGGTGAGCCCCCCACCAGATATGGAGATTCACTGGCTTGGGGGGAAGAGATGCAGGCAGCTCCAAGGGGAAGGGGCGCATGGCAAATGGGAGAGTGTGATAAAAGGGAGGGCATGCTGGGGTGAAGAGGATGGCAGGAGGCAGAAGGACATTGGCCGAATACTGGGGCAAGGTGTGAGGGGCTGTCCAGAGGCAAGGCTGGATAGTGGGAGGCAGGGAAATGCTTACATGCACAGGTTTGGGGAGTAGTAGCCCTCTTTGTTTGCTGACTTGAACAGTGAAAAGTATAGAGTCCCTGAGTAGTACTGCTGCTTCCTTTCCAGGTACGTTTTGTCTTAAATAACTTAAATTTGCTTTTGTTTGCCATTTTGCTTACTCATAGCTCTCAACCATTTGTGTCACACAGGCGGGTGAAAACACCCGATTTTATTTTTGGCGGGTGAGAGGCCCATTGAAATGAATGGGCATGCAGGAGGCTTGGCGGGTGAGTCAGCTGTTTAGAAGGCGGGTGACACCCGCCAAAAGCGTGTGAGTTGAGAGCTATGGCTTACTTATGGCAAAACTTACTCAAAAGTCACTTCCATGGTTGGAATTGTGCTGTAGAAAGACCAGGGCATATGGCCTCTGTGATGTTAGTGTGTCCCCCACCCACCCCCAGCCCCTCTTGCCCCCAGGAAGCTCTTTTTACTGTGACCATAAAATGGCCAGAGAGAACACTGCCATTGGACCTCTGCTGCACCAGTCTGTTTGCAGACATGCCCACATTGGCCTCTCAGCCCTTGTGGATGTTTCTCCATGCCCCCCTGGGCTCTTTCACACATGTGCACGTGCTCGCATCCATCCGCTTGCCCCCCTCCCCGCCCCCACTGAAGCACATGCCCAGGTTTCTTCCCTCATGTTCTGTATTCAGAGAAAGCTTTGATGTTTAACCTGCTGAGGTCGATAAAGGAGCACCATACTCTATTGGTAATGAGCAACACTCAGAAGCCTGTAGCGCTATGTAACTGCAAAAATGAATATGCTCAGTCATGACTTATAGTTAAATAGTGGGGGCAGGGCCGCCAAAATAGCAGAGGCAACTTTGTACAGAGGAAAGCAGTAGGGGCAGGGGAGGGGGTGCTTAGGGCAGTGTCTACACACCTCAGCCATTTTACACAGGCCCAGGGCGTGGGTGAGGGGGTGCCCCCGCCTTAGATCTTGTTTGCTGTGGTCGAGGCTCAGTGCTGCCCGGATGAGCCATCTCCCCCAGCAGTAACATGAGGCAGGCAGGGCAAAGCATGCTGATGTCAGGGAGAATGGAGGGGGCGCCTGGCGTTCCACAAGACCCTCATTCATGGGGGATCTGAGCTGGCCCTGGGGTCTCATTAGGATTGAAAGTCAGAGAGGCAGGGCCCTTTTGTTGAAGGGGCGATTTTCTCACACCCCAGTCTATACTTACACAATAATCTGATTTCCTCATTTTGCCATTAACATGCCCGCCCCCATTAAGAAATGGCCTACAAATAAAAAGCCTCTTTGAAGAAAGCACATCAGTGTTTGGGCTGCCGTAAGAGGGCACTCTGCACCCCACCCACGTGTGACAGCATACTGCCGGGAACTCACAGGGTCTCAGTCTCTGACTCTTTAAGCAATGCCCCCATCCCTCTATAAGCTGCTACTTCCTAAAGCACCTTGAACATTGCCCCCGCAGCACACACACGCTGGCTGGGCATTCGGAAACAGCCACCGAGCTCCGTGAGGAGCTTGCATCGGGAGAGGTTTCAATCCACTTGGGTATGTTCTCAAACTAAAAAAAGAGGAATTGTTTCCATAATCTATTACTTCACTTACCCCACTTTCCTGGTACAAGGGCAAATGCCTGCTCTCGGTAGTACTTTCTGACGGGTAGGGAAAAAATCCGGGTAGGAAAAAATGACAGGTCAGGTTGTCAGATTTTCCTACCCCGTCACTTTTTCCTAGCTCTGGGTGGGTTGCCCAATGCCTGCTCTTGTTAGGATTTTCTGACGGGTAGCAAAGAATGACAGGTCAGGCTGTCAGATTTTCCTACCCCGTCCCTTTTTCCTACCCCTGGATGGGTTGCCCAATGCCTGCTCTCGGTAGGGTTTTCTGACGGGTAGGAAAAAATGACAGGTCTGGGTGTCAGATTTTCCTACCCCGTCTGTTTTTCCTACCCCTGGGTGGGTTGCCCAATGTCTGTCAGTAGGATTTTCTGATGGGTAGGAAAAAATGACAGGTCAGGCTGTCAGATTTTCCCACCCGTCAATTTTTCCTACCACTGGGTGGGTTGCCCAAAGCCTGCTCTGGGTAGGATTTTGTGACGGATAGCAAAAAGTGACGTTACACTGGCGCTCCTTTCTGCGTCACACACCAGCCCTCTCGTGGCCAGGGGAGGTGCGAAGGGGCATCGCAGGGTGACACCCAGAGAGTGGAGCAAGAGCAGGGATGATGACGTAGTGACAAGCTCTTTGCCGCCGGCACACTACGTTCTGCGTCACACGGCAGGCCTCTCGTGGCCGGGGGAGGTGCGCGGGGGCATCTCAGGGAGGGGGGACCCCGCATGGCATTGCGCCTCCCCAGCCCGTGCCTCCGGGTCCAATAAATACTTTATGACCCACAATAAAGTCTCAGCCCAACAACCCTGGCGTTAAGGGATTACTGTTACTGGTAAGGGTACCGGTACCGGTAATCCCTTAACGCCTGATTACGACACACTTGCCAACCCTACAGATTTAGGGAGTAGGCTACTGCTTTTTAAGCACTGCACTCTGCACTCTGGCCGGGACAACCCTTAGGTGAACCACCAGCGAAGGCAAGTGGCAGAGTGTAATACCTTCTCACATCTGCCTATAAGACTAAGGGGGGTATCAGTCACCATGTCATCCAGTGTTCAACTTGCAATAAATATGTACTGCCTGGCTGCTGCTACAGAGCAGTGGCAAACGTTGCCCACCAGCTCTGTGTAATTATCTTCTGTGAAGTTAGGTAATTGAATTTGGTGTTAAGTTACCATTCAGAATTATACATTTTTAACATTTGAACATCTTTCCATATTTGTATTTGTATTTATTGATTTATAAAGCGCCTTACACCAAAGCGCTGATTATTGTGCTGTTTGATGGGTTGTGTATTTTAGAATACTTCAATGGTGCCAACATGTTATGTATTTTCCCGTGATGTCATTGGGCCTCATTCCGAGTATGGCGGTAAGGGATAGCGGCCACCGGTAACGAGACCGGTGGCGGTAATCCCTTACCGCCATACTCCGAGTTCCCTCGCCCTTGACGCCTGCTTTGAGCAGGTGTTAAAGTCGAGGGCGAAAAGGGGCCTCCAAGCCAATAACGGTGTAATGAACGGTCACCGTTATTTGCATCTTCCCCATTCCCATTGAGCCCTATGGGGGCTCATTTGGGAATGGGGAAGAGCCTTGGTGAATGGGGAATTACCGCCCCGCCATCCACCAAGACGCTGCCGGTCCGGGTACGGCGTCAACCAAGGCGTTAATAGCGCCATTGGTTAGCGCCGTACTCGGAATGAGGCCCATTGTTATGGGAATTATTAATTTTTGAAAACTTGTTGGCAATTATGTTACGAGGTCCTTTTGCGGGTCCCGACCTTAAAGGCTGGTCTGTACCAGCTGTTAAGACAAGGACCCGCAAAGGAACCTTGAAGGTGATTACGGTACTGCATTTTGCGGTACTGTAATTACCGCCTTTCCCATTCCCATTGAGCCCTATGGGGTAAAAATGGGAATGGGGAAGGGCCAATGGTAAATGAGGAATTACCGCCCGGGAACCTTGGAATGGGGCGGTAATTCCCCATGTCACCATGGCAGATCCGGTACATTACCGGCGTTACCCATGGCGCTAATAGCGCCATTGGTTAACGAACCTCAGTGTTACTCGGAGCTGGAGAGATATTATTCCTTTAATGTGCTTTGCTATAGTGTTTCAGATTCTTCATAGAAATGGTGTGAAAAATATTCTAATTGTGATAAAGTAACTGGAGAAAAATCTAAAACTTATAAGGAATGTGGTAAAAGATATGAGGTTATCAAATGACTACCACCTGCACTGTGAGCGCATAAACGTGCCTTTTCGTTGCTGCCGGTGGGCTGGAAGTGCCTGGACGCGGAGCAGGAGGCGCTGTGTGAGCGCTTCTCTGCGGGGGCCCTCGTGCAGAGCCTCCTTGGGCTAGATTTGGGCGGGTTTCTAGTCCTCATTGGGCTGCGCGCGCGTTTCCGCTTCTAGCCCAACGGCCAGGGGACGCCGCCGGAAGTGGATGACTCCCCCTCCCCCCAGTAAAAAAGGGGAGCCGAGAAGGGGACATCAGCAGTCTGCAAAGGGCACAGCTCTACACCCCCGAGTCACCCTGGAAAAAAGCGGCGCCGAGAAGCGGGCCGGGGCCCTGCAGAGCCTAGCGAGGAGGACCGAGCCCCCCCCCCCCCCGCAGACCCCCGGTAAGAATCGGGTTTACCACTGAATCCCCGCAAGCAAAGATGAGGTGCTGGGGGGAGAGCAGTGGCAGCCCCCTCTCCCCCCAGCCCCCTGCAGAGATGGGAGGGAGAGCAGTGGCTGCCCCCTCGCTCCTCCCAGCCCCCTGCAGAGATGGGATGGGGCAGGAGGGATGGGATGGGGCAGGAGGGAAGAGCAGTGGCTGCCCCCTCTCGCCCCAACCCCCTCTCCTCCCAGCCCCCTGCAGAGATGGGATGGGGTCAGGAGGGAGAGCAGTGGCTGCCCCCTCTCCTCCCAGCCCCCTGCAGAGATGGGATGGGGCAGGAGGGAGAGCAGCGGCTGCCCACTCTCCTCCCAGCCCCCTGCAGAGATGAGGGAGAGCAGTGTCTGCCCCCTCTCCTACCAGCCCCCTGCAGAGATGGGAGGGGGTAGGATGGAGAGCAGTGGCTGCCCCCCTTTCCTCCCAGCACCCTGCAGAGATGGGAGGGAGGCAGGAGGGAGAGCAGTGGCTGCCCCCTCTCCTCCCAGCCCCCTGCAGAGATGAGGGAGAGCAGTGTCTGCCCCCTCTCCTACCAGCCCCCTGCAGAGATGGGAGGGGGTAGGATGGAGAGCAGTGGCTGCCCCCCTTTCCTCCCAGCACCCTGAAGAGATGGGGTGGGGGCAGGAGGGAGAGCAGTGGCTGCCCCCCTTTCCTCCCAGCACCCTGCAGAGATGGGAGGGAGGCAGGAGGGAGAGCAGTGGCTGCCCCCTCTCCTCCCAGCCCCCTGCAGAGATGAGGGAGAGCAGTGTCTGCCCCCTCTCCTACCAGCCCCCTGCAGAGATGGGAGGGGGTAGGATGGAGAGCAGTGGCTGCCCCCCTTTCCTCCCAGCACCCTGCAGAGATGGGGTGGGGGCAGGAGGGAGAGCAGTGGCTGCCCCCCTTTCCTCCCAGCACCCAGGGAGAGCAGTGGCTGCCCCCTCTCCTCCCAGCCCCCTGCAGAGATGGGAGGGGGTAGGATGGAGAGCAGTGGCTGCCCCCCTTTCCTCCCAGCACCCTGCAGAGATGGGATGGGGCAGGAGGGAGAGCCGTGGTTGCCCCCTCTCCTCCCAGCCCCCTGCAGAGATGGGAGGGGGTAGGATGGAGAGCAGTGGCTGCCCCCCTTTCCTCCCAGCACCCTGCAGAGATGGGATGGGGTCAGGAGGGAGAGCAGTGGCTGCCCCCTCTCCTCCCAGCCCCCTGCAGAGATGAGGGAGAGCAGTGTCTGCCCCCTCTCCTACCAGCCCCCTGCAGAGATGGGAGGGGGTAGGATGGAGAGCAGTGGCTGCCCCCCTTTCCTCCCAGCACCCTGCAGAGATGGGGTGGGGGCAGGAGGGAGAGCAGTGGCTGCCCCCCTTTCCTCCCAGCACCCTGCAGAGATGGGAGGGAGAGCAGTGGCTGCCCCCTCTCGCCCCAGCCCCCTGCAGAGATGGGATGGGGCAGGAGGGAGAGCTGTGGTTGCCCCCTCTCCTCCCAGCCCCCTGCAGAGATGGGAGGGGGTAGGATGGAGAGCAGTGGCTGCCCCCCTTTCCTCCCAGCACCCTGCAGAGATGGGATGGGGTCAGGAGGGAGAGCAGTGGCTGCCCCCTCTCCTCCCAGCCCCCTGCAGAGATGAGGGAGAGCAGTGTCTGCCCCCTCTCCTACCAGCCCCCTGCAGAGATGGGAGGGGGTAGGATGGAGAGCAGTGGCTGCCCCCCTTTCCTCCCAGCACCCTGCAGAGATGGGGTGGGGGCAGGAGGGAGAGCAGTGGCTGCCCCCCTTTCCTCCCAGCACCCTGCAGAGATGGGAGGGAGGCAGGAGGGAGAGCAGTGGCTGCCCCCTCTCGCCCCAGCCCCCTGCAGAGATGGGATGGGGCAGGAGGGAGAGCCGTGGTTGCCCCCTCTCCTCCCAGCCCCCTGCAGAGATGGGAGGGGGTAGGATGGAGAGCAGTGGCTGCCCCCCTTTCCTCCCAGCACCCTGCAGAGATGGGATGGGGTCAGGAGGGAGAGCAGTGGCTGCCCCCTCTCCTCCCAGCCCCCTGCAGAGATGGGAGGGGGTAGGATGGAGAGCAGTGGCTGCCCCCCTTTCCTCCCAGCACCCTGCAGAGATGGGATGGGGTCAGGAGGGAGAGCAGTGGCTGCCCCCTCTCCTCCCAGCCCCCTGCAGAGATGGGCTGGGGGTAGGATGGAGAGCAGTGGCTGCCCCCCTTTCCTCCCAGCACCCTGCAGAGATGGGGTGGGGGCAGGAGGGAGAGCAGTGGCTGCCACCTCTCCTCCCAGCCCCCTGCAGAGATGGGAGGGGGTAGGATGGAGAGCAGTGGCTGCCCCCCTTTCCTCCCAGCACCCTGCAGAGATGGGGTGGGGGCAGGAGGGAGAGCAGTGGCTGCCACCTCTCCTCCCAGCCCCCTGCAGAGATGGGATGGGGCAGGAGGGAGAGCCGTGGTTGCCCCCTCTCCTCCCAGCCCCCTGCAGAGATGGGAGGGGGGCAGGAGGGAGAGCAGTGGTTGCCCCCTCTCCTCCCAGCCCCCTGCAGAGATGGGATGGGGCAGGAGGGAGAGCAGTGGCTGCCCCCTCTCATACCAGCCCCCTGCAGAGATGGGATGGGGCAGGAGGGAGAGCCGTGGTTGCCCCCTCTCCTCCCAGCCCCCTGCAGAGATGGGAGGGGGGCAGGAGGGAGAGCAGTGGCTGCCCCCTCTCCTCCCAGCACCCTGCAGAGATGGGAGGGGGGCAGGAGGGAGAGCAGTGTCTGCCCCCTCTCCTCCCAGCCCCCTGCAGAGATGGGATGGGGCAGGAGGGAGAGCAGTGGCTGCCCCCTCTGCTCCCAGTCCCCTGCAGAGATGGGACGGGGGCAGGAGGGAGAGCAGTGGCAGCCCCCTCTCCTCCCAGCCCACTGCAGAGATGGGACGGGGGCAGGAGGGAGAGCAGTGGCAGCCCCCTCTCGCCCCAGACCCCTGCAGAGATGGGAGGGAGAGCAGTGTCTGCCCCCTCTCCTCCCAGCACCCTGCAGAGATGGGATGGGGGCAGAAGGGAGAGCAGTGGCTGCCCCCTCTGCTCCCAGTCCCCTGCAGAGATGGGACGGGGGCAGGAGGGCGAGCAGTGGCTGCCCCCTCTCCTCCCAGCCCCCTGCAGAGATGGGATGCTGGCAGGAGGGAGAGCAGTGGCTGCCCCCTCTCCTTCCAGCCCCCTGCAGAGATGGGATCGGGGCAGGAGGGAGAGCAGTGGCTGCCCCCTCTCCTCCCAGCCCACTACAGAGATGGGATGGGGGCAGGAGGGAGAGCAGTGGCTGCCCCCTCTCCTCCCAGGCCCTTGCAGAGATGGGATGGGGGCAGGAGGGAGAACAGTGGTTGCCCCCTCTCCTCCCAGCCCCCTGCAGAGATGGGAGGGAGAGCAGTGGCTGCCCCTCTCCTCCCAGCCCCCTGCAGAGATCCCAGCCCCCTGCAGAGATGGGCTGGGGGCAGGAGGGAGAGCAGTGGCTGCCCCCTCTCCTCCCAGCCCCCTGCAGAGATGTGAAGGGGGCAGGAGGGAGAGCAATGGTTGCCCCCTCTCCTCCCAGCCCCCTGCAGAGATGGGATAGGATAGGAGGGATAGCAGTGGCTGTCCCTCTCCTCCCAGCCCCCTGCAGAGATCCCAGCCCCCTGCAGAGATGGGCTGGGGGCAGGAGGGAGAGCAGTGGCTGCCCCCTCTCCTCCCAGCCCCCTGCAGAGATGTGAAGGGGGCAGGAGGGAGAGCAATGGTTGCCCCCTCTCCTCCCAGCCCCCTGCAGAGATGGGATGGGGCAGGAGGGAGAGCAGTGGCTGCCCCCTCTCCTCCCAGCCCCCTGCAGAGATGTGAAGGGGGCAGGAGGGAGAGCAATGGTTGCCCCCTCTACTCCCAGCCCCCTGCAGAGATGGGATGGGGGCAGGAGGGAGAGCAGTGGCTGCCCCCTCTCCTCCCAGCCCCCTGCAGAGATGGGATGCTGGCAGGAGGGAGAGCAGTGGCTGCCCCCTCTCCTTCCAGCCCCCTGCAGAGATGGGATCGGGGCAGGAGGGAGAGCAGTGGCTGCCCCCTCTCCTCCCAGCCCACTACAGAGATGGGATGGGGGCAGGAGGGAGAGCAGTGGCTGCCCCCTCTCCTCCCAGGCCCTTGCAGAGATGGGATGGGGGCAGGAGGGAGAACAGTGGTTGCCCCCTCTCCTCCCAGCCCCCTGCAGAGATGGGAGGGAGAGCAGTGGCTGCCCCTCTCCTCCCAGCCCCCTGCAGAGATCCCAGCCCCCTGCAGAGATGGGATGGGGGTAGGAGGGAGAGCAGTGGCTGCCCCCTCTCCTCCCAGGCCCTTGCAGAGATGGGATGGGGGCAGGAGGGAGAACAGTGGTTGCCCCCTCTCCTCCCAGCCCCCTGCAGAGATGGGAGGGAGAGCAGTGGCTGCCCCTCTCCTCCCAGCCCCCTGCAGAGATCCCAGCCCCCTGCAGAGATGGGATGGGGGCAGGAGGGAGAGCAGTGGCTGCCCCCTCTCCTCCCAGCCCCCTGAAGAGATGGGAGGGGGGCAGGAGGGAGAGCAATGGTTGCCCCCTCTCCTCCCAGCCCCCTGCAGAGATGGGAATAGGGAGAGAGGGGGCTGCCCCCTCTACCCTCCCAGCCCCCTGCAGAGATGGGAGGGGGCAGGCGGGGGAGCAGGGGTTGCCCCCTCTCCTCCCAGCCCCCTGCAGAAATAGGAGGTGAGCAGGAGGGAGAGCAGTGGGGCTGCCCCCTCTCCTCCCAGCCCCCTGCAGAGATGGGATGGGGGCAGGAGGGAGAGCAGTGGCAGCCCCCTCTCCTCCCAGCCCACTGCAGAGATGGGATGGGGGCAGGAGGGAGAGCAGTGGCAGCCCCCTCTCGCCCCAGACCCCTGCAGAGATGGGAGGGAGAGCAGTGTCTGCCCCCTCTCCTCCCAGCACCCTGCAGAGATGGGATGGGGGCAGAAGGGAGAGCAGTGGCTGCCCCCTCTCCTCCCAGCCCCCTGCAGAGATGGGATGGGGGCAGGAGGGAGAGCAGTGGTTGCCCCCTCTCATCCCCACCCCCTGCAGAGATGGGATAGGATAGGAGGGATAGCAGTGGCTGTCCCTCTCCTCCCAGCCCCCTGCATAGATCCCAGCCCCCTGCAGAGATGGGCTGGGGGCAGGAGGGAGAGCAATGGCTGCCCCCTCTCCTCCCAGCCCCCTGCAGAGATGTGAAGGGGGCAGGAGGGAGAGCAATGGTTGCCCCCTCTCCTCCCAGCCCCCTGCAGAGATGGGATGGGGCAAGAGGGAGAGCAGTGGCTGCCCCCTCTCCTCCCAGCCCCCTGCAGAGATGTGAAGGGGGCAGGAGGGAGAGCAATGGTTGCCCCCTCTACTCCCAGCCCCCTGCAGAGATGGGATGGGGGCAGGAGGGAGAGCAGTGGCTGCCCCCTCTTCACCCAGCCCCCTGCAGAGATGGGATGGGGGCAGGAGGGAGAGCAGTGGCTGCCCCCTCTCCTTCCAGTCCCCTGCAGAGATGGGATGGGGGCAGGAGGGAGAGCAGTGGCTGCCCCCTTTCCTCCCAGCCCCCTGCAGAGATGGGATGGGGCAGGAGGGAGAGCAGTGGCTGCCTCCTCTCCTTCCAGCCCGCTACAGAGATGGTATGGGGGCAGCTACAGAGATGGGATGGGGGCAGGAGGGAGAGCAGTGGCTCCCCCCTCTCGCCCCAGCAGAGGTGGGATGGGGACAGGAGGGGGAGCAGTGGCTGCCCCCTCTTCTCCCAGCCCCCTGCAGAGATGGGAAGGGGGCAGGAGGGAGAGCAGTGGCTGCCCCCTCTTCTCCCAGCCCCCTGCAGAGATGGGAGGGGGGTATGAGGCAGAGCAGTGGTTGCCCCCTCTCCTCCCAGCCCCCTGCAGAGATGGGATGGGGGCAGGAGGGAGACCAGTGGCTGCCCCCTCTAGTCCCAGCCCCCTGCAGAGATGGGATGGGGGCAGGAGGGAGAGAAGGGGCTGCCCCCTCTACCCTCCCAGCCCCCTGCAGAGATTGGAGGGGGCAGGCGGGAGAGCAGGGGTTGCCCCCTCTCCTCCCAGCCCCCTGCAGAGATGGGAGGGGGGCAGGAGGGAGAGCAGTGGCTGCACCCTGCAGAGATGGGAGGGGGGCATGAGGCAGAGCAGTGGTTGCCCCTTCTCCTCCCAACCCCCTGCAGAGATGGGATGGGGGCAGGAGGGAAACCAGTGGCTGCCCCCTCTGCCCCATCACAGGCCAGTCCCCGGGGGGAGCCGGGATTAGCACCCTGCAGTCCTCAGCTCTAGTTGGTGGAGAACTATTCCTTGTCACAGATCTTTATGCTACTTTAGCTTGAAAACCCTCTGCCGGTGGAATAAAAAGCACAGAAGTGCCACTTGTGTAGCAGTTTCATGATTGCTTTTATTTTTTTTATGTATTTAATTTGACAATTGTTTTCTTCATTTTAATTAATTGACTCGGTCGAGTATGGTAAACAGACCCAGATATCTTGGAGTGAGTTTAGAGGGATGTGGCCAGCGGGGAAGATACTTGGTGGACAGCCATACTTTGGTTCCCTTCTTTCAAAGGGGGGAAGGGAGACGCTGTGGATTGCTTTGTGAGCCATAACGAAGTTGACTGGCATGAAGGCTTTCAGAGACAATCTTGTGTGCTTCGGAGATGTTGGATAGAACCGCATCAACTCAGGGTATTCCAGTAGGAGGCAAGTTCAACTCAGGTATGAAATTGGGATAGTAACGATACAAAAAGTAAAACGGACTAAGCCTGGTGGCAGTGTGTTAGGAGTTGTTATAGGCAAATTCAGCAGTGGGCAACAAAGCAACCCAGTTGTTCTGTTGATAGTTGACAAAACACTGTAGGTACTGTTCCAAGGAAGCGTTTATCCGCTCTGTCTGTCCATTGGTCTGTGGATGGAAGCCTGAAGACATTGCCCTTTCAATGCCCAGTCTCTCACAAAGATCTTTCCAGAAACGTGAGGTATACTGTGAACCTCTGTTAGATATGATCTTATCTGGTAATCCATGCAAGCGGAAGATTTCTTTGGTGAAGACAGAAGCCATTTCAGCGGCTGTAGGAAGGCCAGCCAAAGGGATAAAATGGCCCATCTTGGTGAAACTATCCACTGTCACCATAATGCACGAACAACCATCAGATGGTGGTAGGTCCATGATGAAGTCAGTCGAAAATGATGCTCCATGGTCTCCTGGGTGGAGGTTCCTGCTGAAGATATCCTGCAGGTTCCTGGGTGTTGTATTTGGCCCTACAACAGATCGGACATGACAGAACATAATCAGTGACCTCTTTAGCTATGCCAGGCCACCAGAACTGTCGTTTAAGAAGGTCAGAGGTGTTCAAAATGTCTCGATGACCTGCCACTGGATCGTCATGGAACCATTTAAGGGCACATCGCCGGGACATTGGATCCGGCAAATACAAACAATGCTTGTTGAAGTATAACCCGTCCTGCTTATGGAGGGTAACTGATGGGTTAATCTTAGGTGGCGAAGGTAAGTCACTTGTGGCCTTGCAGACCTCATCAAGAAAGGTGGCTACAGAACTTATAATTCTTTTTTGAGGTAGAATTAGGTCTGGTCGGAAGTCAAGGGATTGACCAGGTGTAGGTCTTCTAGAGGGAGCATCGGCGACCAGATTTTTAGAACCAGGTAGGTAAGTCAAAGTGAAATCATATTGAGAAAAAAATGTGAGATGATGCATTCCATGCGTTGAATCACCTTGAGGTTTTTATGATCTGTCCTCAGTTCAAATGGATATAAGGCCCCCTGTAGAAGGTGTCGCCATTCTTCACATGCAACATTCATAGCCAGCAGTTCTTTTTCAATTACCGAATAATTGGTTTTACTAGCAGTTAAGGTGTTAGAGACATAGGCCACAGGATATTCAATGCCATCGTGTTCCTGTAACAAGGCTGCGCCTAGGGCCGCAGCTGAGGCATCGGTTTACACAATGAAAGGTCGTCCTTGATCAGGTTGATGTAATATTGGAGCAGAACAAAAGGCGTCTTTCAGTTGTCAAAATGCCTCATCCGCCTCATGAAACCAATGAAAAGGAGATGACGATTTCTTCACAAGTTGGTGATGGGTAACACTCTATTGGAGAATCTGGGTATGAATTTGGGGTATAAATTGTCCAGTCCTACTGGCCAATGTAGAATGGCTTCTATCTTTCGAGGATCCATCTGAATGACTTCTGCTGACAATATGAATCCAAGGTAAGGAACAGTAGAAGCCTGAAAATTACATTTATCCAGATTAGCCATCAAGTGGTTCTCTTGCAGTCGTTGCAGAACTTGATGGAGATGGTCCAGATGAAGTTGTGGGGTCTTAGAATACACCAATATGTCGTTGAGGAAGACGATGGTGCTCTGAAACAGAAGATCTGAAAAAAGACAATCCATGAACCTTTGGAAAATGGACGGGGCATTTACCAGGCCAAATGGCATAACCCGGTATTCGAAATGTCCAAAAGGAGTCCTGAAAGCGGTCTTCCATTTGTCTCCAGATCGAATCCGTAATAAAAGATAAGCTCTTCGCAGATTTAATTTGGAGAACATCACTGCCCCTTGTACCGCTTCTGGCAAGTCTTTGATGAGAGGCATAGGATATCTATCTCTAATAGTTACTTAATTAAGCCCTCGATAGTCTATACAAGGTCGCAATTCATTGTATCTTTTTTAGGAACGAAGAACAATGATGCCCCTCCAGGAGAACGTGATGGTTGGATTAAGCCGTTGTATAAATTAGAGTCAAGGTACTTCCGAACTTTTTTCTCTTTGAGCGAGAGAGAAAACATGCGCCCAAAGGGAACAATGGCATCAGGAACTAGATCGATGACGCAGTCTTCGGGTCGATGGAGAGCCAACTCCGGAGGATCCTTGTCCTGGAAAACCTTGCTGTATTGGCAAAATTCAGTAGGTATGGAATGTATCCAGAAGGTGGTAGAAGGCTGGAGGGTTTCAGTAACCGCTTGAACAGTGGCATAGTTGGGTTCCGGTAGGCATGACTTGAGACAGTAGTCGGAAGAAAAAGACATCTGGTTACTTTTCCAGTTAATTGTAGGGTTGTGTTTGCGCAACCAGGGCACCCCTAGTATGACTGGGAAATGGGCTGCCCAGATCAGATCAAATTGAATGGTCTCAGTGTGTTGTAGGATTGTCATGGTCAATGGAGACATAGTATGGGTTATAAGACCAGAACTCAGGGTTTACCATCTACCCCTTCAACATTTTGGTCCTCCTCCTTTTCTAGATGTTCGATTCCGGTCTTATTGGCCCATACAATGTCCATGAAGCAACCCGCTGCTCCACAATCAAGTACAGCCAGCACGTCGATGCTTTCTTGACGTAGACAAAGTTGAATGGCAACCACCATAAGGCGATTGTCTTCGGTGGAAGTTACGGAGCTCACAGACATCGAAACATAGGGACCAGGAAATCCCCCTCGGTAACTTGTCCTTACTAGTTCCGAGGACGGGCGTTTTCCTGCCACCGTGGTGGGACCTCAGGGCAGTTTCTTAGTAGATGTTGATCAGAGCCACAGTACATGCAAAGATTGTTGTCTCTCCTTCGTTCATCGGAGGTAAGAGGATGGATTTCGGGTATTTTCCCGATTTGCATGGGTTCCTCTTTAGTCTGTTGAGTTGAGGAGGAGGCAGGGACAGTAGGTTCCGAGGTACCCAGAATACCCCGGCCCTTTCGTCGTTCAGATCGTCTCCCAGAAAGGCAGAAATCTAACTGTAGTACGGTAGACCATAGTTCTGTCAAAGTAGCGGGTCTAGGTACCCGAGCCAGTTCATCTTTCAATTCTTCTCGGAGACCGCGTCTAAATATAGTGTATTGCGCAGTCTCCGGCCAACCAGTCTCTGTCACCACCCGTTTAAAGTGGAAGATGTAGGATAATAGGTCAGAGCTACCTTTATGTATATCCAATAGTTGTTTACTGGTAACCAAAGTAGTTTCTTGTTTTTCAAACGCCTCTCTGAATTGGGCTGTGAAACCGCTGTAATCCTTTAACAACAGACTGGCACTAGTAACCAGTGGAGTAGCCCAAGCTAAGGTGTTCCCAGTCAGGTTTGAAATTAGGAATCCTATGCGTGCTTGATCAGAGGCGTATGTTTGGGGTCGGAAAGTGAAATGGATGATGCATGCCTCCATAAATTCCTTGAACTTGCGAGGTGAGCCATCATATTTACCAGAAGCCAACAGCATGGGAGGGAGTTCAGTGCGCACACGTTCTTGATTGTCTACCCTCTGCTTAAGTGTGGCACTTTCAGCTTTGACTGCCTGGAGTTCTTGAAAAAGATTGTGCACTGCTGTGAGAAGTTGTTGGACCTGCTCTGCAGTAGCCATAATAGATTTTGTTGGGCGTTGCAATCTGTCAAAACTGGGTTTCACAGGAGTGGGCAATTTCACATCCAATTACCCCTCCTCCTCACCTGAGTTGTCAGAGTTGTCAGAAGAGGATTTGTGTCTTCGCCCCTTTCTTCTTTGAGTTTTCTTTTTTGAGTAGAGGGATGGTCGTCCTCGGTTAGAAGTCACTCTGCCACCCCGATGGGACAGGGAGGCAAAGGACCCCTCTCCGAAGGTGCCAAAGAGAGGAAAAAAGCAATGCTAAAAAAAACTCTCTTAAATTGGCGTAGAATCAGTCTTAGAGGTGAGCTGATTGATGGTAGGAAAGGGATCCAAAGTCGGATGGAATAGAAGAAGATCAGGGACGCTTGTCCAGCCAAATGATGAAGTTGGATAAATTCTCCGGTAGTGTCCCAAGTAACACAGCTTCCTTCAAAAAGGGTGAACAGACCAGAAGTTGGAGGTAAACAAAAATAGGTAAGTAGAGCAAGAGGAGAATAATCACAGGACCGGGCGAATGGTAGCGGAGGGAGGTTTTACTTGCAGGTCGTACGCCTCCGAGAAAAGGAAAGGAAGAAATCACAGAAGCAGAAGAGAGAGGAGTGAAGGGGAACGTAAGAAAAGGAGCAACAGCCGGAGCCGTCGGAAGAGTAGCGGAGAAGAGCAGCGAATGACGAGGGAGAGAGAGCAGTCAGAACAGAAGGCAGGAAAGGGATGGAAAATACTGCCAAAAAGGCAGAAAGCAAGAAAAATACACGGAAACCCTCAGCACGAGTACCCGCAGCAAAAGCAATGGGTTGCAATGTGCTGCATCAAAACAAAGGGCGTGGTTACATACGAAACCACGAGAGAGGAGAGAAAACGCTACAGCGTTAAAACATAGATGCCAAGGAGACGGGCGCGAGGGGCGCATGACACCGGGTCTTACAGACACGTCTCCTCCAACGCACACGCGGCCGATGCCACTTCTTCCTCCTTCTCCGCGGCCGACGCCGCTCTCATTCAAAAACACAAAACAAAACGGGCTTCTTGCATCCTGCACACTCCAGCATGCGGGGCCAGGACTAGCCCTCGTCGCCAATGGTCACCAGGGCTGGCCGCACCAAGCGCCTGGGTCACCAGGCAGACCGCTGCTCCGCTCTGCAATCATGCAGAGGACAGACTGCAGGGGTCACCCTGCATGTTCCGGATCACCCGAACAGGACACCGTGGCTGGCGGCACCCAGCATACAGCGGCCTCTGCTCTGGAGGCAACCAGGTCGGGGCTGGAAACATAGCCATGATCACATGGCACCCCAAAGACAGTAGGACTGTGTTGCGCAGCAGGGGCACCGTCCAGATGCTGGGCCGTGGCAGGAGGTCTTCGGCATACGGCGTGGCACCAGCAGGATACAGACAATAAATACACCTGAGTCAGTTCTTGGGCGACTGACGAGCTGGAAATGACGCGTCCCTTTTATTGGTTTGGTCACATGGTTACCACCCATGTGACCATTACACAAACCCTTGGAGCTACCATGCACCTAGGAGGGTGACATGCAACAGTTGGGGCAGGGATTGGCCTCGACTGCACGATTTCCTTATATTGCTTAAGTAGCAAAATCTCTGTATGGGGACAATTTCACAAGTCTCCAAATGTTAACAAGGTCAGCCAGGGTCTGGACCAGGACAAACCACCTCTGCAGGACAGCAACATCTCTTCCCACATCCTGTGAAGAGCACTACACTCTAAAGGCCTTTGTGGCCACCAGGACTCTCATCCACATTCAGAACCCGGGCCTTCCAACATGGAAGCTGTCCACTAGCCTCTGTGGAGCAGCCCGATTGGACCGCAGTGAAAACTAAGCCTTGATGGGCCCAGCAGCCAGCAGGCGAGCACCGGCCCCCCCTACCAAAGGGTCTGCACCCAAGGGTATTGTCCTACCCTGTCTGGCCCTAGTGCATTGTCCTGGCCGGGTCTGGTAGGGGTGCGAGGGCCTCCGTCACCATGACCATGCAACCCGGCTCACCACCTCCATCGGGGCGATTGTCCCGCATCCACCGGTAGCCCCCAACCTCTCTGTTTCGCGGCAGACTCCCTCTTCTCCCATCCGCCTTACACGTGTGGTCTTACACCTCTCCCATGTTTTGGCTTCGTAGCCAGCTGTGCCCCTCATAGCAGTGAGCCACCTTGGACATTCCCCCCAGCTGCTTTAGCTCCATCACAAGTATCTGACCTTCGCTCCCACTTGCAAGGCTATGAACGCTCTTGCACTGTGTCCTGATTGCCATTCACGCTGCAGTACCGACTTTGCATAAGGATCTGATCAGCACCTCCATTATTCTCTCTGACTTCAGCTGAACATTTTCTTGGACGCCAGCACTCTTTCCAACTGTGCAACACTGACTCTTTTTCTCTATGCCGAATTGACTAAGTTCTGCCTACTAAATTGTGAATTTGGCCCACCATCTGTGCTTAGATTGTCAACAATGCTCATCCTTTTGGCAGGTTGCTCCGTATATTTCCACTGTGTGAATGTACCATAATTGTTGCTTCTATACGTCTTTGTAACACCACATTGGCACTCTGTGAACTTTTCCCCCTGTAAATGCTGCCATTTGCCATGTGTGTTTGATTTTTACATCTAGGTGTGTCTTAATTTATCTCTTTCCTATGTTAAATAGTTGCATTTCTCTGTTTCTGCGTGGAAACACCATCCTTAGCATTCTGTAACCTCTCTGCCCTGAAAATTGCTGCCTTTTTCCCCTGTGTCTTTGATAATCCTGCCTTCTGATTACAATCTTGTCCTTGCATTGCTAGTATGCTTTAGGGAAATTGCATCTAGATGTAATCCACTCTGCTCTTTTACTGTATTCTGCTTCGTTGTAGTGCTTTGTTGGAAAGTTGAACCTAGATGTGCTTTTAAAACTGTGCATCTGTGCCTGCTGGATGCTAGGCCGCCTGGTGAGTTTATTCGTGCATTGTGCAGCTCCTCTGCCTGTCTCCCTCCTCCCTGCCCGCCACTTACATCATGCTCTCTATTTCCCCTATCTATTTTGACTGATAAACCTGGCCTACCTATTGCGGACACCTACGTCAGTGCTACTTCCAGGCCGACTATTACTGATCTCCCCTTTTCTGTCCCCTCTCCTGACCTATGGACTCCCCACTTGGTCTCAACTCAATCCCCTTTTCCTCTTCACCCATTAATGGTGTCACTAGATGGGTAGTATTCTTGGCATACTTATCGTCTTCTATGTCAGGTAAATCTGCCCTAGTAATGTATGGTGAGCACCCATGGGAAGGTATGATTGCACAGCAACTTGTAGGTAAACCTGAGAGTGGGCACATACACCTTACTGCGCCCATGCACAAGTTGAAACCGGGGGTTTTAATAGGACCGGGTCCTCAATCTTGGACATGTCCAATGAACATAAGTGCCTCCAAAAAGGCCGGGTGTTGTGCTCTAGAGGCTAAAGTGTACTCACCTTCACATGCAATTTCTCTTGTTATGAGAATCCGGGGAATAGTTGGGGTTAGGCCAGGCGTATGCGATTGAATGAGAATGCGGGCCTCCTCGGTAGGGGGTAGTAAGAACCCAGCTCCCCAGAACCCCTTATGTGTGACAGGAAAGTATAGCATTGACATCTGAATGACCTGAAACCTTAGATGTTATCAATAGAAATGAAATAAACCGTGGACACCACAAGGTATGTGTCAGCCCTGAAACAGGGAGCAATTTATCCCGTAAATAGGAGTAAATAAATACATAGCATTACATTAAAACCTGTACACATATTGATCTAAAGTAAAGAACCTCGTCCTCTCCTCCCAGCCCCCTGCAGACATGGGGTGAGGGCAGGAGGGAGAGCAGTGGCTGCCCCCTCTCGCCCCAACCCCTGGCAGAGATGGGATGGGGGCAGGAGGGAGAGCAGTGGCCAAAGGACAGAGGGTGGTCAGGTGCATAGTGCCAAGAGAGAACAGATCAGCAACTTCCTCTTTTCTCCTGCTGCTACCCCTTCCTCCCTGCTAACCTCTACCACCACCAATGGGAGTACCACTCCCCTGTACCCCTCCTCTGAAAACTTTCAAAGGTGGCAATCAGCCACTTCACAGTTCTGTGACCTCTGTAACTCCCTCTCTTACTATTCTTCCTTCCGGTCCGACCCACTCATCCGGACACACTCTGAACATCTTACACTGAAATCTGCTTGTCTTATTGCCCTCACTTCTGCCCGTAGTCTTGGGTCGATTGGGGCTCTCTTGTGTCACGCTCCTTTCCTGAGGGTGTTGCCAGACTCGGTGGTGCTGGGGTGTGGTCCAAAGTTTCTCCCTTAAGTTGTCTCTCGGTTTTCACACCTCTCAGGGTCTGGTTCTCCCTGGCTTCTTTCATGATCCAAGAACGCCTGAGGAGGTGTCTCGGCTTAACATTGATGCCCGGCGGGACGTGTTGGAGTATTTGGCTTGGTTTGCTTTTTCCACCACCAATCTGATAGTCTTCTGATTGCTTGTGGTCCGGCTGGGCTGGGCATAACGCATCTGTGGTTTCCATTTTCCGGTGGTTCCGGGTTGTAATCTCCAGGGCCTATGTGGCTTCTGGCCTGCCTGTGCCTGCGCACAATCAGGGGCGGTCCGCTAGGGGTTTGGCAGCTTCCTGGGCCGATGCAAGGAGTGTTTTTCTCTGCAAGAGATTTGTATGGCTGCCGCCTTGGCTGGTCTAGGCATTTTCATCAACCGTTATGGGTTGAGTTTCTCCCACTTGGGGGTTGGTTCCTTCGTGGTTGGAGTTTTGTCTGTGGGGATGTGATTTAAGAGTTATTGTGGGTGTATTTTGCTGCACTGTTTCTGTCTCTTTGTCTCATTGGGACCTTTTCCCCGTTGCTGCTTTGGTATACCTCATTAAGTAAGTACTGGGACGAGGAAGAGTGGACGTGGAGGTAAAGCTCTGATTACTTACTGGCAATCTTCATTACTCCTAGTCCTACTCTTCCTCATCACAGTACTGACGACCCTCCTCACCCATGCTCCGGCTTGGTAATATGAAACTGAGTGATGTGGATGTGGGGGAGGAGTTATAGGGATTTAAAGAAATAGAAGAAGGTCCTGTGTCAGAGGCAGGTGCCTCCTGAAGTAAGTACAGTGACGAGGAAGAGTAGGACTAGGAGTAATGAAGATTACCAGTAAGTAATCAAAGCATCTCTGCCTTCCAGTGACTTATATAATGATAGCACGTGCTATAACAAAAGTGAAACCACAACATCCCTTAGCAGGGAAAACATCTGGCCTTTCTTACATTTTATGAGGTAGGGACAATAATAAACCCCGGCTGAAAGCCAGACTGGATTCCTTTAATGCCCGGTCAGCACCGTACACAACACACTTCCCTAAAACACAGAAGAAAAAATACCGGCCAGGCTATTTGTGCCCTCTGGCAGTACTTGCCGCAGGGCACAGGGTGCTGCTTCTACCAAACAGCCAAAACACGATCAGAATTGCCAATGCACGAACGAAACCGGTCTATGTATAGCAATGTTTTCTCACAACCTACTGCTAGCGCTGTATTAGGACCATCAAGTGCTTTTATTTCAACACATGGGTATTTATCTCTCAAAACCTGGCTCTCGCCAGACATACCCGCTCCCCCTCTCCAAACTTTCCCACTCCTACCTCGAAGCAGAGATCAGCAAAGGCAAGAAAGTGGCTACGACCTGCCGCCTGCTATAGCGAGACACACTACACGCCTGTGTTCATGTACGTCCCTACAGGGTGAGGGTTCAAATCTCAGTTTTTTTTCCTCAAAGATTACACAACACACTTTTATAATCCAGAGGGACCTTCCCACCTCTCTCTGCCCGCAGGGCATCTCCATAATCCACTGAGATAAAATCATCTCAAAAGCAAACCTGCTCCACCATCAGGCGGAAAGCACCATTGCCCTCCATTTTGTCAATAAAAGTTCTGCAGCCCAACCGGGTCGCATAATGGGGGAACCACAAAGTGAATAAAGAAATGAAACACGGAACACATGGCATAGTATATTTGTTTATTCATTTGAAACGCGCTCCAGAACCGAGGGTATCAGGGCGCACAGGTTACAGGAAGGTTCTCCGCTTGTTTGCACAAATATATAAATTAGCAGTACAGTACATACATGCAGCGAATGGTCACAGGATAACAGTCGACATTGAAGTTATACATTACGATACTGTCCACTTTAAGGTATTTTACTGGCCGCCTGGGGTTAGATATCGGAAGATTTAAGCCAGATGGTGCATTTAGATCTGAAGTTCTGATATGGCTGATCTTCTTGGATTGCAGGAGGCATGGCGTTGCAGAGCTGGGCTGCTTTAGTGGGGAAGCTGTTACCACCTACCTTAGAAGATTTGAATCTAGGGACAAGGAGGAAGTTGCTATGGGCTAGTCTGGAAGGTCTGATGGAGCTCCTTTTATGGAATCTCTCAGCGAGATAGCTGGGGGCAGCGTTATTCAGGGATTTGTGGGTGAGTGACGCAATTTTCAGTTTGATTTTGTCATTTGTGGCGAGCTAATTGTTTGGCTGCCTAATCTCAGAGATGTGGTCTCTCCTAGTCAGTCCAAGGGCCGCTCTAAGGCCGTTGTTTTGGAGTGTTTGGAATTTCCTGACAATTGCTTTGTTTGAGACAATATAGAGGGTGTTGCAATAGTCATGCCTAGACAGTATGAGGGCTCTGGCCAGGATGATACAGCTGTTGTTCGAGAGGAAGGGATTACCGGTTCTAATGAGTTGACATGTGTAACCGGTAGTGGAGGCCAGCATGTTAACTTGTTTGGTACTGGAGAGGGGTTAGTCGAGATCGAAGCCAAGGGTTTTCACCTCACTGGCCACTTTAATGAGGTTACCGTCAATTATGAAGGAGGCATATTCAATCCCAAGTTTTTTGAGGTTGGTGTGGGCACCCAGGATGATAAGCTCCGTTTTGTCATCATTCAGGCATAGGCGACGGGTGGCCATCCATGCCTGGATGATGAGATACACCCTATTTTTTTTTTTTTTTATTTTTTTATTTTTTTCGGTTTATTACAAACCTTTAAAATAGACAAACAAACATAAACCAAACAGTATCCCGACATCCTCCCTTCAAGAAACCCCTCTCAAGTTCACTATCAATCAGGCAGAGCACTGTCCTCCATCCTCATCAGTCGACAATGCATTCAGGCGAGTTTCAATTATCATTAGAAGGCGAATCAGTGGTAGTATCAGTTTCATGTCCCATCCTTGGAACATATGAGCCCACCAATCGTCAGCACAACGGGAGGGGTAATTCAGGCCCCATGGCCCCAAATGAATTGTCCTTTCAGAACGCAGAGCCGTGCAGAATAACACCAAATGTTTGAGGGTTTCCTTGGCTTTTATACATAGCCTACATCTTAAGTTTGAAATATTATTAGCTTTCCATAACGCCAACCGCTCTTTAGTTTTGAATGCGTTAAGACGCAACATCATAAACACTCTTCGAGCCTGTGGATCCGGAAACAACACAGTATAGCGTTGGGGAGCGTTAACTGGCCATATTTCCAGTGGTACATCCTTCATCATTGACGCTGTGACGCGTTGTGAGCAAGTTTGATCCCAATCCGCACGCCAGATTTTCAATTTGGCAGTCTTCGGGTCATTATGTAACAAGTCCAAACTAATTCCATGATCACTCAGTATCTCTTCACATCTTGAAGACCATAATGACACCATACTATTGTTGGCTGGCGTTGTATCGTGAAAGATGTCAAATTGTGGTATATGTTCGCGTAGGCGAGATTTCCGATACAAGCTCACCAGAGCCCAACAGACCCTAGCGTGTAACGAGATTAGAGACAATTCATATCTCACACAGGATGTCGAAATTCCCCTTGGGAGAGACAGGACCTTAGACCAGAAACAATGCTCCAGGGAAGACCATACGTCGTGACTGCAACCCAGAGCGTTTTCAGCACCATATAATAGAACTGGGACTACCTTTTGCTGATAAAATGCTAACACTGGTTTTAGGGAGAATTTCCCAAATTTTGTCTGAATGATGGAAGCTTGACTGGCCAGTTGTTTGCATTTTCTTTTCTTTTCAGTAATCCATGGTCCATCGTTTATAGATGAGTTTATTAACATGCCTAAATATTTTACGCTCTGGGCTGTCTGAATGGCCTCCTGCCCTATGTACCAACTTGGTTTCTTTGATTTCTTTTGGTTTTCATTCTTAAGGTTTTGTAACACCAGAATTTCACATTTTTTTGTGTTTATCACCAAGTGATTAGATTCAACATAGTGGGCCACCGCATTTAATTTCCTCTGGAGACCAACAGGAGTTAGGTCCATAAGAACGAGATCGTCGGCGTATAGTAGCCAGCTTAAGTGGGACTTAGCAACCTTTGGTGGAAAGGATCTTACCGAATCAATTGCTATCCCTATATCAGAGATGAATAGGCTAAATATCGCAGCAGCTAGAGGACAGCCTTGTTTCACCCCTTTATATGTTTTGATTGGGGCTGTTAGATTTCCAGACTGATCCAACCGGATTTTTATGGAGGTATCGGAATGCAATTCTCGAATAGCTGCTATTAAGTCAGCTGGACACCCCCAACTTTGTAGTTTTAACCACAAGAGAGGCCTGTCGATGGTATCGAATGCACATGAGAAGTCGATAAATGCCAAATAGACCTTTGACTTCGATTTTATCGCCTCCATCTTCATCAGATTCAAAAGTAACAAGTTCAGTGAACAGCCCACATGCTTTACAAAACCAGCCTGTCGTTTGTCAACGTGATTAGATGCAATCGCCCAAGCCACAAGTTTTTGTTGCAACATTGTGGCATAAATTTTCCCCAAAGTATCCAGTAAAGCCACTGGCCGATAATTTTTTGGGCAAGATCTGTCCCCCTTCTTAAATATTGGGACAATGACAGCGGTTTTCCAAGATTTAGGAGACATTTGATTCTTGCATATTCTGTCAAATAAAGTTGCGCATATGGAAGCCCAAAGCTCGGGATGATGTTTAATAGTGTAGTTAGAAAGGCCATCCGGACCAGGGGCACGAGAGCTTTTTGCCTTATGAATTATGGACACAATCTCTTCTCTTTCGAACGTTAAAGACCACGGTTTCGCAGTTGACACAAATGAAGTGATACCATGGTCTTCAGCTTTATAGAGGGTTTCAAAGTGATCAATCCACATTACTTCCGAGACCATACATGCCTGTAGTGCCATTTGGGGTGCTTGAAAGTTATTAATAAGTCTCCAAAAGTCACTCGAATTTTTGTTCTTTAATATGGCAAGCATCTGCTCGGCGTCGTTTTGCACTAGAATGTTTTTGTGCATTTTTAGCCAGTTCTTGTATTTTTGCTTCACCGTCTTGATTTCCAATTTACGAGAGACGATATTGAGAGACTTAGCTCTCCTAAGGGCAGCACGCATCCTTCGTTTTTGAATTAAGATTTCGAGATCGAAGTGATGGGCTCGCACCATGTTAGAATTTTTTAAGCCAACCTTTACACTTTTAAATTGTGTCAATAAATGGTCGTATTCTAGATCTGGACTTAGGTGGCAGTATTGGGTCAACACGCCCTTGACTTCTCTCTCTTCCAGTCGTAGGCGAACTCTATTTGACTCGACTCGGAGTTTATGAGCCCATTTTGGTCTTTGGGCAGGACCGTCTAATGCCAATTTCATAATTAACATGTCGTGATCACTGTTTGCTTTGACGCAGATCCTTAGTGATTGAATCCTTTGATGCAAGGCTTCGGACACAAACATGTAATCTATGGTAGATGAAGACTCCCTACGATGCCATGTGGGGCGAGCTGGTATATCCCCACAGGTGCTCCCGTTCAACATTTGAAAGTTACGTAGACCCATTTCGGTCAGCCACGCTTGAGCCACAGGGCCTTGCACTGAGTTTAATTCTTTAAATAGGTCAATATTTAAGTCTCCACAAATAAGGATCTTGGATGAATCTGATGATTCCATAAGGAAATCAATTAGATCAGTTATCTGGTCAATGAAGTCCATTTTTCCTGCCCGTGAATGATGCCAATACAAGTTCAAAATTGTGATCCTCTCTTGCAAACGCTCTTGTTCACCAGATCTCACAATTATAGTCTCCTGAATATAGGGGGAATGATTGATGGAGTTTTTTATGCGCCAACCTGAGTCCCTTCTCACCATCGTTAATAGCCCTGACATAGGGCGGCCATGCATAGCTTTGATGGCAGGATTTATTACGCTCTCAAAGCCTGAAGTAACTGGCAACTCACTTAGCCATGTTTCCTGTAAACACACGATTTGTATATTGTCACTCCAAATTGTATTGAACAAATGTGTAAACCCTCGTGTGTTCCAGGATGCTACGCAGCAGGCCATTGGGGTTGCCGAATCCGATACACCCTATTCACCAAAGCCAAATCCTTAACATAATCCCCTGAAAGTGGGAGGAGAATCTGTGTATCATCTGCATAGTTAGTGTAGGTGATACCGAGATTGTCCAGCTCATCGAAAAGCGGCTTAGTGAATATGTTGTTAGCGTAGGAAGGACACAGGCGGATAGCACAGGGAAATGTGTGGTTCAAGTCCCTGATCCGGGCTTAGAACGAACTCGGGCACGGTATAAGGCGTGTTATATAAAAAACGATTAAATAGTACATGTCACACCACCAACCTTCACATACCATTTACATATGACTTTTATTTATAAAATTTTGCTGTATCAGAAATTTGGAAATGCAATTTATTTTTCTTTTTTCTCACAGACACCGACAATTTAAGGGCACTTTATTAACCCCAGCATTTATTGCAGGGTTACATCTAGGTGCATCATTAATGTCTATCATAATGGCAGTATCCTAGCCCAAGTTTCTCAACCTACTCTTCTCCTTCTTTACCAACGCCTGTCCTTTCTTATTAACTTCCTCCCTTCTGCTGCTGCTTCGCCTGCTTGCTAACGTCTCTACCACCACTGACGGGAGTACCACTCTCCTGTACCCCTCCTCTGGAAACTTTCAAAGGTGGTAATCGGTTTCACTTAGAACACTCGTTCTGCTGTCAAACACACCTGACATCTGTTTCCTTGAAGATTCTGACCTCAATGTCCTCGCCCTTACCGAGACGTGGTTCAATGCCAGCTCAATCACTGCTCTTAACACTCTCTTTCCTGAGGTCTACAAACGCCTCTTCAAGCCCAGGCCCAACCAGCCCAGATGTGAAGTGGCCCTGACTTTCCGTGAGTGGGCCCCTGCCTCAATCATACCTACTCAATCCTACACCTCTTTTGTAATGCCTCATCTGTAGGCTAGAGGTCTCACCTACTCTCTCACTTACCCTCGCTACCATCTACAGGCCCACTCACCTCTTGACCTCTACTCCCAAACTCCTCCTCCTTGATGACTTCAATATCCACCTCGACTTCAATAGCCACTTCACAGTTCTGTGACCTCTGTAACTCCCTCTCTTACTATCCTTCCTTCCGGTCCGGCCCACTCAGCCGGACACACTCTGGATGCCTTTATGTCAGGCGAGATTCCTATCACTCACCTGGTCATCACCCCCCTCTCCTGGTCAGTCCATTCTCTCCTCCCATTTGAGGGCCCTCTGTCCGAGCCGCATCCCGCATTGGCAGCCTCATTTGCCGCCATTCGACCTATGAAGCAGTTGCTGCCTTTGCCTCCACTTTCACCCCCCCTCCCCAGCACCTGCCTCTCCCTCTGACTCTGTCATCGCCAACCTGCCCCTTTCCATCTCCAACACCCATGACATCCTTGCCCCTGTCATGAGGATCCGCCTGTTGCCTGCCTCCAAGTGCAACAGTTGGTATGACTCCGATCTAGCATTCTCTGAAATGTCAATGTAGAGTTGCTGAATGGAAGTGGCAGACCTCAGGTTCACCCGTCGACAAACTGGGCTGTCGCCTGCTCCGAAGGCAATATTGTTTCTCCATCCGCTCCAAGAAGTGGGTGCACATCCAAGACTGCCTCTCTGGAGCCACTAACAACACGGCCACACTTTTCAAAATGTGCAAATAACTCGTCAATTCAACTGCAGTCTCCCCTTCCCAGGCCTTCTGCACCACTTTGGCCTCCAATTTCACTTCTAAAACGCGGGGCATCCTGTCCTCACTCTCCACCACCACCATTCTACTCCTGCTCCTCTTCCCCTGTCTCCCTTGGGTCCTCTCCCTTGACCCCCCCATGCACTCTCTACCCTCCTACCCATAGCACTTGATGATATCTCTAAAGGTGTCCGCTCTGTGAAGTTCTCATCCAAACAGGTGCTCTCCGGCTCCTCTAGAACCACTAAGGACAACATCTACTTTCTCGCCCCGGCTCTTGCTGACTTGTGTAATCACTTCTTCACCAGAGGCTCTTTCCCTCTATCCCTAAAGCACTCCCTGTGCACCCTCTCCTAAAAAAGCTGTCTGCTGACCCCTCATGCCCAGCTAACTATATCCACCAACTCTTGTAGAAGTTGGCCCTCCCACAATTGATCCTTCATACTGAACTTGTTGGCAGCCTCTATGACCATCATTTTGGTGCTGGGCATACAGAGGCACAGAAACTGCTCTCCTGAACACCTGTGAAGACATGCTCGCAAATCTTGACTCTAACACTCCTGTTGTTCTCATTCTCCTTGACCTCTCCTCTGCTTTTGACAGTCATCCATTCTGTCCTCATAAAATAGCTCAGCAATACCCTCAGCATCACAGACTGGGCACTGTACTGGCTGACCGCTTTCCTCACGAACTGCCCTTCCTAGTTGCAACTGGGTCCTTTCTCCTCCACCATTATGTCTTGTGGCACCTGGTAACACCATTCGAGGCACCTAATAATACATTCTCAATAAATAATAATCACTCACTTTACCGTCCTTGCTCCCTTGTTTGATTACAATAATACTCTATACTATAATGATGACTTGGAAATACATAAATCATGATAACGTGCTGTAAATATTTTGAGCTAAAATAATATCTTTGTACTGTTATCCCTCCGCAGAAGCCCATCCCCCTCAGCCCATCTTGAATGGAATACTACAGATCGCAGTTTGAGGTTCAGGGGAATGCTAAAAGAAAATGGCCTTTGGGTTTTGTACGTGTACTTTCATGACTTGAAGACACAGAAAAAGGTAATGTGCTTAGTTTTCATAAAGTCATGCTTCATATATCATGTGAGGAAAAAGACCTTCGAAAAAATGAACTTGTGCTTTGAATCAAATAACATATGAAAATAAGGGAGACAATTTAAACATTGTATGTGACCTATTTGAATTGTCTTGGAAGAAGGCATATTATTTGGGTGTCTTATTGGTGGTTTGTGTTTTCAGCAGGGTGCAGAATTTGCACTCACAACTGGCTAGTGATATTGGACGCTTTGCGAGTAAGAAATGGTGTGCTGTGTGTATGTGTAGGATTGAGGTGGCGGGTGACTTTTGTATGGCTGGCTAGTAGCTTGCAACTTGAAATTGTGCACCTTGCTTTCAGCATAAAAATGCCCTTTTTGCAGTTCTTAGCAGAAAAACACAAAGAACTTGTGCCCGAAACAATCACTACTTAATTGAACCTCCACTTATGAATAGCTTCCACAGAGGGATATAAGTAGTCAAATTGAAACCCCATTCATTGTAGGGTGTTTCTCTCCAGAGCATCATGTAGGTTTGGGTGGTAACAGCACAGTCTTGATTCGTAAACCAGACAAAAAGATCCTAGTTTCTGAAAACAGCTCATCCAATCTAGAATATAGTGCCTGTTACTTCATATACACGTGACGTCAGAAATCTGCGAGTCCCCCTGGAGCCTGAGGGCCCAGGCTATGGCAAAGTCTACCCATTCCTAGGGCCGGCCTTGAGTAGCAGTGCTAATTTGTGGTCAGGCAGAGTACAGTTCAGGTATTTACAGCAGCGGTAAATATTTTAAGTTGCATGCTATTAACCAGCCATAAAAAGGTCAATCTCTACCTCATTTCTACACATAAACCAGGAATTAGTTTTACTTGGCAAGAGTCAATTCACTAGCCAATGGCTAGTGCAAATCTTGTGCCATGGTCTACAGCGTGTTAATATTTTGTATGTGTATATAAAGCTTCCTGTTCCTTATCCCTCCAATGCCCTGGACAAAGGAGGAGAGGGGAGGTCATGGTGGCCAGGCAGGTATTCCTGTGACTTGGTGGCGACCTTGGATTTATACCTAGTTATAAGCAAGCCAGCAAGGTGGAGGGGGCCTGGCCGGCGGCCGGAGCATGAACACGTAGTTCACCCGAGCCGCCTGCGTATATCCTGATTTGTTTTGCAGCATACAGTAGCAGTAGCTTTTGAAGAGGCCTTGGCCGCAGTGCCCCCAGAGGTGCAATATGGAGGGCTTGCAACAAAGGCGGGGGAGTATAGAAGCCCCGGTAACAGAGGACGTGCTTTGAAGGTGGCTGAAAGGGCTGGAATTCCAAAATGGCTGCTGCGAGAGCAGAGGGGTGGCGAGACCAGCATAGCTCTCCTGGTCGACAGAGGAAAGCTCATGCCCATGCAGCAAGTCGGGAGACACTCTGGACGTGCAGGTGATCACTTGGGATGATGTCCATATGAAAAGCTGGCAGAGTGCCCTGAGGTATGGTCCACTAACATACCAACAAGAAGAGAGGGGAATTAGCCACTGCAGACAGTCCTGAGGCCAGTGGTCGAGATAGGGGCTGGGTGAGATTTTTGATTGAGGTCCCTGTGGAGGAGGAGCTGGAGGCCTGGTGGGGGGGAGCCTGTCTGCGGACACCGGCCCTAGTTGAGTGGAGCAGTGCAGTGTAGTGGGGGTTGTCCATATGAGACCCCCTCGGACACATCTCACCACATTGTCCAAAGTAAGGAGTCGGGGGTGTGCTGGAGGAAGGCGGGATGGGGTACCCTTACAGTGGGAGATGCGGAGCGAGAGGTGGGTTCTCTTACCCCACATTTCAGGAGGAAGAGATTTTAGACTACTTGGGGGGCTGGCCAGTAAGCTAGGGCAGTCAGCATTGGTGACAATGGTGAATGGACAAGTACACAACCCCAAATGCAGACAACAGTAGCACGAGGAGTCATGTCAAGTGTTGGAGGGTGCCGCTGTGGGGGGGTGCGGCGGAGAGACCCTGGATGCCCTAATGGAAGCTATTCAAGCCACCAAAGCTTCCTGTGAGGGGAGTATTAAAGAATTGAAGTCTGACTTGCGGAAGGTATGCGAAAGGGTCACAGAAGTGGAACAGAGAGTGAGCACGGTGGAGGATGACCTGCAACCTCTCAAGTACCAGGCCTGGTGGGAGCAACTAGGACATTGGAGGACACAGATGGTCGGTTCAGGCGTTGCAATATTCGTTTGATAGGGGTCCCTGAGAGGGAGGAAGGGCCCAGCGAGAAGCTCTTTGTGGAACACCATAACCTAGAGACTTTACATGTGAAGGGACTTTCTAAATTCTTTGAACGTGCCTTGAGGGCTTCCATGGGTGATAGTGTCGAAAATCTTGAATTTTAGGGACAGAAAATGCTATCCTGCAGGAGTCCCGGAAGGCTACTACGAGGTGGGCAATACGAAACTGCGCATCTTGCCAGACTTCACCTCAGAGGTACAGCAGAGAACATATGATGCAGTGAGACGGGGCCTTAGGGAACTAAACATTAAATACAATGGGCCTCATTCCGAGTACGGCGCTAACCAATGGCGCTATTAACGCCTTGGTTGACGCCGTACCCGGACCGGCAGCTCCTTGGTGGATGGCGGAATTACCGCCCCATTCCAAGGTTGGCGGGGCGGTAATTCCCCAATCCCCATTTACCCTTCCCCATTCCCATTTTTGCCCCATAGGGCATATTGGGAGTGGGGAAGGCGTTAATTACGCCACCGTAAATTACGGTGGCGTAATTAACATCAAGGTCCCTTAGCGCCATGGATTTTAACACCTGCTAAAAGCAGGTGTTAAAACCTCCATGACGCAAAGGGAACTCGGAGTATGGCGGTAAGGGATTACCGCCACCGGTCTCGTTACCGGTGGCCGCTATCCCTTACCGCCATACTCGGAATGAGGCCCATTATGTTCTTTCTGGTCAAACTGAAGGTCATTACGGATGGCAAATCCTGGTTCTTTGCGTTACCACAGGAAGTGTTGAGCTGGTTGGTCTTGGTGCCCGGGCTCATGGGGTGTGGGTGAGGAAGGGATATTAGGCAGGTGACCAATTTTGGGTGCAGGTGCAAAGGGTTTGGTGTTGATTTATGGTGGCTTGCCCCGGGACTATGAGAGTTGTTGGAGGTCCTGGAATAATGGAAGCAAGAGATGATCATGGTGACGGGTGGGGTGGGTGCGAGATGGGGAATGGTAAGTTACCATTCAGGGACTCCACAGGAATGGCAACACTGAAGCACGGGCATCGTTACTAACAGTGCCAGTGCTTCAGAACTACTGGCAGGTCAGGCCTGCCTTTAGTTCACTGCCCCTACCGGCAGACTTGTAGTTTGCCGGTCTGGGAAAAGGTGACGGTTAACCGTTGTTACCAACACTTTTTTCCAGACTGGCAAACTTATGATTGTCCTAGTCCAGGGGTCGAAATTGGGATTCGTTGACCAGGAGCAAAAAGCTGCTCCTGGGTATCGGGCATCACATGTTGCGCACAAGCTACCTCAGAGGAACCAAGAGTCAGCCTGTAGCACGCGGCAAATGTAAGATGAGCGCAAGATGCAAACCTTAAGTTGGTCATTTGCATATTATACAATATGCTTTAAATGTCTCTTAAGCATGCCCTTCATTCTCCTGTAAACACATTCCCAAAACTACAGAGTTAATATCGTATAGATATGTATGTTTGACACCACTTGCCCACGAGGAGTCAAGTGTAGCTCCTAGTAGCCGTTGGTGTCAAGCTAACCAGGCTCCCCATGGCTATAACTAGGAGCTGAATATCTCGTAGCTCCTGGCAATTTCGCATCCTACTAGTCTGTACTCAGGAGGGTATTAATGAGGTTTTTAGACACTTCTATATATCCCTGTACACTAGCGAGGGCAGATGCAGATGAATTGTAACTTGATTCAGCTGCCGGCCCTGGACGGGCACCTTATGGAGGTGCTGGACGGGCCTGTTGAGGAATTTGACATAAATATGGCTCCACCCCATGCAGAAGTGTAGGTCGCCTGGCATCAATGGCTTCCCGGTTGAATTCTATTGCAAGTATGTTGATCTCCTGGTGCCCTGACTAAGAAGTGTTCAAAGAGGCCTTTGAGTGCAGTGTTATCCCCGGGTCGATGAGGGAGGCAGTAATAACTGTGCTGTTAAAGGAATGGAAAGACCCCCTGCACTGCGCATCCTGCCGCCCTATTTCATGATTGAATGTTGATGCAGAAATCCTGGTTAAGATCATGGCTACCAGTATTGGTACACCCAGACCAGTGCAGATGTATAAGGGGAGGAAACACGACAATGAATTTATGCTGCTTGCATCAGGTTAAGGATTCTAAAGGGGAAATGGCACTGGCATCCTTTGATGCAATGATGGCCTTTGATTCTCTGGAGTGGGAATGGCTGTTTAGGGTGTTAGGGGCATTTGGGTTTGTAACATTTGGTGGTGTTTATGGCTCTGGTACAATAGGTCAGTGGCGAGAGTGAGGATGGATGATTGGGTATCGCTGCAGTAGACGTTAGGTAGAGGGACACGACAGGTGTCTCCAGTCCCACCGATATTTTTAATGGCACTGGTGCCGCTGGCGAGGTATCTTTGGAGGGAGATGCGTGAGGCAGGGGATATTAGCGGGTGGTGTGAGACATACAGCAGTAAATCATCTGTGTATAGAGAGACTGTGTGTGGGAAATCCGTTGGACAACTTGCCAATGCTGCTGGAGGTATTGGGTAATTTTCGGAATCTGTCTGGATTCCGGATTAATAAAGAAAAATCATTACCATTTCCGCTGGGGGGTCTCTGCAGGGGGATCAGATGGGAAGGGGAATCATTTAGATATCTGGGTAGCCACATTTTTCACAATATTGAGGACACAGTTGTTCACAATACGGTTAGGGAATAGTGCCAAGGCTTCTTTAATACTTCACCTATGTCCCTTATGGCATTACGAAGGTGTTTTTTAAGATGTTGGGCGAGCAGGTCAGGGAATTGTTGTGAAATGCATCGAGGCGGAGAGTCTCTCGCTGGCGACTTTGCAGCGTCCACGCCTGGAGGGGGGCCTCAATCTTCCGAACTGGGTGATACTTCATGGCTGCATAATTGAGATATTCGTGTGGGAAGACGCGAGAGGGAAATTGTTGACAGGCCTGCTGGTATCCCTCCTGGCTTATTGGAAAGGGATAGACCTGTTGTAGAGCATGGTTGGAGGGAAAGGGGCACTAATGTTTTTCAGATGGTACGGGCGACTTGGCAGAAGCTTCTAGGAAAGCTGCTGGTGACGGGGCCGTATAGCGCTGACCTGCCATAGAGTGTCGACCCATGGGATTTGGGTGGTGATGCGACGGGTGGGGTTCTCTGATATCGGGGACAGGGCATGTCGGACGGTGGGGGATTTGTTTGAGGGTGGCACACTAATGTCATTTGAGGAGTGGAGGGTTAGATATGGGGTCTCTTGCATATGGGACAGTGACGAGACGATTGGCTGCCATGTAGAAAGATATTCCAGAAGATCCCAATCCGAGCCCGCTGATGCAGGTACTACTCACGCAGGAGGGAGGGGGCAAGGGGTGTCACAGTATTGGTTTTATGGCGGTATGATAACCTTCTTGCAAAATGACAGTATATCATGGTTATCGCGGTATAGCAGGTGGAGTTAACTAATCTTAACAAACATTTTCTTAAAGGTCATAAATCATCAGCATTTTGAAACTTGTCTGTGCACATTTTTAGCTGATCCTCCAGGAATCTAAGGCGTCTGCAGATTTGGTCTTTAATGGCGCTCACTCGTTGATCGCCTTGAATGAAAGAGTGACTAGTGGAAGTGTTAAAATGCACTTTTTGAGCAATGAGCTTGCTGCTCAGTCACAGGTCATCGCTTTTAAAATCGGCCTCGGCCTGCATTCTTTTGGAACCACATGGCTTGGGCATCAAGCCCCCTCGCTGCGATCAGTCATAAAAGTTTGTTTTGATAACGCTTTATCCCATTAAAGGGAGAAAAGTCACTCATGTGAGGTCTGAAAGCCTATGTCGTGTTTCTTTTGTCAAAATGTCATAGCCAACACACACTCACTGAAAGGTTGCATATTGATCAAATCACTATAGCTTGTTTACCGTCTGCCTGGTGTATTATAAAGGTCTGATGTCGGAGTCACCACTGACCATGTAATCCTAACAGGACAGCGTTCAGTGGGCTCTGTTGATTTCTTTCTTGATTCTTGCAATACATGTACATTTACCTTTTTAAAGATAGTGGCACAAAAACGTTTTGAAAATGACAAAGTTAAAATACATATTGGCACAAATATAGCCTAGACCACCCCCTCACCACAGCCCCATCATACCCATTTTACCCAGGTCTGAGCGCATTAGGACCCTTGTCATGCGATTTGAGACAGAGGAATGCTTTCGTGGGTGGTGTCACAAATCGAGGATAGACCTGAGAAATATCTCACCCCCATTGCTCTGAATACTTCAAATTGAATGTAGAATCTGTCCTACCTGCTTGAGTCCAGTGCCATATGCAGAAGGCAGGTGAAGGATCAAGCGAAGCAACAAAGCAAGTGCCAATGTGTAAATCTACACGGAGGACAGTGGGTGGGGGGCAGTTTATATACTAGCACAAAGCACGGATGGGCTCAGTGTTCATACAGTCTACAGAGCTAACATTTTCTGTGGACATGCATCAAAAGGGTATCGAGTTCAATCCCCCATTGAATTCTGGGAGGTGTAGTTCCCCATCTTTCAAATTGGTGGGAAAATTACAAATCGGCTGATCTTTAACCCGACTCTACTGATCACAGAGAAAGAGCGGTCACAGCATCAAAGCTGTGTTTACTAATGTGGCCTCACTTTCCCTATGCTCTTGTCTGTCTTAAGAAGGTCCCCTTGGCAGATGCCACATCCCACAGTGCAAGATCCAGGCTGCAGCACTTGCTTACTGCAGCCTTTTTGAATCAGATTGAAAAGCTCACTTAATAGCTGCAGGCCCTAAAACGGTATACTGGTATAAACAATGTGATAGTTATTATAGTTCAGTTAAGATGTTCACGTTATCAATAACGGTATACCGTTATACCGTTACACCCCAAGGAGGGGCGGCTAAGATTTCCGAATTTACCAGGCAGTACGGGGTGCATATCCCTTAACGGAGCTGTCGGTCAAGAGTAAGTGGGAGAGGGATATGTGGGACCTGATTTCAGAGACTGAAATATGGGAGCAAGTCAGGGAAGTTTCGAGTAACGCCAGGTACCAACTTGTTCAGTGTAACATTTTATATAGAGTTTATGTGACCACGGCCACACTGCATGCAATGCAATGAATAACATCTTAAGTCGGGATTGTCCCAGATGTGGGATTGGGCCGGCTGGGATCTGGCACATGCTATGGGGATGCTCAGTGGTTGCACGCTACTGGCAGGCAGTGGTCTCAAAGATTTATGATTAACTACACTCCAGTTTTGAGTGCAGTCCGAGAGTTTTTTTTGTGAGGCCTGCTTCAGGGAGGTGGTGGGGGGAGGGGGGGTTGGGAGGTATAAAACAAGGAGACGCCTGGCTCAGTTCATGCTGATACTGGCGAAAAGGTGGGTGATTATTGTCTGGAAGAAGCTCAAGGGACTGTCCTTGGTACATTGGATGTGGGATATCCGTAGGTGGGGGATGGCAGAGTTGGACATGGATGTGGGATAATAGGTGGGGGATGGCAGAGTTAGACATGGATGTGGGATATCCGTAGGTGGGGGAAGGCAGAGTTGGACATGGATGTGGAATATCCGTAGGTGGGGGATGGCAGAGTTAGACAAGGATGTGGGATATCCGTAGGTGGGGGATGGCAGGGTTAGACATGGATGTGGGATATCTGTAGGTGGGGGATGGCAGAGTTAGACATGGATGTGGAATATCCCTAGGCCGGGGATGGCAGAGTTAGACATGGATGTGGGATATCCGTAGGCCGCGGATGGCAGAGTTAGACATGGATGTGGAATATCCGTAGGTGCGGGATGGCACAGTTGGACATGGATGTGGGATATCCATAGATGGGGGATGGCACAGTTGGACATGGATGTGGAATATCCGTAGGTGGGGGATGGCAGAGTTAGACATGGATGTGGGATATCCGTAGGCCGCGGATGGCAGAGTTAGACATGGATGTGGAATATCCGTAGGTGCGGGATGGCACAGTTGGACATGGATGTGGGATATCCGTAGGTGCGGGATGGCACAGTTGGACATGGATGTGGAATATCCGTAGGTGGGGGATGGCAGAGTTAGACATGGATGTGGGATATCCGTAGGCCGCGGATGGCAGAGTTAGACATGGATGTGGAATATCCGTGGGTGCGGGATGGCACAGTTGGACATGGATGTGGGATATCCGTAGGTGCGGGATGGCACAGTTGAACATGGATGTGGAATATCCGTAGGTGGGGGATGGCAGAGTTAGACATGGATGTGGGATATCAGTAGGTGGGGGATGGCACAGTTGGACATGGATGTGGGATATCCATAGATGGTGGATGGCAGAGTTAGACATGGATGTGGGATATCCGTGGGTGGGGGATGGCAGAGTTAGACATGGATGTGGGATATCTGTAGGTGGGGGATGGCAGAGTTAGACATGGATGTGGAATATCCGTAGGCCGGGGATGGCAGAGTTAGACATGGATGTGGGATATCCGTAGGTGGGGGAAGGCAGAGTTGGACATGGATGTGGAATATCCGTAGGTGGGGGATGGCAGAGTTGGACATTTTGCAAAGATCCCAGGACCCGAGCTGGAGGAAGGGATGGTGGTAGACTGCAGTCAGTTGGCAAATGAGCTTCATTTCTCCTCTGACTTGAAGCCTCCTTGAATGAGAAGGATGAGCAGATGACATGTAGAGATGTGGAGTGTTGGAGAGGGAGCACAGAAGGTTTACTCCTGATGGAAGGCATTGTTGGTCAGAATGCTGTTCGATGCACCCATTGTCAACTTTGTTAATGTGGATGATCGTAAATACTGCACTTTGGTTTCTATGTATATGGAAAAAAAAATGTTTTAAAGCCAGCAAGATTTTTTCCAGAGACTTCCAGAGCAGGACAGGGCCCAGCCAGTAGGGGAAGGAGTCCTCAATCTCACTAGAATAAGTTGTTAGTCTGCAAATATATCTCAGGGGGGTGGTGCAAACTGTGTTACTGCTATGGGGCACACACACACACAGCAAATCAAGCACTAGAAATGGACAAGAAAATGAGATAACATAGACACGAGACCGATGCGAAATTAAAACAATTTATTCATGCATCGCACTGCATGATAAAAACACTACTAGCAAAACGAATGTGCAACCCCATAGCATGGGTGCAATCTACAATGAATGCAATTTACAATTGCCTCTCTTCTGGCGTTTATGCAAGCAGCCTAATACCTTTACCCAGTCCTGCTGAGTCTAAATGCATTGCAGCCTAGTAACAATGCTAATAACAATGCGTGGCTAGTAGCAACATGTGGGAAGCTCCTAAATTATCAGCCTTTCTCTCACTCTCCCCACACACATTAACACTCTCTAATGAGACAGTCCCTGCCTGATGAATGGCAGGATCTCCCCTTCCAGACAACCTCAAAACCCACCGCGAGTGTGTGTGCCAATTCCCCGTTGCACGTGTCTTAACAAAACAGCTTTCTAATTAGCAGGCCTCATTCAACAATACTCCCCTCTGGATGCGAACAATCTTCCAGGCAGCCTCACTGCTTTCCCTGCATCTCATCTAGACAGCCAGGTCCCAGCACGACTCGAACCGGGTCTCTTTCTCTGCTCTCTCCCTGGCCCTCACCGATCTGGTCTCCTGCCAGCTGCTGTCGGACTGCTCTCCCCCAAGCTCGATCTGCATCTATCAGGCTGGTCTCTCGAACTGCTCCCAATCTACTCTGCCACACCGATCTGCTCTGCATTCCAAATTGCTCTCCAACCTCATCTGCTCTCTGATCTCCGGAATGCATCTACTGCAAAGCCCTCACTCATGGATATACTGTGCAATGACGTACATGCATTTCTGTGGTAACATGTCGGAATTCATAGTTCTACTTAGTTTAGCATTCACTAAAAGCAAGCAAGCGCCATGAAGTCAGTCTACATATGTGGACATAAGTTCACTGTGACATAAAGGACAGGATGGAAGTGGCAAGCATATTGTGTCTTCTGCTCAATGCAGGAACTGTCTCTTACTGCGAAATCATAACATTTCTCCTCTGTCGAAGCTTATGGCCTTCTACCGCAAAGCTAAGCAAAACACTCCTTCCAAATCCCTCCCACCTTTCTGCTGTCTCAGACAAAAAGATTAGCTTCCGTCTCATTCCTTCCACTCGGGCAAACGCCACAGTCTCTCTACCTGCCTTTCTTTACATTCTTCGAACTCACTCTTCAGAATGGCTCAGACAGAGCACCTCATTTCTCTAGCGCCTAACAAGCATTTCAAGCACTACATACATGGCTCGGTGTGTATTCTAAGTGCATGCACATGCTTGTCTCTAATGCAAACATGACAACATCATCTCTAAACAACACCCTCCACATGACGGGGCCTATTTCTCTGGCACAATGTGGCTTTCAATGGCATAACAATGCGGATATATTTGGAAATGTAGATCTGAAATGATTCTGATGATTACTCGTAACAGGCCAGTATATTATCTGGACTAACACAGTGGCCTCTCAGTTAGAAAAGGACTCCCCGGAGGTGATGCTTGCTAGGGACCCCAAACAGTAATGGTCGCTTTGGATAACTCTAAATATTTTGTTAACTTCTTTTATTGATGATTTATGGTGTCTTGTTCATTTCATATTGACCTGATGGTAATATACAGTGTCCATATAAAACAGCCATTACTGATTAAGAGCCTTTTATTTTTCATTTCTTTTTATATTCAATGATTTAGTTTTATTTTACAAAACATTTTCATTATGTCTAGTCCAACCGTTCAAAATCTTAATGTAACAAAATTATTTAACTTCAAAGCCATTCAGAACGTAAGTAGACAATTATAAACAAATGAAAACATTATTCACGAATTCAAAATCGTGCTTTCTCGCTCAGTTCAGTAAGTCCCAAGCACTGGAGATTCTCCCTGTTAGGTTAATACAGTCCTCAAACCTCCTCCCTTGTAGACCATGTAGAAGGTGCTTTTCCGGTTATATTTAGCCAGAATTGTACTACAGTAAATGGCAATTTCTTATTGGTGCCCAGCATCAATGTTGACCATCTATCTTCCAAAGAAAGTTCCACATTCTCTGTTGGTGGCTTTCCAGCAAATCGTTGTCGCTTATCAGCCAACGCTGTACAGATCTCTGACTAGTTCACTCCATTTATCCCTTCCACTCCCCATTTCACTGTCTGCCCTCCCCCAAAACTCTTTGCCTTTTCATTATGACCATCTCCTCACTCAACTATCCCTCATCCCTCCAACCCCAATTGGCCCAACACCCAGCTACCCCAATTCGACACCACAACCTCATCTATCCCCAAATTACTGACACCTCCAACATCATTGACGTCACATTATGGAATGCAAGATCAAACTGTAACAAAACTGCTGCTGTTATGGATCTGTTTCTACGTCTAAACCTTCACTCCCTCTGCATCACAGAAACTTGGACCCCCCCCCCCGAACAATACTTCGGTTCCTGCATCTGCATCTCTCACTTACTCCTCCTCTTCCTTTGCCCATGTCCCCCGCTTCACGGGTCGTGGTGGCAGAGGCATTGGTCTCCTTTTTCCCCCCAAGTGCCTATCGACTCCCTGTCCTACACCTCTTCCAGTCTTCCCCCTCCTTTGAGTATATGTATCAAGTCTTCACTTCCCCACACGCCATATGTTTTCTCATTATTTACTGTCCATCTGGCCCTCCCGGATCCTTCTACGATGACATTGACCACCTCCTTGACCTCATCTCCCCCAGTCCCACCCCCATAATCTTACTTGGTGACTTTAACCTCCATCTCTCCACCAATCACCTAACCTCTCCCCTCCTATCTATACTTGACTCCTACCTGCTTGCCCCTCTCGCTGCCCCTCCGGCTCACTCTTCCGGCTCCACTCTCAACCTTATCTTTGCCTCTTCCTTCACCGCCTCTTCTGTATCCAACCTCCCAAACTATCTTTCTGACCACTCTCTACCTCCCTCACTCCCGCTTCTGCTCCTCCCTGTCCCCCTCACCCTCCATCTCTTTCTCCCAGCACGACCTGCATAACTTTAATCCCTCTCATTTCTATGCTTCCTGAGCCTCTTCCCTCCCCCCTCTCTCACTTCTCTTCTCTCGCTGCTAATGAGGCCTCAACCACACTATCCTCTTCCCTCACCTCCAGTCTCGACCAACTATACCTTCTCACCTCCTTCCACCTTTCCTGCAAACTGCCCAACCTTGGCTTTCACCTCACCTTTCTTCCATGCACCGCCTCCTCCGACACTTTGAAAGACGCTGGCTTAAACACCGCTCTCCAACCAACCAATCCACGTACTTCTCCTACCACACCCTCTACGACAACTGCATCAACTCTGCTAAATGAACTTACTTCTCAGACCTCCTCCACTCTCAATCTTCTCACCCTCGCCGATCTCCTACCCCTGATCACTCTATTGCCTCTCCTCTTTCAGCCAGCGATCTTGCAAACTTTTTCTCCTCAAAGGTGCACACTCTACATCAAGACATTTTACGATCCCCCTCTTAGTCTCCCCCTTCTCCATCTCCCACTACCCCATCCACTACAATGTCTACCTTCACGCCAGTCTCTCACTCTGAGGTTTCTCTCCTCCTGTCTAAAACTTACCGAACTGCTGCTCTCTCTGACCTCCTTCCCACCTCTCATAACCCCAAAGTTTACCCGCTCCTTATACCTTACCTTACCTCTCTCTTCAACATTTGTCTGTCTACCGCTACCTTTACTTCTGCCTTCAAGCATGCAACTATCATCCAAATCCTGAAAAAGCCCTCAGCCAACCCCCTTCTGGCTTCCAACTTTCGCCCCATCTCTCTTTTACCCTTCCTATCTAAACTCTTTGAACGCCTTGTCTACTTACAACTCTCAGCCTTCGTCTCCAACCTCTCTCTCCTCCGTCCTACTCAATCTGGGTTTCGTCCCAACCACTCCAATGAAACTGCTCTCACCTCTGTTCTTGTCATTGCCCGCTACTCTAAACATTCTTCTGTTCTCATTCTTCTTGACCTATCAGCAGCCTTTGACACTGTAGATCAACCTCTACTTCTTTACTCTCTCTCCCACTTTGACATCAAAGGATCTGTCCTCAACTGGTGAACCTCCTATCTATCCAATCGCACCTTTGCAGTTACCTGGGACGGCCGCATCTCCCCTACCTGCTCCCTCGACTATGGCGTCCCCCAAGGTTCTGTGCTCAGCCCTTTACTCGTCTTACTGTAAACCTCTCTTCTAGCCCCAATCATTTCTTCCTTTGGTGTTCCCCACCACTTCTACACCGATGACACCCAGCTCTTCCTCTCCTTCTCTTCTTTCACCCCTGACAACCATCTTAAACTCTCTTCCTGGCTCACTGCCATTAAATCCTGGATGTCCTCCCACTTTCTTACACTGAACACTGACAAAACCGAAGTCTTATTCTTCCTCGCTAACACCCTGCCTCCTCCTCCCCTCCTCCCTTCCTCCCTCCATTATCTTTCCTCCTTCCCAGCTCCCCATCTCCCCCTTTGCCTGCAATCTTCCTCTACACTTTTACTCGAACCTCTCCTTTAGTCACCACATTTCTCTTACCTCCCGTGCCTGTCGCTTCCACCTCTATAACATTCACAAAATCCGACTCTTCCTCACCTTTCATGCCACCTAACTCCTAATAGCCTCTTTGATCTTCTCTCGACTTTTATACTGCTCTGCTTTCCTCTTTGGTCTCCCTTCCTCACATCTAGCCCCCTTAAATCCATCTACCATTCTGCCATCCATTCTCTCTGTCTTCTCTCTCTTCACGATTCTATCTCTTCTTCACTCTCCTCCCTGGGCTGGCTCTCCTTCCATTCACAACTCAAATTCAACTTCCTTTGTCTCGTCTTCAAATCTCTCTATGGTCTCGCCCCACCCTACCTTTCCTACCTCCTCTCATTCTACTCTCTTGCTCGCCTACTCCGTTCTGCTGCTCATTTCCTACTTACTGTTCCACCTGCACCCTGTGCACCATCTCGCTTCCCTTCCTTCCAGCTTCTTGCTCCTCTTCACTGGAACCATCTCCCTCTCCCTATCCGCTCCATCACCTCATACTCCTCCTTCTGCACTTCTTTAAAATCCTACCTAGTCCAATCTCCAACCTAACAGATCTCTACTGTTTTTCTCACAACTGTCCTGTCCTACACATGTTACTCTTATGATCTCATGGTAAATTGTTCTGTATATTGTTCTCAGGTACTTGATTTATGATTTGTATTAACATACCAGCAGATCCAAGATTACCTAGAAACCAATAATCTTCTGGGTCTGAGGCAGTCTGGTTTCCACCCGCGATACGGCACTGAAACAGCTCTACTTGACCTTAAAACCCAGCTTGAAGGTCTCAAAGATAAGGGCAAACTGGCCGTCCTACTCCTCTTACATCTCTCCGTGGCCTTCGATTTGGTCAATCACCAAATCCTATGCCGTCACCTAAAAACTGCCGCCCACTTCTTGGACAAAGCGACAGCCTGGATCACCTAATTTCTGGTTAATAGATTGATACGAGTCTTCGACCGCCACAGCAGAACCTTCCCCAGTCACTTGCGGAGTGCCTCAAGGATCCTGTGAATCCCCGGCACTCTACAATGTATTTACAAAACCTCTATTTGACATTTTGGATCTTCTGGGTTGTTACGTATACCAACTACGCTGATGACACCCAGATATTTATCCCCATCAAAGGTGACCATAAAACTTACTCACTCGCCATCAACGCCATTTATCAAGTTATCCAGGCCTGGATGGCTCAGCACGAACTGTGCTTAAATGACGACAAGACAGAGCTCATCAACCTTGGCTCCCACCATAGACATAACAAACTTGACCCCTCGTTTAAAGCCTTCACTATTGATGGCAACACCATCAAAGTAGCCAAGGACACAAAACCGCTTGGTGTCTACATCGACTCCACTCTCTCCCTATCCAGACAAACCAATGCAGTATCATCATCGGCTTCATACACCTGCAAGCTCATCACAGCTTGCCGTCCCTTCCTCTCACCGGCCAACTGTACCACATTAGCCAGGACCCTGGTCCTATCCAAAATTGATTATTGCAATGCTCTCTATCTAGGGACTAACCAATGCAATATGAATAAACTCCAAATCATTCAAAATAACGCCATCAGAGCGGCGCTCAATATTCCTATGAACCTCTACATTTCCGACTCCAGACGAAGCCTTCGCTGGCTCTCAGTCTCCCAAAGAGTCTCCCTCAAAGCACTCGCTCTCACACACAAAAGCCTCCCCAATCAAGCCCGTAGCTACCTAGCCAGTAGATTTGCACTACACACCACTGCAAGACCTCTCAGAAGTGCCCAATCCAACTGTCTCTCTGTCCCACGCTTCAACCTGCAAAGATCTGGTGGACGCAGCTTCCCAGTCCTAGCAGCCAAGCTGTGGAACTCGCTACCTAACCCACTAAGAGCAGAAACTTTGTCCCCGGCCCTCATGAGCAAAGCTTCAGCCTGGTTGTCTGCCTAGGACTTGATATGATTCCTAGCTCATAACGTCTAGGGTCTCTACAACTGCGCCACTGACCCACCTGTTCTTTCACATTATATATTTCCTGTATAAATGGCCTTTTATGTATATCTCACTCAACTGCCTTATTTTACCATGCCTGTAATTACATGTTGTATAATTTGTATATATGTATAATCTATACTAATGCTTTATTTTACCATGCCTGTAACTAAATAATGCACCTGGTTGCCCTTGGGCCTGGTGCGCTATATAAATAAATAAAATACAAAAAAATACAAATACCATTTATTTGACAGAAACGACAATAGGGGACTGTATGGCAACTTGTTTTCTTGACGCTAGGACTACCCTTGTAGACAGAGTATTGAGCCGCATTCTCAGGAAGAGGTCTCTAGTATATTGGCAAGGAAAGAGAGCGAGGTACGAAGGGAGCTGATTTAACGCTCTGTTCTCGATCATTCCTCTTATTGCAGGTTTATACATGTTTTTCTTCTCTATCCAGTCAGCTCTTTGTAATTTTTGTATTAAGGTATCCATCGGAAGATCAAAGGTTTCCATCATCTGAGAGCATGCCCCTTTCCCCATTTTAAGAATAGTGTCATGTGAGGTGCCGTCCTTAGTTCTTAGGATCTCGACCGGTGGGTTGTCATCCAGCAAGGTTTTTCTGAACAGGTCCAAAGATTTCCATCTCATTGTTAATTATTGATTTTATTGATTGTAAGGCTAGTTTGAAACGTATTCTATACACACAAAATGATTTTGGCAAGGCTAACATTTTCCTCCAGAAAATTGCTTCCAATCAGTTCCATGTTTTCCAGTTTAAATTTAGCAACGTTTCACTCCCGTAGGTAGGAAATGCCACTACCCTTTGCCTGTAAAATGTAATAAGTGGCTTTAGTGAGAATTTGCTGAATTTCTTGTGTATGATTACACCTTGCCGCGCTAAAGTTTCTATTTTGGCTCTCAGCTGTTTGCGCCACTCCTTCTCACGTATGCTTTGGTTAAGAAGAATTCCCAAATATTTGATACATTTGACGTTGTCCAATTTCTCTGTGCTTAGATACACATTCATATCTCTTTGTTTTTTCTGTGTTTGATGGGCCAGAGACATGACCTGTAATTTGTGCACATTAATAGTAAGGTCATTTCCCTCAGCATATCTCTTGAGGGCTTTGAGATGCTTTCGTAGCCCCACTTGTGTTCGATCCAGGAGGACCAGATCATCCGCATCAATGATATGGTATTTGGCTCCCATTTAGAATAGGTGGGTTTGCAGATGGTAAGACCTGTGATGTTGCAAAGTCTGACCTATAAAGGTTGAATGGGCAGGCCGCCAGCGGGCAACCCTGCTTCAACCCATTCCAAGTTGGAATCTCCTTTGACATCATCCCATTTCTTGATAATCTTACTCTTACACTGGTGTTGCAGTATAGAGCTTTAGTTGATTGGTTCAGTGATGTCTGCTGGGCATTTCCATAGATATAATTTTTGCCACAGTTTTTGTCGATTAACACTGTCAAAGGCCAATTTGAAGTCTATAGATGCCGCCTTAATACATGTTTTGGATTTAATGGCTTCCAACTTAAATATGTTCAGGATCAGGAGGGTGATGTTGGTCCCTACTCCTTTGATGAAGCCCACTTGTCCCCGATCTCTTCTATTGTTCCTCTTTGCCCACTCCGTCAATCTTTGTAATAAGAAAGAGGCGAATACCTTACCAAGAGGGTCCAAGAGGGCTTTTGGGCGATAATTACTTGCAATAGGTCTATCCCCCTTTTGAATAGTGGGATCAAGATTGCTGTTTGCCAAGTTGTTGGAATTTGTTTGCGTTTGGAGATCATTACAAATAAGTGGTGGCGCAATTCTGCCCACACCTGTATCTTTTCTTGGGTGTTGGTTGGTAAGGCCATCCGAACCTGGGTTTCTAGATGTATTGAGGTGCTTAATATGTGACAAAGAGGTCTTCATAATCCCTGTTTATGTCCCAATTAGAGCTGGTGGGAGCTTTTATCTATAGTTGGGGTGCTTTTCTCCTTGCGAATAATTGGGAGAAATATGCCATCCAAGTTACTTCCGTAACATTTGATGTTAGAAGGTCTGAGTGTGTGGATTGGCCATTCAAGATCTTCCACAGGTCTCTAGTGTTTCGACCTGCGATTGCTTTCAGCATTTCTTTTGCATCATTTTGTGCTTGAATGATTTATTTATTTATTTGAATTTGTAAAGCATGCAAACAGTCCGCAGACATCGAGGCGCTGGAGCAGAGGTTAAGAATGCTTACTTGAGGGTTACAGTGAAGCCGCCCTAGAAAAATACTTGAAAATATTTCGGTAGTTACATGTTACAGTGCGTTGCAGGTAGGTTTTGAGAACTCAAACAAAGAGGTTAGTCTTGATGGCTTTGCGGAATACAGTGTGGGATTCAATGGCTCTGAGGTGCGGAGGGAGCGCATTCCAAAGGGTAGGGGCAACTGAAGGGAAGCTGGAGCCGCCGGCACACGCTTTGTGAGTCCTAGGGACAGACAGGAGGTTAGAGTATTGTAATCTAGATGGTTTTTGAGAGACGGTTTTGGTGATCCTGCGGCTTAGGTAAGGCGGAGCAAGGTCATGGAGACATTTGTGAGTCAAGGCCAAGGCTTAGAAGATAATTCTTTGCTTGACAGGAAGCCAGTGGACTTGTCTTCTGAGTTCAGAGATATGGTCTTTGCGCGAGAGGCCTGTGGTGGCTCTAAGCGCGTTATTCTGAACAGTTTGAAGTTTGGCTATATTCCTGGCAGTGGTACCAATGAATAGGGCATTACAGTAGTCGAGTCTCGAACCAATGATGGCTCTAGCGATGGTGAGTCAGTTTTGTTGGGAGAAGAATGGTCGGGTCGCATTGATGAGTTTGGAGTAGTAGGCGGATGTGGAGGTTATGGCATTGACCTGTTTGTTCATGGACATGTCAGGTTCAAGGTACACGCCAAGGGTTTTCATGGACTGGGATCTTCGTACTATGAAGCCAGTTTGTATATAGTTGCTTGAAGTGTTTCTTATGCCTTTGACAATGTTCCTCTGGCAGCTGCTGGAATTTCCTGAGGTCAAGTCTGAGCTGTTTGTTCCTGCTGGCAAGGTTATTATCGTTGGAATGTTTGTGGGACGATCGTTCAGTCATCGTATTTTGCTTCACTCTCCCTCATCTGCGAATTCACAAAGGTTTGCTTTAGTTGTTTTATTTGGAGGTCTGAGATTCGAAGCCTCATATTTGTGCTTTTGCAGGGAGGTTCTGGATGGGAATCATGGATCCATTTTTTGAGAAAAGATGTATATTCAAATCACCGCACAGTATAAATTCGGCATTGTTGTAGTGCACATGAACATCATCTTTGGTTGATAGCACACAATCAGTGAAACTGCTAACAGTGATTGCCACAGGGTTCCAATATAAATTCAGAAGTCATATGATTTTGCCACTTAGATGTGTGTTTGCTAGGCCACCATCATTGCAATGTGGCTGGCTGTGTTTGAATATCAACATTTGGATGAAAGGGTTTGGGGTCTGAGATTCAATAACTTTCAGGTTTGTCTCATGCTTTGTGGGAGTGAGAAGGCCTGCAGAGGGGCGACCTTTAGTTCGAACAATGACTGGATTCATAAATGTTATATACCCTTCACAAATGGGTTGTTGGCTGATCCATGTTTCCTGGAAACATATGATATTGAGGTTTTTCGGATCTTGATTTTCGCCTTTGAAAAGATGACCAGAACCCTGTGTGTTCCATGAGCATAGGGACCAAAGGGCATCTTCTTGGCCCATGATGATTATGGGTTCCTTTGTCTTCTTTGTAGGTATGCAGAAGCCGTCCCTTGTTGTAGTGGGGTGAGGGGGCTGCATTTTTCCATTTCTACATCACTTAACTTTGTGAATGCTAGTGATCCAATCTTTATAATCAGTTTATAAGGGTCTGCATTCTTTTTCTCTGATGCTTTTGAAGTTTCGTTTTTACTTTTTTTCAGCCCCGGTTGGAGTTGTTTGCCTCCATCACAGCATTTTGTAGGGTATTCCTTCTCAGTCGATAAAAGTTCTCTCTCTGAGTAGTCGATATATTGAAACCCATCTGTTGGAAATCGTGTTGTTTGGCCAGAATCATTTTCTGTAGTCTGGTAGAGTGCAAGTGTAAGGCCACCCAAGACGTTCTTGTTTCTTGTAAGAATTCCACTATTTTTATATCTGTAGATTTTATAAAGTATAGTTCAGGAATTGCCTGCAATAATCTTAGAACGTTTGTTCTATTTAGTATTATTCGATTATTCCTCTCTGTCATGCTCTCTATGACAATTGTTTTAGAATCTGCCATATGCCGCAGGTCAATGAATGTAGGTGCCAATAATGGCAGTCTGGTGTCTTTCCTTTTTTTCTTTGTTTCCATGATCAGAGATTGTAAGGCAGATCGTCGTTTTTGAGGCACCGTCTGGAATTGCAAATCACGCGCAACCGCCAGTAGGTCGCAATATGATTGGTCCTGTTTCAAATCTCGGGCGCCATCGCCTGATTCCTCCAACTCTGTATCTGATATCTCTTCACAGGACAATTCAGAAATGACAAAGGTGTTCTGGCAACTAGGGTTACTGTCCAAGTGACAAGGAGATGGAATTCTGTCCATATGGGTTGAGTTTTCTCTGCAAGTAGTTTTTTCTATAGATATGTCGTCTGTTGGGTAGACTGAGAGAATTAGAAGGATATCAGATTGATCCACATCTTCTGTTGAATTATCTTCCATCTCTTCAATCTGGTTTGCCACCACTGGTTGCAAGGCCTGTTGCCTGTAGAGTTGACAGCCTGTGTAGACTTTGTGATTGGTAGATGCAGGTTTCTCAAGAAGGCACGGGAACCATTTGCCTTATGTTTAGGTCTCAGGGGGCAGATTTGTTTTCTTTGGTAGACTGTTTCTCCCTAATTGTCGCAGGTTTTGTTTTCTGGTTTGACTTCGAATGGATCAAAGATTGGGTACGGAACTTGCTTCTGTTGTGTCATCACCTGTAATGAGTGGTCCGAAGGCATAGTTTTTGTTTGTTCTTCTATACTAGCCACTGTCATTTGATCAAGATGAGGGGGCTTTTTAGAAGAAATCCTTGGGCTTGAGTTGGAGTCTATAGCATCTGTATGATTTTTATTTGCAGGCTCTGTTATTCGCATGACCTGTATGCTATGTGGTTTCTTATTTCGTTGTAATCCTTTATTCGTTAGATGCAATAGATTTTTTTTTTGTGCCAGGCTCATCTTGACCCTGCAAATGCTGGTATTTTTCAGCATCTCCATCAAGGCAGTTGTTAAGGAAGCTTTGTCCATGTGATCCGATCTTGCAATATCAAAGAGGTGGGCTTGCCATTGCTTTTATTTTTCAGCTTCTGAATCCAAACGTAGTTGGATTTTATTAAACGCTTCTGTGTGGATCTGTTTAGTGTGTATGAGCGCTAGCAGCGTGGCTTGATCTTTCATAGATTCGCTGCAGGTCTCATAATTTTAGGAAAGGGGTAAGGGCTATTGAAGAGGTGCCATCAATATATTTTGCAGGTTTAACATTGTTGTCTGGATCGCTGGGCATGGTTGCGGATTTATTTGATCACACGTGCACTTATGGGCCAATTCACACATTTCTCTCCTCCTTTTAATTTGTTTGAATTTTTTGTTCTCCTTTTGATTCTCTCTTTTCTGGGACCTTGATCAATGAGTTAGTTAATTCAGAATCCAGCTTGCGTTGCTCTGAGATGGAGTCATTAGCAAATATAAAACGTGGGCCATTTATTAGGGGAGTTGAAGTCATCTCTGCTTTTAAATTTCTTGGAAAACACTGAGTTCCGTTTTTCGTGGTTAGACATTAATAATTCGATTTCAGTATTGTCAAGTGATAGTGCTGCACATTTGGACTCTGAAAGATTACCAGGCATATCAGTCTTTCCTGCGTTATTCATTGGCTTAAATATTTTTTGGCTTTTGCGGCCCGCATTCTTAACTCTGTTGTGGGAGCCATGTTCTTTTCATTCAAAGTTGTAGCTGTTATGTTAGACGTTAAATCTTTTTCGCATTCGTCGGTCAAACTCAGAAGGACACTTCTCTGTTCGCTTGGACCGTGCCTGGGTCTCTCATCATCCATGAATGTCACCAGTGGTCGATTTAGGAGAGTTGGTTAGTAAAGGAGACTTTTCCTTGAAACACTCATAGTGTACTACCTTTTCACCTCTCATTATTGTTTCTTTCATTGAGTTTTTATCCCTATTAATCAGACCTACTGGATTGTCTTTTTTTTTTGTTGTTGATTTTATTGTGCCTATTAGTCAACCTTTTTGACTTTTTAAACAAGAATAAAAATAACATCTTACACATTTATTTTCAATAAAAACTTCTAAAACACAGCCCAGAACATAAGACAAAGACAAAAAAGGAGAAAGGAAAAAGAAAAATCCAAAATATTGCATCATCCAGATCTTCAAAATCTTAACCACATACTCCAATTTCACCACAATCGGTTGCCCAAGAGCTTTAGTTCTATTAACACCGCTACCACTTCTGCTGTGAGGAAGGATTCCTGCCTCATGGATAAAATTACTAGGAGAACAGCTACCCGCCCCACGAGATCTGCCAACTCATTTATGCTGGAGATTCCTAGGTTCACATGCTCGACAGCAGGAGGAACCAGTTTACCTGTTAAAGCGGCACAATGTTGGAACAAATTACCAGTTGACCTCAGACAAGTACACCCCTACCCTAAATTCAGACACAAGATACTCAATTGGCTACACACTAATGACACCTAACTGACGAATTACACTTCTACCTTTCCAGCCCCTACACGACCCTTTGTTTTCACCAAACTACATGGTAGCTTGGTTAACTGTTCACGCAGTGTATACGTAGGTGTGCAGACACCTATACTTCTTGATAATGCTTCCTTGACTTACCATGACCATTGCTTTGCACTTAATGTGTCTTGTACCTTGTATCTTGGTCCTATCGCAATCACTGCTCTATGTATTGCTACCTTTGTACTGTAACTAAGTTTTAAGATTTCTTGTTTCTGTTGCGCCCGTCTAACTTAGGGCCTGGTGCGCCTTACCAAACAAATAAATAAACAAACAAACATAGATTAGTTGGAAAAGCAATAGGGTCTCTGATATGCAGAATTTCCTGGGTTCAAACCAAGTTCAACAGAAATCTCCAAATCTCTGATCTAATCCTGGGGTTAATACCTTTTTGAAAATGGGCTGGAGTGTTTGCTCTAGGCTTATCCAGCTCCGACCAGGAAGAGGATACTTTTGACTCTCTCATCTTTGATAATGTCCTGATCCAGTCCATTCTTTTTAATAGATCTTAAGCTTTAACCGGATTTTGGATCAGAGTCTCCAAAGAGCAATCAGCTTGCGCCAAGATTTTCCTACATTTCTCAGAGAGAGTCATCAAAAACAAATTGTTGTTCAATATCATTTGCACAGATACCTCTTTGTACAGTGACTTTTTAGGAGGCTCCAAAATGAGCCTAAATTTACTAAGCCATTTCCACTCCACTGTTGCTAAGAGCGAACCCAGGCCTAACTCATATCGAACACTTACAATGGGAATTGAGGAGGGAAGGACCCATACATCATTCCACAGTTTGCCTTCCAATCCATTCAAATTAAAATGTAAAGACTGCTTTTGAGTTTCTAGGCCATTCGTAACACTAGGCACCACCTTTCCCACATAGTACTTTATTAAAGGCAGCATTTTCCATTTTATGACTGCACAGGGAGATCAGACCTGGGGCGAGCCTCAGAGTTGTTCAATCATCCCTCGGACCCCCTTCCCAACATCAGATATTGTGAGAACTGGAGGGCTATTTACTGGATCAACAGTGGGTTTACTGATTCCACAATACAGTGTTTCACATGAGCAGGCACTCACCTCTATAACATCGGCAGATGTGTTGTCGTCTTCCCGGTCAAGCGTGTCTGCCCAGAAGCAGGGCTGAGATGACGTCTGGGGACTGGCTTTCAGGCAGTTGCTTCACTGCAGCCTTCTTAGTACGAGGTTTCAAACTCTGGCGCCGGCTGCGGAGCATTGGGCGAGTGGCGGGGGCGGGGCCCATTAGAACATCGCTCTGCCAAGCTCCACAAACTCCATCGCCAAACTCGCGCGTGGCTGCTACGCACCTGTGAGTTGCTTTATGTATCCTGAAGAGGGAGTGTCAGAAATCCTTAAAGGCACAATCCACTAAATTGAGAGTGCACAGCCAGTGCTTGTGAAACAGAAATCCGCCGCTCACCGCTCCACAAACTCAATCGACAAACTCACGCCCAGGGCCTTTGTAACAATCTCTACACAAAATCAGACACTGATATATTCATTAAGACAGCTTGAGTGTAGCACAGAATACTCAACCAAAAAGGCTTTGTTCTCATGCTTGACACGTATGGGCACCTTGCGGGGTGACATTCTTTAGGGTGGTCTAGCAGTGAAGCCCTCTTAAGTCACCTGCTGGCCAAGAGTAGGGAATGCAATCACCCATTTATGCTAACTTTTTGATGCTCCCAGTGAATGGGGAAACTCCCCCACCGGTTACTTGGTGCGTGATGAAAGCAGTTAACTAGGATAAACTTAGCGAGCGCGCCGTCAAGAAGAGTCAATGGACTCTGAGGCTGAACATGGGTTCCAACTATCAACATTAAAATGGCAGGAAGAAGTGAGATGGCACCGGATGGGAAATTGGAGATTGATTAGTGTTTGTTCCCGTTGCTTACCAATAAAATGAAAAGCATTCTTCTGAAAACTAGGCAGCAATATTTTGACGGGGCAATAAAAGCATGCTCTCCTGTCCACTAAGGCTATGTGGCAATAGTGTAATGGCAGAACAAAGGAAGACAAATGGAATGAGAGTGAGAGGAGTGTCCCAAAGACTTTGCCTCATAGGCAATGATGTGATTTTTCTGGTCTCTGATCTGAGCTTGCACATTCCGGCAGTCCTTCAGGAGATTGATGTGTTTGCAGAAGGGTCTGGGTTTAAACTCTAGGGTTGACTGTGCTCTCATGGCCTGCGTCATTTTTGGCCAGACACTGTTGCTTTTTACTTTAACCTCAGTTCAATCCTTCCCTTTTTAATAGTAATGTCTGTTTTTTGTTTGTATGACAGGGCCATAATACACGTTTGCCCAAAGGTAAGCCCTGATGACCTACGCCGGCCACGTAACCGTTAAAAGGAAATTCAGTTCACGGCTCCCTCACTCAAAAGAAAAGAGCTTGGCTAAAAAGATGTTACACTTGGATCAAAATCCAAACTAGGGAGATCTCTGGCCTTGGGGAGGCTCCAAGGGGCTCTCGGCTCCAAGAAGTCCATCTCTGGATCTATTAATGGACCAGATCTATTTAAACCCTTAGGAAGAAAAGACCTAACGGAGCGCAAAGAACAACCAGTATCAACTGTGGGGGCTATCACTACGATCACTATTACCACAGTAGACACGGAGGAGGCCCCAGGGTGCAAAGCTCTCAGTTGGCTATTCCATCACAAGTCTTTCAGCTAACAAGTGAAGACAAGGGATGTTTTCTACACCAACTAAGCCTGTAAACCATCCCAGTTGCCGTCCCGCTGCTTACTCTCATCAGGTTCCTAACTGAGCTATGCCGTCATGTTCCTCAACATAGTTCCTCCTCCAAAGCCAGAGTCTGCAAGTTGACCCTTAAAACCACCTACTATTCTTTGGGAATCATACATCAATTATTGGTAGTGATATTGTTGATATGATCAGCATCCTGGGGGAGGGAACAACCCCCGCAACTGACTTGTTGGGTGTTCGGGCCTAGTAGAATTCTTTCAGATGGAACAAAGATGGCTTTCCTTGGCATTGTGATAAAATACTCTTCTCCAGAGAAAGTCCAGTCCTAGCCTCCATTGTCTGGTCTCTCTGTGTCATTTACAATGTGGCGGGGGGGTGCCCCTGTTCTAGACTCCATTCTGATACACCCCCGCAACCCAAGTGACCTTCAACATGTAAACCATGAGTGGTGGCTCAATCACTGCTATTTTCCCAACTTGATACTATTGACTGACCAGTGTCATTGTCCTCCATCATATCCTGGGCTCCACAAAATAATGCTGCATTGTAGGTTTGCCTGAATTTAATGACTGCTTCTCCCCCCTTGTCTATAATCAGCTGGAACGTTGCTGGCCTGAGGGCCAACCTTGGGGATAAAGAATGCCACTCTTTTGTGGGCCACAGCGATATTGGACCCCTCCAAGAAACATGTTGCATTATTCCCTACCGCAAGGAAGGTTCTCTTACATTGTTTGTTCCTGCTTTACCTGTAAGGGGGAGGCTCTGGGAGGAGGGGAGGTTGCTTGTCTGGGTGTCCCCCATGCTGAATATAGATTTTCTCAGTTAGACTCTAGATCTCACATTTTGCTATTCACGTTGAAGGATCTGAGAGGTTTCTTGCCTGTAATATAATTTGTAAATATATATACAATTCTGCGTATCACTCTTGTAGCCCCCATTTCCTGGCCCTGATCCATGCAACGGTGTACTCTTCCCTTCCTCTGAGCAGGGACAGGTCTCACAGAACACCCCACCCTGAGTAGGGAGGGGCGACGCAGCTGCTAAAATGAAATCATTGTTAACAGGAGATGGGCTACACCCTGAGTTCTTTGTGCACTAATATTTATTTATTTATTGAATAGTTCTAATGCGTCAATAATCAAGCCAGAACGCATCAATGGGCTGACAAGGGCAAGACACATGAATAACAGAAGTATGCAACCATAGCAGAATCAGGGAGAAAACAATCTTAGGCTAATAAGTGAGCCTTCAAGGCTTTCTTTAATAGGTCTAGTGACTTCAAGTCTGGTGGAAGTGCATTCCATAGTTAAGGAACTATGAACTGAAAAGCACTCTGTGCCAAAAGCGACATTGTCTATTGCCAACCAATCAGCAGGTTTGCGTTATTAGATCTCAGCCATGAGAGTTTTTCTGAAAGATATTGTGGCACAATATCAGAGATGGTTGTGAGCCAATTTAAGAGTCCTGGAAGAAATTCTTGCTTCCAACGGAAGTCTGTGTCAAGCTTTTGTTGCTTGGCTTGTGTGCTCTTTCCTACCTAAACCTGTTACTTCTGGTACAGCACTATTTCGAAAGCATTGTAATTTGCCCATTTCTCCTTTGCCTATTCCCATCAGATGTGTACCAAATAATCTAGTTTAACCCCCACTATGACTCTAGCTCCAACAAAAAAGGGCGCCGTTGACATAGACGTTTGATGTGCTAGGCAGTGGAAGATCCTCACGGAACATCTGATCGCATCAGCGGCATTCTCCAGTCAGGCGATCGTGTGGCTCCAATCCTTCCTAGCCGACCGAACCACCCAGGTCTTCTCACCGGGGGTTTCAGCCCACCCCATCCCCATCCTTTGTGACGCCCCACAAGGTATGTGCATCTCGCCGACCTTATACAATATCTTCACAAAGCTACTGTTCGACCGCCTTGATAACCTGGGTGTCACATACGCAAACTATACTGACAATACCCAGGTCCTCATCACCCTATCAGGTTGCTATGAAGAGGACTCCACATGGATTAACAACCTCGACCTGGAGATCCAAGCCTGGATGGCAGAACATGACTTATGCCTTAATGACGAGAAAACGGAGCTCTTTCTCGTCGGCTCCCAACCACAGTGAAACAAACTAGACCTCCGCTACACCTCTATCAACATAGATGGTAACCTAATCACAGTGGCCAAAGAAATCAAAACCGTAGGGGTTTATTTGGATTCCACAATCTCGCTCAAAAAACAAGGAAACGCCACAGCCTCCTCCACCGCCTACACTAATAAGCTCATCCTTGCCTGCAAAGCCTTCCTCTATCGCCTTCCAGCTGCATTACACTAGCCAGAGCGCTAGTGCTCTCAAAAATCAACTATTGCAATAGTCTCTTCCTTGGCACTTCTGAAAGCAACTTGAACAAACTGCAGGTGCTTCAAAACAATGCCCTCAGAGCGGCCCTGAGTATCCCACGGCACGCACACATCTCCAGCTTCAGACAAGATGCCCATTGGCTCCCTGTACAAGACAGAATCACCCATAGATCACTTGTCATTGTCCACAAATGCCTCTCTAACGACACCCCCAAGTACCTGGCAGAGAAAGTTCAACAAACACACTTCAGCCAGACCAACTAGAACGTTGTATTCTCTTTGCCTATCCATCCCCAAATTCTCACTAAAAAAAGTAGGCGACTCCAGCTTCCTGGTGCTGGCGGCCAAACAATGGAACGCTATACCTATGAACCTTCGAGCAGAACCATACTTTTGGACCTTCAGAGCAAAAACGAAGTCTTGGCTCGCCAACAAGAACTCACCCATTGTCCGATATACTAACCAATGTCCCACTACTGTATTTTTTCATGTGTCTGCCCCTCGACCACCATGTAACCCGGTCATTTGCACTTACTGTTATTATCGTGTATGTCTTTAACCTGCTTGTAAGTCTCTGGCGCCCAGTTACCTCAGGGTTCGGCGGCGGGTAAAAATAAAGAAACTAGGGGGCGTGGCCTGGAGCGCCAGCGATGAGGCAGCTCCTCTTATGGCCTCGGTCGGATCTGCAGCTCAGCGTTAATTTTACCCGTTTCCAGCTAAGTTTGTTGGTCGTGATGGGGAGCTTTCACCTGCTGTGGTCCTGGGCAGTGGATGGCAGCGTTTTGAGGGTATAACGCCTTCTCTAACGGCGAAAACGCGATGGGGAGTGAGAAGGCCTGCTCCCGTAACACGACCTAAAATGGCCGCCACATCCTCGCGACCCACTCTAGGCTGGCGGCTGGCTCCCATCGTCTGCCCATGAGACGCGTATGAGGCTCATCCTGCCCGACACCCTGCACCGGAGCGTCTCCCCCCCCCCCTGTGCCCGGTCCTCGACGGGGCGAGGTCTGCCGCCAGGGCCCCTGAGATCACGCCTCGCTGGGATAGCTCTCTCTGCGAACCCTCCACCCTCGTCTTCCTGGGGTGGCCCTGCCCACTTTCTGCCTGCTGCCTCTCCCGGCTACCACCGGAGGCCTCCCCGTGATCCCGGCTCGAGTGAGAGCCACACACGTCGCCTGGCTGAGATTGGCGGCCCCTCAGATCCACCTCAGCACCCTCTTCGATTCCTGGGGCGCTCCTGCCCATCTTCGGCCTGCTGCTCTCGGGGTGGGGCCCTGCCTCCCCCGGCTACCATCGAAGGCCTACTTGTTACAGCGTGGCCCCGGCTCAGTGGTCGGCCATGCACAGGTGAGGTGAGCTGCCCCTCAGCCCTGTCCCAGCAACCCCCCCCCCGGCCGGCCTTCACTCCGGAGGCCCTCCATCTCCAGCTACAGCGTGGCCCCGATTTGAGCAACACACACTGCCCTGGGATGACTTTGTGTCTTCTGGCCCCTCTGCTACCTGCTCTCTGCCCCCCCGGGGTTACCCTGAGGCCTACCACAACATCCCCTCCGGGCGCCTAATATCCCCGCCGGGAGGGCCCTTGAGCTCTACCTACTCCGACCCCACACGGAGTGTGTCCCCCCCTGCGACTTCCTGGGGTGCCCCTGCCCACGTCTGCTCACCACCGCCACCTTCCCTCCCCGCGGAACGCTGGCCAAAGCACTAAAGCCTCCTAAATCAGCCGACATCTCTGCTATGCTGCAGGCCTCAGGGAGGGGTGAGAAGGCAGACCCCCTCAAGCTCACCCCCCAGAAAATGTCTGAGGGCGGCGGAACGCTCGCAACTAAGGAGGATCTTCAGGCTTTCATGAGCGATATTAAATCTGAATTCAGAGCCTGCATGTCGGAACTCACTGCCAAATTGGAACAGACCGAACAAAGAGTCGCCGGCATCGAACTAAGGGTTGGCGAGGTCGAGGACCTGACCACAGACCACTCCACTTCACTGATGGAAATTCAACGCACCGTCCAATCGCTGGTGGCAAGAACCGAAATCCTCAAACATAAACAGGAGGACTTGGAGAACCGCTCCCGCCGCAGCAATCTATGTCTTCGCGTGGTGCCCGCCTCGATCTCTGATTGGGAGCTCCCGGAAGACGTTAGCACCTTCTTCCAGTCCCTCCTGCCAGACCTGAACGAGGCTCAACTGCTGCTGGATCGGACCCACAGACTGCGCCCTCGCCGAGGGGTCGATACGAACCCCCCCCCCCCCGGACGTGATCACTAGGGTCCACTTCTACACCACTAAGGAGGCCATACCAGCGATTGGCCGTTCTAAGGACGAGCTCTCATTTCAGGGAATCCCGATACAGATCTTCCAGGACCTCTCCCGCTGACTCTTCAAAAGCGCAGAATGCTCCGGCCTCTGTCACTCTTTCTTCGGGATCAGCAGATCCGTTATCGATGGCTCTTTCCTACGGCCCTACAGTTTTCATACAAAGGCACTCAGCGCACCATCAGCCACCTCGATGATGCAACGTCAATCCTCCGCCCGGACTCCCCAGAGACCTTGGACCTCTCCGCTCCGGGCCGATCAAGCCCAGCCTCAGAAGCAACCTCCCCAAAACCGAAACGGACCCCATGGTCCAGAGTGCAGAGAAACCGCAAACCCAAATGACACGCCTTAACGCCTGCACTGGAACCATGACGCTGGAACGACCCTAAACTTCACATCTTGCCGTGGATCCGACGCCGTCCATAACTCCCTCCAAGCCGGATGACACCACTTTACCCTTGGAGAGACTTTCGAACATGTTGGTGCTGTCGAATGACAGCCCTGGGGCCTAGGGGACATGTCGATAGTTCTAAATGGACCCCCCTGGCCGCACTTTGGCCCTCTTGTTGGAGATTGCTTTTGAATATGTTTTCTCCCGTTGGAGACCAGTTAGACCAGTTTAAAAAACCCTCGACCACAGGAGACTCCAACTCAATAATGCTCTCACTTCTATGGCTCACCTAACCCCCCCATGACCCCTTTCCCCCCAGCAAGAGGATCGCCCGGACCAACCCCCTCACTTGAAACTCAAGTTCACCTCCTTGAACGTTAGGGGCCTGAACTCCCCCCCGAAGAGGAAATCGATCCTACAGAGGCTACAAGAAAACGGGTCGTCGATCGCTTTTCTGCAAGAGGCGCACCTGATCCCGGCGGACTTTTCACACCTGCGAAGCAAACTCTTCCTGCTACAATTCCTCACCTCTAACGGCACTAAGAAGGGGGGCACCGCTATTTTATTTGCAAAAGACCTGAAGCCTCAGATCCTTGACTCACTACAGTGCCAGGAGGGTCGCTTTATTGCAGTCAAATGCTCCATCCATGGCCAGCTCTACACCCTCATTTCGGTGTATGCCCCGAACGAATATCAGGAGAGCTTCTACCAGGATCTGGAGGTCTCTCTCTTCCCATTCATCGAGGGGCAGGTCGTCATGGGAGGTGACTTTAACGGGGCTCCGGACCCTCTCAAGGACAGATCTCACCCCTGTCTTTAAGAGATTTGAAGTTGGCCGCTGGCTTGCTCCACCTGTTTCGCACACTAAACATTGTGGACTCTTGGAGGGTTCTGTCCCCGGACGAACGGGACTTTACCTTCTATTCATATGTGCATCGTACCTTCTACAGAATTGACCTAATCCTGACCTCCCCACAGATCCTGTCCTTCACGGATGATGTGATAATTGGCCCCCGGATCCTTTCCGACCATGCTCCAGTTACTCTGACCCTGCGGTCTCATGACCCAGACCCCCCTCCGCGCCGCCGGTGGTGCCTCTATGACCCTATCCTGGGAGACATGGCAGTGAGGGACTCAATCGCGAACTCCATTAGGAACTTTTTCGTTGAAAACCGGGACGAGGACACTTCCCCGGCTAACACCTGGGACGCCATGAAGGCGGTCCTCAGAGGGGAGCTGATTGCCCAGGGAGCCGCATACCACAAAAGGAAGAGGGAGTCGCGCGACGCTTTGGAAGCAGCGGTCCGAGAGGCTGAGGCTACACATAAAAGGAAGGGCTGGGCCCCTAAATCTTACAGGATCCTACAAATGGCCAGGAAACGGCTGGAAGCCCACTGCGCTGAGGCAACGGCGAACCTGCTAACCAAGTCTAAGCAATGGTACTACGCTCACAACAACAAGGCCAACAAGCTTCTGGTTAGCAAACTGGCAAAGGCGAAGAGCAAAAATACTATCTTAGGCCTCCGTGATCCGCAGGGGGTGATCCACTACGCTGACCAGGAGAAAATACGCTTGGCAACAGCCCACCACCTGGAAATAATGATGGCAGCCCCGAGAGATCCAATTAAACAGCACTCATACATCCAAGAGGCGACCCTACCACACCTAACTCAGACGGCCAGGGAAGACCTGGAGGCCCCGATTACAATCGAGGAGGCGGAGGCGGCCATTAAGAGCTTAAAACCTAGAGCCCCGGGCCCGGACGGATTTTCCACTCGCTTCTACAAAATCTTCCGGCCCCAAATAGCGGCCCCCCTGGCCCGCCTCTTCAATTCATTTGCGGCCACTGGCACGTCACCCCAACGATGCAAGAGTCTATTACAGTCCTTATCCCCAAGCCCGGGAAAGACCCTCACAATATTGGCTCATATAGACCCGTTGCATTGCTAAATTTGGACGCCAACATATACTCTAAAGTCTTGGCCAACCGTCAGGCACCTATCCTCCCTAATATCATAGACCCGGATCAAACAGGCTTTATAAACCACAGGTCGACGAAAGACAACATCCGCAGGGCCCTGGATCTCATTGAAATCGCCACTCGGGATTCCCAACAGCTAGCCCTATTGGCATTGGACGCAACTAAACCGTTCGACAAGGTGGACTGGTCTTATCTGCGCCTCACTCTGGGGGCCTTTTGGCTTCGTCCGACCTTTCAGAAGATGATCCTGGCGAACTACCAGTCCCCCAGGACGAGGCTGGGAGTCAACGGCCGCTTGTCGGACCCAATCCTCCTCACGTGCTGAACGAGGCAGGGATGTCCTCTAACCCCTCTGCTTTTCGCTTTGGCCATGGAGCCGCTGGCTCAGCGAGTCCGGAAGAACCCCCGAATCAGTGGCCTGTGCACCAGCTCTGCGCAACATAAAGTGGCCCTCTCCGCGGATGATTTGCTTACCATCACAAACATTGAGAGATCCATGAGCGAGGCCTTAACTGAAATCCACAACTTTGGGATGGTCTCGGGATTCGCGATTAACTATCAAAAGTCGGCGGCGCTGGGAGTGGGCATCACGCCAGCTGAACGGGAGGCCCTGGTGAAGAGAGGTGCGTTTCAATGGAGCATCAAATCGATCCCCTACTTGGGGGTTCATATCCCCGCACGCCCAACGCAAGTTTACTGAGCTAACTTTCCGCCACTCTTCGAGGAACTAGAAAAGGATCTGACCCGCTGGCAACCCCAAGAGATCTCCCTCCTAGGCCGGATCACGGCGTGCAAAATGAACTTACTCCCGCGCTTCCTCTATGCCTGTGCCGCCCTCCCGATTACCATCCCGCTTCCCCCCTTGCAGCGGCTCCAAAGGAAGATGGTGGACTTTATCTGGAAAGGGAAGAAACTGCGCATCCCGCGGCGAACAATGGTGGCCAGCACGAGATTGGGAGGCCTGTGGGTCCCCAACCTCCGCAAATACCATATGGCGGCACAGCTGGCCCACCTCCAAGCATGGGGACTTGCTGCAGGTTGACCGAAATGGGTGGAGATTGAACAATCCTGCCACCCTCTTCCCCTTCGCTTCCTCCCGTTCTTACCCACAGCTTTACGCCGCAGCTGGCCGGGCACTCTCACAGCTACAAAACAAACAATTAGGGCCTGGGAGTGGGCTCGCAGACACCGGGGTGTCCCAGGAGATTTGAGTGCACTCTCACCAATCTTCCTCAACCCAGCTTTCTCCCCCGGGGCCTGTCCCCAAAACTTCAGAAACTGGGTCGCAGGGGGCCTCGCCACCTTAGAACAACTTTTTGAAGGGGACTCCCCCCTAACCTTTGAACGCTGCAAGATGACTTTTCAGTTAGCGGAAACGGATAGGTACTCCTACGCTCAGCTCAGACACTGGTGCTCTCACCCACAGACCCGAGCGGCGGTCACAAGACCCCTTACCTCACTGGAACTGACAGTGAGCGACCTACCGGCCCGGGGGAAAATATCGACCCTGTATAGGCTACTACAGGAGGACCCCCTCCAGCCCAGGCCTTCCTACATGTCCCAATGGGAAACGGACCTCGGACACGCCATCGAGGACCATACATGGGTAGACATTTGGACAAGAACGTAGACGTCTTCCCGCTGTATAACCAACAGGGAGTGTGCCCATAAACTACTCCTGCGCTGGTATTACCCCCCTCTACGCCTTCATCGCTTCCAACCAGCACGAAACCCTCTCTGTTGGCGACTTTGCAGCCTCCCAGGATCCTACTTCCACATGTGGTGCAGGAGTTTTGGTCTCTCTGTCTAGCCACCATTGAAGATGTCACCCAGGCGATCATTCCGCTCACGCCCGAACAGGTCCTTTTAGGGATTCCATTGTCAGGCTCATACCCGTGGTCAGGGAGAAGGGCGGCCCTGATATCCCAGTTCCTATTAGCGGCTAAGATCACGGTGGCCCGCACCTGGAAGTCCGCGGACGGACCCTTGATGGACCTTTGCTGGGTCAATCTTTGGGATATCTTAATAGCTGAGAAAGTCACGGCAGCCAGGGCGGGACTGCTTCATCGTTTTTGGGATATCTGGGAACCAGTGCTAGACTATGACCGGAAGTATCCGGCCCTGACCTACAAACCGCCCCTGATCGCAAGGGCCGTTCACGCTATGGAGGACCCACCAGAGCCGCCGAGCCAGTCTGACTAAGGCCGAGAACTATGCTTGCTGGGGAACGTACGGGGTGGGTGACGGGGACTCTGGGTTACATGACTTGAGATACTATATGTAATGTCTTTGTATAATCTCTCCTGTGTGTCGATTGATAAATAAACAAATTAAAAAAAAAAAAATAATGAAACTAATCTTAACTTGGTTATTTGCACAGGCTTTCATTTTCATTGCTTGATTTAATTAAACACCCAGCGGTTTTACTTTAGATAGGGTAGCAATCTGGCATCCCGCAATCACTAAGGTCTGATAGTCTGAACTAAGATTCCTTAATCTAGCTGTGGTCCCTGTAATTATACATTCTGTCTTTGTGTTGTTAAGGGCCATGCCATTCTCTGGCATCCAATGCTGGATTACAGAGTAGACCCCATTACCACCTCAGTGTCAGCTTTATAGTCCCCCGACAAGGGGATAAGACACTGTGTGTCGTCAGCATAGTTTGCATGTGTTACTCCTTTAGCCTCCAGAAGCTCAAATGAAGGCTTAGTAAAAATATTATAGGGTGATGGGGAGAGGCATGATCTCCGAGGAACGCCAAAAGGAACATCAATAGCATCGGCTTGAGCTCAGCTGCTTTACACTCTGGCAGTTCCATTAGCTAGAAAAGACTTAACCCATGCAGCAGCAGAGTCAGAAAAATGCACCGATTGAGACGATCTCTTGACCATAATGTCACGGTCCACTAAATAAAATGCTGCCGAAAGATCTAACGGCATCAGATGCACGATTTTACCCTTCGTCGCAGTAGTTAGCGAGGTCACGCTACCGTTGCAGTAGGACCTGCGAGCGGAGCTTGCCTAATACGAACGCACGCGGAGAGGAGGCACAACAAACAGACACAGCGAAGTGCTCTTGATGGTGATTAGTGAGAGAGCGGCTGCCATCGTGATTGCTTTTTAAAATTTTCAGCTGCATGAAGACTTCTAATTTTTGCCACCATTGTGTTGACAAGACCCCAAGCCTGAGAGGGCGGAACCTCCTCATGCGAAGATTCTTCCTTTAACCCTGCTACTAATAACAAGTAGGCAGTGAGGCTGACACCACACAGTGTTCAGAGCCTTTCATCAAAGAGCTGCCCCCGCTTGCTTGCATCAGGTTGCACTGTCAATACTTAGAATTGTTTCAAGTGTTTGTAATTCCAATTGTTGTCTACAGTACATCCCCCTGAAGAATTTCCCGTGAATAATTCTCTTGAAGAACTATGGGAATGAAACATGTCGGGTCTCTCTGGCTGTGAGATAACGGTCACGGTTTCAATTAGGCATTAAAAGCTGCTGTCTACTTAGAAGCAATAATAGGATCTTAATATTAATGTAATAGATCCATAATTAGACATCAGATTTGTATTCGTACTTAAGATGCTAATGTTATATATTGTGTATTTTCTATGTGTTGTTTAGTATATAATTGGATGTGTGTGTGTGTGATATTAACAACCTCTAATGAGAAATATTGATTACTTTAATTGCTTTGCTGCTTTGCTGTCTATTAAAGGTGCAGGTGTTCCTTTTTAAGTTTAACACAGAACCCCTTTAGTCCTATCTTTGGTGTTTTGTTTTCTTTCCTGACTTTTATTTATTTTTTTATATTTTTTTCACCTGAGGTTTGTTTTGTTGCTCCACATATATGAATTACTGTGGTCTAAATGCTGGTTGTATATATATGAAAGAAACTTTTTAATATGGAATGAATTTTGTAATAAAGTATACATATACTTTTTCAATGACGGTTGTGAGTGCAGTCTGTAGCAACTGAGGAGGGTAGTTCGTTAAGTATCCAAACTATTGCTTTTGGATCCTTAAGGGCGAGGACATGAGAGGAGCTAGGACCTTTTGTTTGTAATAATACAAGTTCAATTGGGCATTGTCCTAGGCCTCTTCTCACAAAAAAACCCAGTCCTTTGTAGTTCTTCGATTTTACCCTTCTCCATAAGCTGCAAGATGTTAGACTTTAGGTCTACAAGTGCCGTCTCCGTACCATGCGCTACTCAAAATCCAGATTAGCGCTTATTGAAGACGTTTTAAAAGAAGAGAAGTTCCTGTAGCTGAAGCTGGGCTAGTCGGTCCAAAATCTTAAGGAGAAATGGCACATTCGTAATTAGCCGATAGTTGGCAGTATTAGTAGGATCCAAAGTTGGCTTCCCCAAGAGAGGTGAGACCCAAGCTTGTTTGATACAATTCGGAACATGAATCTCTGAGAAAGATTTATTAATACATTTTGTGATTGTGGGGATTAACGATGGAGCACAAGACTTCACCACTATTGCTGGACAAATCTCTCCTTTGCAAGATGCAGTTTTAAGTCGGGCCACAATAGCTCTAATTTGAACTTCAAAGACTGGCCTAAAAACAAACATATTTTGCATATTATTATTATTACCAGAATCGACAGAGATATCTACTATAGACTGCACCTTCGATGTGGTCCTACTTTCCCTAAGTTTACGTTTGCTGTCAATATCAGCGTGTATCTTTTGCTTTTTACCAGACATTGCATCCTTTATTTTACTTTACTTTATTTTAAACAAAACACATAAGCACATAGAAATCCTAAAGGTCAAACAAAAGGAACATAACAGCATAAAAAGCTAGACAAGAGGATCACTAAAACAAAGCCGTCTTCAACCCACATTTGAAGCGGTCTAACGAGACACAGCCCCTGCACCAATGTACACCAGGCTTTATCTATCACAATGATATCCTCCACTGGGTATTTACCCACGGGGTAATAGCACTGGGCATTTTTCCTGGCGTTGCAGGTGAGTATTGGCACTCGTGAGACCTCAGCCTTCCCTGGGCCCTGCTGGCATCCATTTGATTTTTTTAACCCTGCCATCCCCTGATCACGCTCTTTTCCCCGACCCACTCCCCCGACTCACTTCCTTGTTCCCTGCCCTCCACCCACTTCCCAAAAATATTTAATGTTGTCGCCCGTGTTAGGCCCTTTCTCACTCTATCCATGTATCCCAAAGCTAGGTGCTGCTATTGCATTTAGCCCTTCTCCCTCTATCCAGGTGTCTCAAAGCTAGGTGTTGCTATTGCATTTACTGTTGTCTACCCGTGTTCGGCCCTTCTCCCTAAATCTAGGTGCTGCTATTGCATTATTGCTCAGTACACTTCCTGCCATTTTAGTCTTTGGTCCCTTGACCCAGATTACGTCCTAGCCCTCTGGACGTGCAGCCACTCTCTGAAGCCCACATCGCTCAGCTGCTGCACTGCTCCATTCCACAACCATGACTGACTTCAATCTGAGATGATCTCAATGTCACGGCAGACTCAGAGGGTTGCGCTGTGCTGATTCTCCTTGATTTGTCAGCAGCCTTTGACACTGTTAACCATTCTATCCTCCTTGACCGTCTACACTCAAATGCATTGCCTCCTTCCACAACAACAGGAAACAAATAGATTTCCTCCCCCCATTTTCCCCTTTTGTCTCAATTGCTCGCACCATGAATACTAGAGTACCCCAAGGCGCCTGCCTCTAGGCTCTCCTCTTCAACCTTTACCTGACCACTCTACTAGGAATCATCCACATGCTCAACCACGCCGACAATACCCAAATTATCCTAAGAATTCCCAAAACAAGCTCCAACCCAAGTCCTGACCCTGAAGCTTGCCTCTGTGATATTGATCGATGGATGACAAGAAACCACCTCCTTCTGAACCCAGATAAAACTGAGATCATGGTGTGCAGCAATACTGCCCTTCTCCCACAACTGCTCTCATGGCCCCCCCTCCCTTAGCAGGCCCTACCCCAAAAATAGTCAAAAACCTTGGCTGCACTATGGACTAAGGCCTAACCCTCTTCCGTCAGATCAATAATGTATCATAATCCTGTCACTATCACCTCAAACCTTGCCGCCCCTATCCCAACAGACTCTCCGCTATTATGTCCATTGTTATGTTGAGACTGGACTATGCCAATTCCTTACACCTGGGAGCACCGGCATACCAATTTAACAAACTTCAAAGAGCCAAAAGGCTGCCGCCAAACTCCTTCTTGCTCTGGGACACCGGGAACACATCTCCCCCTGCTCTCCACACCCTTCACTGATTCTCTGTGGGACGAAGGGCCACTTTCAAAACCCTGCGCTTTACCCACCGACTAGTACACAAGCTGGCCCAACGTACCTACAAGAGAAGATTAAACCCTGCCTCCCGTCACGCACCCTAAGATCAAGCACTGCCCTCTTACTAGTGACTCTAGCCTCCAATTCAGCCAGGATTGGAGGGTCCGCCTTCTCAACCTTGGCTCCAACTCTGTGGAACTCATTCCCTCCACACATTGGACACAACCAAGGCTACATGGCCTTCCGCAAAGCTCTAAAAACCTGGCTTTTTCCCTAAACCTGATTAGGACCATCTAGGGCCGCTGAAACCCAGCAACATCATGGAGCACGACTTCAATGACATTACATTGGAAAGTAATTGCAGCCTGCACACAAATGTTCGAGGAGATAACAAAGAGACCACAGAAAGCGACTAATAAGTTACCAAGACAGAATTAGGAAATGGATACCATAGACGGCAACTTAGCGTCCTGCAGGCGCTAAGATATGTAATTGCTGACCATCTGCTTCCTGTGTCTACTAGGCCATCAAGCCGATACTACCCTTTTGTTCCATACCTTGTCCCAACTACATACCTAAGCTATGATCCCTCCTTGGCGCTAGAACACCCAGACTCTATACTGCCTCCGTCCAGCCTATCCTTTAGCGTCTCTGCCTTGATGTTACTACGTTGGTGTGAAATAACTCCTGTCCCATAACCAACTATCCTGCCTAGACCTACCCTGCAACCCACCATTAACGACAACTAGAGACCGGGAAAATGAGCTTGATGTGACTAAATTGGTGCAAAATAGCTCCTGCCCTATAACCAATTATCATACTTCATCCTATCCAGCACCCCACTATAAACCACAACCAGTGACCTGGAAACCAGGCCCCTGAGATGCATAGTGCTGAGCCTAAACAAAATGAACCTCTGACCGAGCAAACATATCTTACTCGGCTGCAAGCTGTGAATCCACCTCTGAGCGCAGCTACCGCGAAAACACAAGATTGCAATCCACGAACAGTGGGCTCGTAAGAATAAAACATCCACTCCAGGCACTCACCTCTCCTATCACTATGCTCTCTCTACTTTACACCAATACATAATAGAGCGCAGCTACATCCCTCGATCAATTGCGGCCTAGCTGCTCACATACAAACAATACTCCATGAACACCTCAACATCCTGTTAGAACGCAGCTATACCCCACGAAAAAATCGACCTAGCGGCACACATGAGCGTCCTATAAGGGCTTAATGCCGCCAGACTGCAGTTTTGGAGACCAACCACCGAACTGCACACATTCAACTGATCTCTCAATACCACTGCACCTAATGTTAGGATGCAGCTACCATCAGGCAATCGCATCAGCTGCTCACATACTGAGTGCACCTAAGCACCCTATGCTACCCTACTCTCTCGACTGACCTGGACTACGGTCCCAGAGGGCGTTCAACCCACAAGCATTTTGAGAGTATTCCAGTGATATATAGAGCGCTTTATCAATGCCAAATACCAATAGCAACAATGTTATTACCAGAATCGACAGAGATATCTACTATAGACTGCACCTTAGATGTGGTCATACTTTCCCTAAGTTTACGTTTGCTGTCAATATCAGCGTGTATCATATGCATTTTACCAGACATTGCATCCTTTATTTTACTTTACTTTATTTATAAACAAAACACATAAGAACATAGAAATCCCAATGGACCAGCAAAAGAAACATAACAGCATGAAAAGCTAGACAAGAGGATCAATAAAACAAGTCTTCAAGCCACGTTTGAAGCGGTCTAACGAGACACAGTCCCTGCACAGATGTACACCAGGCTTTATCTATCACAATGTTATCCTCCACTGGGTAGGGGTGTTATAGCTCTCTCAAGACTTTGAAAGATTCTCGTGTGTCTGAACCAGCATTACTAATTCTAGATTCATATTCATTTTCTCTTTTTGCTCCTAGAATGGCACCTTGTGATGTTTGGCTGCTAGTGTGTATCCTTCTCTATTAATAGCGGTCTTCACTTTCATCAATTTACTATAAGCTTTCTGCTTTATTCATTTTAAATTATGAATTTCAGGAGAGTACCATGATTTGACCATGATTTTGATTTCTTCTTAACTAAGTTGCGAGATTTGATAGGCACCAGGAATCCACTGCTTTAGACAGTCGTTTTATACATTTGAGCTACAGTTAGAAAGAATTCTCCGAAATGTGCTAATTCCCTTCTACCTTGGAGACCCCCAGTTCTTTTGCTGGACTTAAGGAATTTACATTTCTAACCTGGAGAGAGTGAGACCTTTTTCCTACTCTCTCATGTATTTTTTCTGTGATTTATACCCTGTTTCTTTTGACTTTGGAGTCTGACAAACTCCATAGGCATCATCTTTGCATTGTGACGCACAGCACCTTCACTGCAGTGGCACAGGGAAGTCTTAGATTTCACAAAGGTTTAAATATCTACTCTTGGTGAAACTACTGTTTCCAAGAGCAGTGAAGTGAAATTGACTTTACATACATTTTGTAACTTTCTAGACCCAGCACACACTATCTTACCATAGGGTGCTGGAGGGGTTACTATCCCCTTTGTCTAGTTTCCCGTGTAACATTTTTATGTTGCTCATTCTACAATTAATGGCTGGTGGCAGTGGTTTACCTTTTACTACCATTGTGTGCTTTTACTGTGGGCTGCGTTCGCAGCTTCAGTAAGGCAGCCATGGGTGCCCATTTTGTCAAAATGGGGCCTGGTCTTCTTTTTTCACCATTTATTGTCGGAAAGTTCCTTCTTGAGAGTTACTCTGCGTGCCAAAACAGGTTTGGTCTCTTTGTTGTTTTCGCCTTTGGCAGGATTCACGAGTGAAACTCGCCTCTGGCTCCAGTATGTCTGGCAGGGGCAGGAAGTGAGGGGGCTGCCCAAAACTCCCTGTGCTCGATCCCCTTGGTTACAGGAATGCTTCCAAAGGTGATTGGCCGGCTGGCTGTCCTTAGAGGACAGCTACCCTGCTGTGTGATTGACAGCTAGGCTGGATGAATGGGAGAAACCTGCATAAAAGGCAAGGCTTTTTGGCTTGGAAGGCAGAGTAGATGAGTGGACGAAGGAATCTGAAGAAAAACTTGGCAGAGCTACTGCTGCAACTCCTGGATTGTTTGTTTGCCTGGTGAAGCCCTGCTGCTGTGCTGAAGCTCCAAATACGCCTCAACTAGAGAATCCCTGCAAGGACGACTTCTCCCCTTGGGGTGGTGAGACCAAACACTCCAAAGTGAACTCGTTGGACATCCTCTCGGAGCTGGCTATACTTCTGCTGCTGGAACCGAAGTGCCAGGGAGAGGAACACCAAACCGAGTGAATCTCTTTTAAGTCGGACCTGATCGCCAGGAAGATCCTCAGGACTTCCCTGAAGCAGGACTGACCAAGCCTGAGCCACCTAAACAGAGTGCTGGACCCCAGATGCAAGGAAAGTCTGAAGTGGTATCCGAGAACAGCAGTGTTGCTATTTGCTGTCAGACACGAGGAGCTGAAACCGCTATATGCCACTGAATGGAGGTTTGCCCGTTGCTGCCGCTGACCTCCCCATTGCTGTACAGGAGTCCCCAGATGTCCTCCCTCTTATCCCACGACGGAGGCACAGAAACACCAGGATCTGCAGAGCTGTATACAAACAGAAGCCAGCTGGACCATTTCTTCTGGCCAAAGATACTGTAAAGTTAAGAGGACTTACCTCTTGTTGTGTAGCCTTACTTGCTCTCAGTTGAGACTTGTCTTGGTTGCCCTTGCAGAGTTGCTTTCATCTTTTCCCCTCACAAGCGTCACAGCTTGTGGCCCTTCAAGTGAATCTTATTTCTACAAACGTTTCTAAAAACATTGTGCAAGACTTTTACTTACCTACAAAGAAGATCTTCAGCTTCCCTAGACTTTGCTCAACTAACACTGACTGTCCTGGCTCCACCTCTTACTCTGTGCCTTTACCTTTTCCCCAGGAAAATGTTAAATGTACTTGACATTGGAAGGTTTAAAAAGTACTTACCTGTTTATGAATGATTTGTTAACCTTTGTTTTATTCCCCAATCTAACCTTTGCACCAAACTCAGTATTGCTCTAAATGTACCAGTGATAAATCAATGTCCACAGTGTCCTAGCTATTTAAGTCACCTGAGGGTGTAGGAAGTGTCTGTGTGCCATCCCCAATGGGTATCCTCTGATTTAGAGAAACTAAGAGTGTGTTTTGAAGTGTATTATAATTGTTGCATGTTGTGCTCCTTTCTGAAGAAGGCTTATGTAACTGACTGTTAAATAAACGAAGAATTGTTTAATCAAGAAACCTTGAGACACTGTGAAACTCTGTGTTACAGCCCTACTGCTCACATTGACCCCTCTTCAGATAAGCCTGGCTGCTCAGCCACACTACCAACCTGTGTAGTACAGACTTACACCAAAGGTTGGGTTCCTATTGCCAGTAGGTCAAGGTTGCTGTAATCATCCCAAGGATACTGCACACAATCTTGCCTACCAGCTACACCATCCGCTGTTTCACAACTTTCCAGATGTATCAATAAAGAGAGGAATGGGTTCAAATGCTCCGGAGACTGTTTCGTCCTATTCCTAGAGACTATAACTTATTTTCATTAATCAAGCGCTTAGGTAATGTCAGAAGAAAATTTACAAAATGATGGTCCGACCAAGAACAGGGAACAACTTCCATATCTGTGAGCTGTACATTCAAGCCGGCTAACCAGTCTAGGTTATTACCTTTGTCATGTGTAGGTTAATTTATGTACTGGATGAAACACAAGTCCTCAATGAGCTATTAATGGACACAACGCAATTATCTAATTAATTTGTTTGCTAGGAAGCAGCATATCCAGAAGTTGCATCTGAAAGTCTGGCAAATGATTAGCAGAGTTTGCTAATTAAAATATTATTGATTAGCAATGTTGTACTCTTATTTTAAATGTCAAACATTGTTTGTTCCCAAAACATAAAATGAGTGTCAATATCACATTTTTGTCTACCACTGACTGCACGGCATCATTTACCTGCGCGTCACAGTGGATGTACCCTGCCGCCGAACGATAGCGTGGAAAATGCAAGTAACTTCACTTTGATCACTACAGTGGATTTAAAAATCTTGGGCTTCCGAACGGGCTACAACGGGGCGACCTCCATCTGTTTTGCTCAGTTGCGGCACATACCCAATAACCCTGCTTTGATGAACACAGCGACTGTGAGTCGTCATTCCTATGTGGCTACTGGTTGCTGTCCCCCTTCCACCCTAGACAACCTAATTGTATGCTCACTCCCCTGACGAAGACATGGTAAAATGTCCTACACGTGGAAACCGGCTGGGACTGGTTAACTACAGGGTTTTTTGAAATTCTATTTGCGTACCCTAACTCCTGGATCAAAAGAAATGGATTCATAAGACCTTACATGGATACTTATGTGTTTGTTTTGAGTAATATTGTGGTGATCTCTGAAATGTGTTGACCATACTGTTCCTTGGAACGCCCACCCCCCTTGCACCCACTAGAAGAAAAATGCGTACCCATGCATGACCGACAAGGGGAGCAGGCTTCCATTGTGCTATTATGACATTGGTCATGGGAAGCTTCTCTAAAGCAGAGCTTGAATACCCCAAATCCAAAGTATGAAACGATCCCTCTGTGGATTTGATATTCATGTTAGTATGTGTCATATTGCAAGCATCCTGCACAATAAAATTGAGAGTTTCCCCCATCTTTCCTTTGTGACTGACCATCTACACACACATTTCTCTCTCCCTCTAATACATTAGTCACACCAGCCCTACCCAGCACTATGGGAGTATCATACACACATTTAGGTGTAGTCCCACTAATCGCAAGCTGAGAATCAGTCGTGGAGCAAAGCCCCATATCTAAATACTTTTGTATTATATGGGCAGCCTGTAAAGATTTTCCTAACGGGAGCGCTACCATTGTATTGCTCCCCATAGTAGTGCTCTGGGCATCGCTTGTGGCTTCCTTCTCGCTAATCTTACCTGTTCTCTCCATTAACGCTAACCACAGCGACAACAAAAGCAATAACAACAATAAAGTCACCTGAGATCAATCAGGACGGCGTACCCTGCGTAACTCTGGCACCACCCACATGGAGTGTGAGGCTCAGGCCGGCCGCCACACTATTCCACTACCTGACGCCATAGTACCTCCCCTCTATTCCCTTATTATATGTATATAATATAACGTCCTACCCCATTTTAGCTTTTAAATCTACTTAACTTACCCCCTAAACGTTCCCCCAACTCTACACTTCCCCCTTACTTAACATTTACCCTACATAACAGTACTCAAATAACTACATATAACTACTCGTACATATATACATTGACTTGCATATATCTATATTTATAAAAGTAAAAATGTGTTTGTGGCCTGGCAAAGAGTTGGCGTATGAGAGGTGAATGGACCGAGAGCCGAAGGTGAAGGCGGGTAGCATTCCAGTAGTTTCCAAACTGTTGCGGCATCAGGTGAAATTACTTTTCCAGAGGGTTTTTGTGAGTTGGTGCCATCAGTCACAGAACGGATCCATAAAAAGCCATCCTTGCTGCTAAAAATTATTCTGTCAGTAAAATTAATAATCGGATTCAGGATATGCTTATGGGCACAGTTACTGAGCACAATTCAACCGATTCGGTGGCGGATGCCGACTAAACTGTAAACCAAGAATTCCTCAACTCACTTGAACCCCCCCCCCTCCCTTCCCGGGAATGGCACCACATACTTCGACTGAAGGTTGGGTCATCCATCATGCTGCTTTGCAATCTCCAGCCCCACATAGGCTGTTTAATGGCACAAGGCTGTGCATTAACAAGTTATTACCCAACCTAATTGTAGTGACCGTGTTTACCCGGATGGGAAACAAAAAATGTTGTTTATAAACAAGTCTAACACTATGTCACAATGTTATGTGTCCCCATTGTGAGAAATCAGAGTATTCTCACTTCTACTCCCCTTGAATCCTCAGGGCATGTGGCCAGGGAAAGGAGAATCACCTTGGTGGAGACTCATTGAGGATTGGGAGTGGGGTGCCCTCGGGCGAGACATGGTATCCCCCTTTCCGTATTGACCACCCTAACCCTCCCCCCAACCTTCATGTGCTGATATAAGCCAGTTCCCCCTTATTCCCCTACATGTGACACTTGATAGTCCTGAGACGAGGAAGAGAAGACTGAGGGTAATGCACACTATGCCATGTCACCACTTTAGTACTGAGACGAGGAAGAGGAGACTGAGGGTAATGCACACTATGCCATGTCACCACTTTAGTACTGGGACGAGGAAGAGGCCTGCAAAGAGTAGTGAAGGTCAGGCATGTCCTCTTAATCATAGTCAGCAAACACAATTGGAATTCCTCATCTGCAACCTGTCAAAGGGCTGCAGGTGTATAAAGGGAGACAAAATGTGGAGCCAGAGGAGAAACGGGGTATCGTGTGGGAAGGAGACCAGCAGGGGACCCGTTTTTGGAGGAGGCAGCCATGATGTGATCTGTGGAGGAGCCACGTCGACGGCCAGCAGCCCAGAAAGCATGCTAAGCCCAAAGTTATTTAGGCTGTTATGCTTTTGCAGGAGCCTCTGTGGTGAGAAGCCAGCAGCCGGAGCTGCAGGTGTGCAGGAGAGAGCACGACTATGTCCATGGCCAGACGGAGGCAGCGGGCGACCAGCGGGGGCAAGACAAGCTTTGAACAGCAGGGCTCGCAGCACCTGTCCTGCCGACTCGTGGGGCTGTTTGGAAGCAGCGGGAGCAAACGAGGAACAGTGCCGAAGATTGGTGAGTGTCAGCAGAGGCACTCAGCAGCGAGGGACGTTCCTAGCGGGTGGCGAAGAGGTAATGCTTCACCGGATTGGTGGGAAAACCTGACACCCATGCTAGAGACAGATTGAATACCGAACCAAATGGGAACTTGAAATTAAGCATATTAAACATTTGGTGAATACCGAGCAGAATGAAATCTCACAATTAAGCTTGGTGAAAATTATAAAGTGACACAATTAAGTGACACCCTATGGGCAATGACACTCAGAGGGAAAGTGCTCGTATGACAACACTATATAAGAAAGAGAGCAAGTGTGGAAGAGCACCGTAGAAAGGTGGGACAGGAGTAAGACCACCACAAAGTGAACTTTACAAATAACTGCAGTGCGGCAGGGCCAAAGACTGGCAAGAGGTGTGCGACATATTCTGGCAGAGTCAGGAGGCTACCGAGTAGGAGCCAGAAAACTGTAAAATATCAGGCATAGTGTTCCAGTGTTTGGCCGTCTGCCTTTTGTCGTCTGAACCTAGGGATGGCGAGGTGGCCAGCGTAGGTTGAGCGGGTGGGTCTGTCCTCGAGGTCACAGGCATAGTGTTCCAGTGTTTGGCCGTCTGCCTTTTGTCGTCTGAACCTAGGGATGGCGAGGTGGCCAGCGTAGGTTGAGCGGGTGGGTCTGTCCTCGAGGTCACAGGCATAGTGTTCCAGTGTTTGGCCGTCTGCCTTTTGTCGTCTGAACCTAGGGATGGCGAGGTGGCCAGCGTAGGTTGAGCGGGTGGGTCTGTCCTCAAGGTCACAGGCATAGTGTTCCAGTGTTTGGCCGTCTGCCTTTTGTCGTCTGAACCTAGGGATGCTGAGGTGGCCAGCGTAGGTTGAGCGGGTGGGTCTGTCCTCGAGGTCACAGGCATAGTGTTCCAGTGTTTGGCCGTCTGCCTTTTGTCGTCTGAACCTAGGGATGGCGAGGTGGCCAGCGTAGGTTGAGCGGGTGGGTCTGTCTTCGAGGTCACAGGCATAGTGTTCCAGTGTTTGGCCGTCTGCCTTTTGTCGTCTGAACCTAGGGATGGCGAGGTGGCCAGCGTAGGTTGAGCGGGTGGGTCTGACTAGCAAGGTATGCCGGTGCGTTGTTGGAGAGGCATTTATTGCGTGAGTGAGGGGATAATCTGAGCAGCCAGAAGAAGAAAGACACCAACAGGGAGAAAGAGGACCGAGAGTGGGACACTGAAGAGATTGACAAGACAGAAAACCACAATGAACCCGGCCATCTGCAGGCCTCAGTGCTGTTTTCCTGCAGAGTGAAAGGTTACAGGGAACATGGGAGAACCGTGAGGCCATCGGGGAATTGTTCTAGAGCAATAGAAACTTGTCCCAGTGAAATTGACGAGACATTCCATTTACAATATTGCATTAATATGATGGAGGATTTCACAAATAATCCTGCAAGAGAGGTCTTTAAGAAAGGAATTCCAATACCCTGAGAATATGGGAAAGCAATCGGAAGTCAAGAGATAGAGTAAAAAATATTAAAGAGACACTTGCATGAATAAGCAGAGAAGTCAAGTGAACCACTTAAGGGAAGGAGACTCAGTCAGCAACCTGTGGAAACTGGGAATCCAGACCCAAGAAAGTATATCTTGGCTAAAAGGTTATGTTACCATACCCAAAAGCGGACAATCTGAGCAGCCAGAAGAAGAAAGATACCAATAGGGAGTATTCGAAAAGTATCCCTAAAGATGGAGACACAAAGACATTGTGAAAGAGTGGCAAGAACTGATACAGAAAGTGGCAAACAGCTATTTAAGAATATCCTACTAATAAGGAATCCTGAAGAAAAGGAGAGACATTGCCATAACATAATCAGGAGGAGGGGGACCTTCTCCTGATCTTTAGGTTTGTTAAAATAGTGGTAGGGTCAGGTAGAACTACTTTTTAGACTGCATACTTATTCTTGTCAGAATTCCTGGCAACTGACTAGCATCTTATTTATTTATATAGATCGGGAACACCCACATAGCAGTAGGGAACTCTAAGCCTTATTCTTATTGTTTAAGAAATAAACAGGTGAAATTCCATTGTTGTCCACTTCCTCCTGACCCGCCACATCACCTTATCTTGTAAGAGGATTCAATTCAACACTAGAGCTAAGTCAATGCCTAGTCTGGGATACTGAATGGAAACCCTTATTGATATATCTTTATGTCCAGTTCATGCGTTCTGGATGACTACCCCTATATAACACCCCTCTCTTGGAATCCCCCTGACCCCACTGAGCCAAGAAGTAGTTCTGTTTTGCAAGTTAAAAGGTTTATTTGAGAATTTAAACAATATATATATATATCACACTTTATAATAAATTAATAATTGAATATCACACTTAACCTGATATGATAAAGATTAACAACGGAGAATCTGGCACTAGCCCACTTCTTTATAATCACTAAGGAGTTGACATGAAATGGATAAGGTAGCACACTGGTAAATAGGGACAGAAGAATAATGTGGTAGAGAATGCTTTATAGGGTTCAAGGAAATGCAAGGTTGAATGAATGAAATGCAGTATAGAAGATAAACTGATATGGTTTCACAAAAGACAAGGTAATCACTTTCCCTTTGTGGCAATTCACCCCCCCTATACAATGTAAGGAGATGGAAGGAAGAGCACACAGTTCAGGTATACAATCACAATGTAATACAGAGTTCCAGTTTCCCAGCAAGCTTATAGGAGAATAGATATGAGTTTTACACAGGCTCAAAATGCTTTTAATATGGTGACAATGCAGTGAGAAATATGCTGAAAATGCTTTTAATTCCCTTCAGGAGGTTCAGGTTGAGGATTAGTTGGTTTAAATTAGTTCAGGCTTACTTTAGCAATGTTCTAGGAATGATTGGCAGGTTAAACAAATTTTTGGCAAATGAAAGCAAGGAAGCTGCTGTTTTCACACGTGGAGAAATTTGTATATCGCGGTAAAATTCGCGAGTGCGTTTTTCGCGATTGCGGCAACAGTATAGGGAATAGGAATGCGTTTCTAGGTTTGTTGAAAAGCCAAGATTCCCAGCTTTCAGAGGAAAGTTACTGCAAGTCTCTAAGACAAACGGTCACGGAGATATGAGCGATATGGTAAAGGTCGTTTTTCAGATTTGAAATTTTAAAAGTTCAAAGTGACAAGTTACAGCTAGCAACTAGAAATGACAGGTGACAGCTTTGCAAATGACAGGTGACAGTTAGGAGACAGTTCTGGTTAGATTAAAATAGATTGAATTATATTATTTTAACTAAGAGATTGGTTCTGCACAGTTCTGCTAGGTACTCACAATATATTTAGAAATAGAATGGGCCTCGCCACGGATCTGGTCAGGTTTTCTTCACTCGCCACGGACGGTTTCTGCGCACAGCGGTCTGGGTCAGCTCTCTGGTTCTGCGAACAGCGGTCTGGGTCAGCTCTCTGGTTCTGCGAACAGCGGTGTGGGTCAGCTCTCTGGTTCTGCGAACAGCGGTCTGGGTCATCTCTGCTCTGCCTCTGGTTCTGGATACTGCTCTGCTTTCTCTGGGTACAGCACTGCTTCTGGATCTTTCTGCACAGCTTTCTCTGGACCCAGCGCTGATCTGCACGGCTCCTGGATGCTGCTATCGCTGTTAGGTTTGCTGGATGCTGAGGCCCACTGAGAAGAGTTCTCAGTTTGTGGGTTTAGGCCCTTGCTTTGAGTTCTGAATCAAGTTCTTTGGAGTTTTAAAGTCTAAGTGTTGAATCTAGTATCTTCTGGATGTTGTGTGGTCCGGCAGAGCGCGTTGCAGCAAATGGAATTGAATGTCTCTATCTGTCCTGACTGTCTGCTTTTATGTGTTTTGAAAGTGGGTGTGTGTGCAGCATCACTAGCCAGCCCCTCTTTCAACTTGTCATTGGCCCAATTCTCCCCTCTCCCATGATTGGGGAAGGAACTGTGAGTCAGAGTGATGCTGTAGGTTTTATGGGTCAGAGGATCCTCCCCTGGTCAGTTTGGCCACAAATCTATATTTGATTCAAATACAGACTTCTCAAATACATAGTGGTTTGTCATTGCATGTACATATTACCTATCACATGAGGTAGTCTCTGTCCCAAATCTGCTCTTCCTAGGAGCTTGGGTTCAAACATGGCAACATATTTCACTTTTAACTGGTTTTGCAATATCGGACATTAACCCAAATTTACACACATGTGCGCAAGGAGTATGGACATTAATTGATGAAGTGTCAGATTTTTAACATGCATACATTTTAAGTAATACCCTCTTAATTGCTAGTTTGCCTCCAGATCATGCCACCGGTTCTAAAAACCTCGTAAAATGTGGGCAGAAAAATCACAAGAATTATGGTATCATTTAAATAATTATGACAAGTCCGTACTATGAGTTATTCATCTTTTTCTAAAACCATATTCTGGCTACAGGGGTGTGTCTTTTCAGGTCACATGGTACAGAAACCAGTCTTTCCACTTTCTTCAAGCTCAGCCTCTGTCTCCAGTTTCTCCCCCTCCCAGTTTCTGCCAAGAGGAAGCCATTTTTATGACACCCTCCAATAAAACATTTGCCTGAGTCAGGACAGGGCTTTGTTCAATTTCCTGCAGAGCCCAGGTAATTCAATCAGAGGAGTGTCATATCCCTTTTGATGGGAGCAGCAAAAGGCAGCTAGGCCTGGGAACACAGCTGTTGTGCAAGTCTCAACTCCTGTCGGGGGTAGCTGGTGGGCAGAATTCAGTTTCATTAAGCCAGGTTTCAGATAAAATGTCACTTTTTGTTCCCCAGTTTAAGTCAAGACAAATTTTACATATGCAGCTAGAATGCTTGATTCTAAGTTCAAAACTATGACATTTTAACAGTGACAAACTATGTGGCAGTCACAAGTCTGTCCCTCAGTTTATTTACACATTTCGATTTTTGGTAATTTTAAATCCAGTTTCAGTTTAAGCCGCTGCAGACCTGCAGAGCTCAGCCAGTCTTGTTATAAACCTTCAAGTCACTTCAGAATATAACTTTACATTGGATCCACCTCTCAGTAAGTCTTTCTTTGGCCTGCTTTGGGTTCATTTATTCAGTTTTACAAAAAAAAGTCTGGTGTTGTTTTAAAACGCCGGCTTTCTGATAGTGGTGAGTACTGGTAATGCACCCATTTTTGGGATTTAAGAAAATGAATTCCCCACAATTCTAGGTTGCTCTTGGCAATCAGCATTGCCATTCCCAATGGTTCCAGGCTACTGTGTGGGTAGTCCAATGGGGTTTTAGGCAGTGCCCTTCTGTGCCCATAACATCGGCAAAAATGGGTGGCAGCCTATTCTTCATGCCTTTCCCTGGGCATTTTCTGGGAAGCTCTGGCCATCATGATGTTGTCAATGCCAGTACTGCACAGTTTTTGAGGTAGGGCTCGGATGCATGGGTAAAAACATCCCACAAGCCCCCCTCTTGCGATGGCCATTCTGTTTCACTGATGGAACTCGCAAGACCTGGGATGTTTCCTCATCTTCTTCCAATAGATGGCACAGTTCAGCATCTTTTCCTCCATCCGGTCGGATCGATCGGTTCTCCTCGCCGGTCCTGATGGGAGTATTGGGCGGTACACTGGGCCCCTTGCGTCTCTGCTCCCGGTCTCCGGATCGTCCTCCTTGGCCAGCCTGCAGGTTTTCCTTCTCCTAGGACGACAAAGGAAGAGCGGCAATACCTATTCATGGACATTTCTCCCCCACCATTGATATAGTGGGGTGGCATATAAATTTATAGTCAAAACATATGAACATGCACATTTCTTTTTGCATTCAAAAACAAAAACACCCACATTGAGAAACTCAGAATTTGATAGGCGATATGTAGAATATTTTAGGTTAGAACTGAATTAATCTGAGGCAGTACCATCTAGGATTACCGAGGACTCCTCCAGTTGCTACAAAGTGTGCCTGGGATGGCAACACTTCAACTGGTTTATGTGGACCCACTTGTCTTCCCCCTCTGCCAAACTGCCTTTGGGGATGCGGATCTTGTAGGCCACAGGGGAGATCTTGTCTATAATCTCAAAGGGTCCCTTCCATGTAGGCAAGAATTTTCGCTGTTTTGCCTGGTTTCTTTGGAAGTTGTATAGATAGACCCGGTCCCCCACCTGATATTCCTTCCTGGAAGTTTTCAGGTCATAGTGGGTCTTCATGCTATCAGCTGATCTTTCTAGATTCCGCTGAGCATAAGCAAAAGCATGTTGAAGGTGTTTCCTTAAATTCTCCACATACTCATGAGTTGTGGAGGCATTTATCAGTGTCTGCTCTTGGGTCCTGTAGAGCAAATGCTGAGGAAGCACCATCTTGCGCCCAGTCATCAACTCAAATGGTGACATTTTGGTTGCAGATGAAGGGGTAGATCTGATGGCCATTAGGACCAGAGGTAATCGGATATCCCAACTTGGCCCAGAATCTGCCACAAACTTCTTTAATATGCTCACAATGGATCGGTTATATCTCTCTACTGCCCCAGAAGAAGCTGGCCGGTAAGCAATATGCAACTTCCTTTTGACCTCCAGTATCTCCCACATCTTTGTCATTACTTCACTGGTGAAGTGGCTACCCCTGTCTGACTCAATCCTTTGAGGTAGACCGAAACGGGAAAAGATGTGGTTAATCATCAGGGCAGCTGCTGTTTCTGCCTTGCAATTTGGGGCTGGGAGACATTCCACCCACTTGGTAAACAAGCATGTCACAGTCAACATGTACTTATTTCCTCTAGACGAGCGAATCACAGGGCCTACAAAGTCGATTTGCAAATCTGACCATGGCAGTGTCATCCCCCGCTTTTGGAGAGGCGCGCGGTGTGTGAGGGACGTCGGCTGAAATTGCGCACACACAAGACACCCCTTCAAGTATTGGTCAAGGTCCTGCCCCATGTGTGGCCAGTCTGCAACCTCTCTTAAGATTTCCAGTGTTGTGTGAAACCCCCTATGACCGGCGGTGGCCGCATCATGGGCGTGACTTAACATCAGGCTTCGGAATGAGGTAGGAACCACCCACTGATCGTGGCCAGCTTTGGATTTCCTTACCAGCAAACCGTCTTGGATTCGGAACATTTTTGGACATTTCATCAACACTCTTAGGTCCTCTTTCCCAATATAATCGGTATCCGTCAGGGGAAAGTTCTCAGGGTCCTCAAGGTGTTGGTAAAACTTGCCAATAATTGGATCCCCCTTCTGAGCGGTAATCAAATCAGCATCAGGGGTCTCCTTACTCCATTGTGCAATTGAAAGGTCGTTGTGAGCATTTGTCTGGGACCTAGTGATAGCAGTGACCTGGATTTCCCCCAACAGGGACTCAATCTCAATTAGATCCCCTTGGATGGCCCCGGTTTTGGCCAGCTGATCAGCTAAGTCATTTCCAGTTTTGTCTGGTCCCTCTACTTTGGAATGACCCTTGATCTTTTTCCAATAGATGGTCATCTCATTCGAGGTGACCAGATCATCAATGTTTTGGATCAACTTCCCATGTTTCAAGGGTTTGTTGTTAGCACATAACATGCCCCTGGTTTTCCAATTAACCAGGTGCTCCACAAACCCGTTCCGTACATAATCCGAATCTGTGATTATGACCAGTCCGTGGAGTTGATTGTCATGATCTCTGCTTCCAAAAGGTCAGGGTTTTCCCAACTCCCTTGGAAGCAGATTCATAACCCAGGTTCCGAGTGCCAACCAGTCCCAATTGGGACCTTTTGGACCCAGTCCTGGCGCCAGTGGCACCAGGCTCATAAATATGCCCAGTCCCAGCGCTGGAAGCGCCGGGCTCATAATGCTTGGGTGGACTTACCTGCAGCAGACCATGCTGCTTACTTGCCTGCCAGTTGAGCCTCTGATCCTCTTCTGTTTGGAACTACTTTTCCTGTTGGGTGGGGCAGGAGCCACTCCCTAGGTTCAGAACACTGGAACTCTTCTGGAAAGCAGGAACTCTTTTCTTACCTAGACGTGGCTGTGGAAGGAGACACCTAAGCACTACAGGAGGCTATTTAAACCACACCCGATGGATGAATCTTGCTTTGCGTTATTCTGCATCCTCTGCAGCAGAACGCTCATCGTGTCTTCTGCATCTGATCCTGGGCCTAAGGAAAAAGGCTTAGCATCCTGAATCCAGTCTTCAGCAACACCTATAAAGACAAGAAATAACAGGTTAGCATTACGGTCTTCAGTGACAGCTCTTCACTTACCTGAAAGACAAAGGCTTACCTACTCTTCGTGCGCTCCGGAGGTCTTCACACTGCATTCCGGCATCTGAAAGACAAAAGCTTACCAACTCTTCGCACGCTCCGGAGGCCTTCGGCGCTGCATCCCGCATCTGAAAGACAAAACAAGGTGCGTTTAAAGACATTGGGGAACTTTAATACTCACGTGCCATTACTCCTTTCCACATCTAACCCAGTGGGTATTCCGGCACCCTGCAGCCGCTCCGAACTTGTACCTGCAAAATAAAAAGACAGTTAGAGCGCATCGTGAAGCAGGCAACAAGCGCTTACTTACGTGCTTCCAGGCGCTTCTATTCATCACACGGGCTCCATCTTCAACTCACTTCAGCCCGTCATCCACCATCGCCGGAACCCTGCAAAACAAGAGACATCATTACTAAAGACTTTAAAGACATTAGAATTACTCGAAACTTACCGTTCGTGCAGTAAACGACGGACAGCAGTCCTCTGAAGTCAAGAGGCCTGCTCCCCTTATCCAGTGAAGAAACTGGTTACAGCACCCTGCCCCGAGGCAGATGGAGAGCAAGGCGTTCTCTTACCTAAGGTGAGAGCGTTAACCTTCAGGGTTCTACAGGAGAAGAGAAAGGGAAGAAGAGAGAGACATTCAATAACCCAGTTCATTAATCCCATATTTTCTATCTGCAGACATCTTACCCTTCGAGTCAAACATACAGTGCACAGAGGTCCAGCCCAAAGAGCCAGCCGTGTGTTACACATCACCTTTGAAGATACGGTATACGCCCAGTCAAGACCGGCGCCTCTACGGGAATCAGGTGAGCGTTACATTGATGCTGGACAGCAGTGAGGATGGCCTGATGCACAGCCATCAATTCTGCCACCTGACTACTTCGGGGACCAATTTTGTATCCAGCGGAGGGTTCTGGGGACTCATTCACCCATGCATTCCCTACGCCGGCCACCAGTTCTTTCTCCCCGTCGTTGTCAATATGGTAAGAGCATCCATCCACATATACAGTGGGCATTCCCTCACACTTGTCTTCTTCAAAGACTTTGTGGGGGGAATTAAGGTATGCCTCCATGTTGTCCTTTATTTTTAGACTTTCGTCCTCGAGGCAGTTTTCTCTGGCACAATCATGCAAGTCAGCCAGACCTTGCGCGAGGGGACTCTTCTTGTTTTGGCCATATCTGACCTCCACAGGAAAGCCTTGCATTGACAGAATCCAGGAAGTAATTCGGGAATTACTCACATTTCCGGCCCGGATTCTGTCACTTTGGAGATATTGCAGAGGCTGGTGTGGAGTCTCCACTATGATGTGTTCCCCCTGGATAAACGGGCGGTAATTCTTCAATGCCCACACCGTTGCCAGGAGTGCCTTCTCACAATCGTTGAATTTTTCCTCCACAGAGGATTAAGTTTTGCTCGCATAGGAGATTACTTTATTGACCTTGTCATGCTTTTGGTATAATACTGCCGTCAAGCACGTATTAGAGAACCCCGTCTCCAGGAAGAACTCCTTGTTTCTGACAGGGTAAGCTAGGCAAGGCGCTTTTGAGAGGCTTCTTTTGAATTGTTTTACTGCCTCGGCTTGTTCTGGACCCCATTCCCACTTGACCCCCCCCCTTCAGGAGATGAATCAGGGATCTGGTGAGCTCTGCATAGCCCTCAATGAACTTTCTGCTGTAATTAGTCAGTCCAAGGAGGCTCCTTAGTTCCCGCAGAGTTGTGGGGACTTTCAGTTTCTGAAGTGCTTCCACTTTCTTTTCCTGGGGACAGAGACCCTGAGGAGTAATCTCATGCCCCAAGAAATTAACACGGGTTCTACACCACTGTGCTTTCTGAAAGGAAAGTTTTCCTCCGGCGGCCCTCAACTGCGTCAGAACATAGTGGATCTCCGCTATGTGTTCCTCCACAGATGAACTTTTGATGAGGACATCATCTACATAAGCCAGGTTACCCCTCGCACCCAGGTCGGGTATGGCCTTATGTAGGAAAATATTGAACTCATTACCGGAGTTAAGGTATCCGAAGGGAGTCCGGGTCCATGTATACTGCTGGCCCCCAACGGTAAAAGCCAGCTTGTATTGGTCCTCCCTACTGACCGGCATGGTCCAGTATCCATTGGTCAGGTCTATTGCAGTGAATACCTGTGACCCCTTGATCTGGGCCAGCCCTTGGTCAATGTAGGGCAGAGGCCATCGGGAAGTATGGACCCGTTTGTTGAGCTCCCTGAGGTCGGCGCAGAGTCTCCACTGGCCGTTTGGCTTCAATATTCCCAGCACCGGATTATTGAAGGTGCTGTGGACTGGACGGATTATTCCCCGGGACTCAAGGTTCTTAATTATTTCAGTAAGGGACTCCATTGATGCGAGAGGCAAGCGATATTGCTTCACAAACACAGGAGTCATGCCAGGGTCCGTGGGGATTGTTGTTGTGTGGATGTCAGTGCGACCACAGTCATATGAGTCTACCGCAAAGAGATCTTGGAAATCCAAGAAAACTTGTTTCAACTTTTGCTTTTGTTCAAGAGTCACACAGGCATCAGCTAGGTTGACTCTCTCTTCCACCATCTGCCTGAAGCCTGGAAAGACTTCTGGTTTGGCTATCTCCGCGGCTTCCTCCAGCTGGGTGGAGAAGTCCCTGGTCAGAGTGCTGATTTGGACCAGAGGCTTCAGGTGGGAATGGCAGCCCTCATGGACCTTGAAAATCACCTCATCCCTCCTGAAGTCACAAGTCACATCTTCCTTACCATAGGGGCAGGAAGTGTACACCAGGAAGTTCCCCCCATGCCGGGTAAAAATCCTGTCTGGTGTTGTATTGTCCTCACTGTCACTGTCAACGCAGTCCTTGGGGATTGGCCCTAACAGTTCATTACCTAAATCAATGGAAAAATGTCGGTCATCAACCGCCATTCCAATAATGGTGCCTGCGGCTAGAGTAATACTCTTTAAGTCGCTGTTATCCACCTCTATTAGAATGGTGTCATGTTCTATGTTGACTACTGGTGTTGGGTTTACCCCTAACCCCTGCTGTTGGAGAGAAGCATTTAGATGTATGTAAGCATCAGGGTTTTGCAAATATTGTCCTCTTTTAGCTTTCACTTCCAGGGAGAATTGTCGGGTCCTTTCTGGGATGGTGACTTCCTCTTTGATCTGAATTTCAACTGCATAAGGTAGCAATTGAGCTGACCTAAATGCTTTTTCTGGATCATCAAAGCCCATGGGATTATCCGCTAATCGGGACCAAGCTTTGAAGTTTATTAGGTCCAAACTAATGGCAAAGCGATTGAGAATGTCACTGCCTAAGTAAAAGGCGGCAGGGACGTCTCGCACGACCCAACAATTGTGGACTATGCTCTTGTTGCCAATGGAGATTTTGAGCATACACCTGCTTGGCAGGAGATGTTTGGAATTAGGTGCTTCCAGGTCCATTTCCCATTTGTCTATCAGTTTGAAGGTGGGAATGGCTGGATCTTTTGGGAGTTGGCGAAACATGGCTTCGCTGATGAAGCTCTTACCATTGTTCACGCACACTCGAGCGAGAACAGAGTCCTTCCCATCATTTAACTGAACAGGGATGAACAACTGCTCTCCAATTTGCTGAATATCAGCCAGGCTCTGAGCTGATTTCACATCTTTCTGGACTATAGGAGTGGGAGTTTCTGATTGTGGATTAGTAAAGAATTTCAGGGTGTTTCCTTCCAGTGTGGAATACCACCTTAAACTGGAAGGAAGTTTGATTTTCAGAAATAGAGAGGACCCCCCATCACCAGTCTGTTGTCCTACTGCTATTACTGTCACGTCTGGAATTTGGTTATTCTGGAAGTGGAATTCTACTTGGTCAGATTTTTGTTCAACCATGTGGCATGTGCCATTTAAACTAACATGGTTGACACTCTGTTTTAATTTTATGGGTCGGCTAGTCTGGGTCCAGAGGACCTTGTTTACACAATCTATTAGGGGTGACAACCTTCTCAGGAGGTCATTCCCTAGTAAACAAGGGGTTCCCTCTGGAGTCACAACTATGACCGGGTGTTTCAACTTGTGTCGCCTAATTTTAATGTCCAAATCTGCCGTCCCCTCGACGGGAATTTCCTTCCCGTCAAAGTTCTGGAGTTGTCCAGGAAGTGAGGTGAGAGGAATTTGGTAATTCCCTCCCCTTCCTGCATTCAGTTCATCAAAGGCCCTTCTGGACAGAAGGGTAGCTTGAGATCCCGTGTCCACCAGCGCTGAAATCATACCCTGCCCCTGTACTTGTACCCGGGCATAATATCTTCCCTCCTTCTCCTCAAGGGGGCACAGATAATGCACATTTTTGGACAACTGGTGGGCTAACTTTCTGGTTTTGGACATTGCTAGAGAAGGAATTTGGGCAGAATTCTGTGGAGAGCCTTGGGAATCTGGAAGAAAAAGTTGGCAACTGGAGATCAGAGCCATTGTGGGTTCCCCTGGTTCCGGTTCTGGGCCGCCCCCCCCTTTTTGGAGGCAGTCATCAGGATGGGTTTGAACCAGGGGATTTTGGTATTGTGGGTTCTGGGATGAGATGATGGGCGGCGGTAGCTCAGTCTCCATATCTCCCCAGTCTGAATTGGCATCCCTTGGGACCCATTTTTCCTTGGGAGGAGTTCCCCCATCTCTGAAGGAGAAGGTCCTTTCCCCAGGATCCTCTGAGGATCCCGCTCCCTCAAATTGGAAGACCTGTACCTCCTCCACAAAGTGGGTCTGTTTGGGTCCTTTGTTTCTCCTACCCCCCCTCTGCTCCTTAGGAGGCAGGCTTTCAGGGGCAGGAGATTTTGTTTCCGGTTCCTGGTTTTCCAGGGGCTTTTTACAAGTTGGGAAGGAAGCTTCCTCCAAGGCTTTACATCCCCCTTCCCCTTGTGCCTCCTCCCTAGGAACCGGTGTGTTATCGGGGTGCTGCCCCCGTCATTGTTCTGGAGCACCAGGTCCAGAGTTTGGGGCATTCTACGGTTGCATGCTCATCTGAGGGTTCTGTTGAGCCCTCAGTATGTGACCCAGATCCCGTGCCATATTTTGGACCTGGCGCTCTAACTGGGAAACCCGCTCAGGCTGATACGGGGCTCAATATTCTCCCCTCGGCTGATCCCGGGAAGGGTAGCTATCCCTTCTCTGGTAGTACCCCTGGTTGGGAAGATTTTGGTACCCCTCCACCCTTGGCCTCCCCTCTCCCGGATTAGGTTGTCTGGGCTCAGGGAATTGGGGAAGGAATGATGGATGATTTTCGGGATGGAAATTGGGTGGATACCTGGGGAAAAAGTTCTGCCCAGGATTTGGAGAATTTCTGCCCTCCGGTGGGAAGTTAGGAGGGAAGTTCCCTGGGTTAGGTGCTTGGCTGGATCCCCCCCTTGGGCTGGAGGAGTCCACACATAACCCAGGATGGGTCGATTTCCCTTGTAACGGGGACTTACATAATCAGGAGAGCGAGGGACCCCATTTGTGGGGCTGCCTCCTTGGCTCCCTGTCTGTGACTGACCCGAGGACCTTCTGGGCCTAGCATTATTAGGTGCAGGTAGGTTTTTAGGCCCCCCCATCTCCAAATCTAAAACAGGGGTGACCTTTACCTCTGCCACCTTGGCAGCAGCAGGGGTGTTGTTGACTTTGGGGTTTTTGGGCGCATTATTTTTATTTTCTATTGGCTTCGCACCTCATAGATCCGGGTCGCCTGTTCAATGACCCAGTCTAAAGATCTTTTCTCGTGAAAATCCCTCACGAGCTGGGTCATTATGTATTTGGGCAAGGCATGGAAAAACCTATTAATAAATTCTCTGCTATCCGTGCGCACCCTTCTTGTGGTCTGTGCAAAAGCACGCTTTAACTCCTGCACAAATTCTTGTGGGGCCTGATCCTCCCCACATTGTAAATTGTAGGCTGCCTTGCGAGCCTCTTGAGGATTTCTATGAGTAGAAAAATGTTTCAAGATGGCCGCCTTATAGGTGGACCATCTTAAATGATTTTGGTCCTCCAGCCCCGCAAAGAAACTGGAGTATTCCGGGGAGAAGGTCCACTTTACATATTGAATACAGCTTTGGCTGTCCTTCAAATGGAAAGTCTCCATCATTTGCTCAAACAACTCTAAGTGCTCCCAAACAGAATACTTGGCGTTCTTATGATAAGGCGTGATGACGCTCCTGATTGCCTTAATCTGCTTTAAGGGGTCCTTAAGCAAGGCCCTTTTTGTCTTATTGGCCCTTTTGGTCCGGGTAACCCTGGTCCATTCATCTTCTGACTCAGAGGCACTGCTCCCAGAGGTTCCCGTCTGTTCTTCCAGGTTTCCCGGATTCTGCGAGCCTGGGAATGGCTGGCAGAATGTGGGGACCTGGTCTCCTGTGTCCTGTACCGCTCAGAGGAGTCTTCAGATCCCTCCTTGCTGCCAGGATTTGATGGGTACCCCCCCCCACTGACCTAACTGGGCAGAGGTTTTCAGGATGCCCTTAATGGGCCTACTCTCCTGGGGTTCCCCATTAAATTGCACTGTGCTTGGGTGCCCATACCCGGATGCCCGCCCCTCCATTCCTGGGTGGTACTGGCCTATGAGCCCCATGCTTCTGGCTAGATAGTAATCTGCCATCCCTGTGGCCCTGTGCTCATGTGCGCCAGGGGACATGGGGGTGGCAGAGTCCAGGGACTGAGATAGATAAAAGCCTCTGGTGCTAGGGCTCCTGGGGTTATGCTCAGGAGTTTCTCTTTCCCAGCGAACCTCATCTCTATCCGCCCCTGCTCCCTGTTGCAATGCAAGAGCCTGCGCCTTCAGTTCCTCAGTTAAGGCCTTACTAGACTCTATCAGTCTCTCCTGCATCGCTACCTGTTGTTGGAGTCTATCATTGTGCTGGCAGAGAGCCTCATTCTCTCTCTGCGCCTCCTGATTGGTCCTGGAGCACTGGGCCAGTTTTTACTGCAGGAGGGTTACCTCCTGAGCTGTGTCCCTATTGGCCTGCTCCTTTCTTGCCAGAGCATCCTCCACCCTCCTGGTGTGTTCTAACAAGTTCTGGTGTTCTTTTTGGAGGTCACCCAGCCCCCGGAGGGCCAAGTGATTTTCTTCTGTTTTTCTTTTTAAATGGCAGACTTCCTGGCCTAAGGCGTCTCTTTCCTGACTAAGAGCCTGCATTTGTGCCGCCAGGTCATCCCTCTGCCTTTGAAAGGCACCAGCTTTCTGGCGTTCTTCATCAAACTCTGCCTGGGTATCCAGGTCTTTCAAAATCAGCTTGTTGCTCTTTGCCTTCACTCTATCTAGATGACTTTGCAGGGTGGCTACCTGCTCCGTGCATGCCCTGTTAAAGTCTAATTGTTGCTCCAGCTTTTTCTGGCTCTGCAGTAAGGAGTCCAAACTGTCTTGGTGCTCCTTCTGCAGGGCCAGAAATCTAGTATCCTGGTCAGCCTTTTCCTGTTGCAGTATATCCATTTCCTCTTTTATTTTAATAATATACTGCCTACTATCATTTTCTGACTCCTGGCTCCTCTGCAGCCTCTGCTCAGAAGAGTCCAGATCAGATTGGGCCTTCTGTAATGCCAGCAGTTGCCTACTCGCCAGATCTTGGCCTTCAGCACATTTTTCCTGCATGGCTCCCATATGTAAATATAAATATGCCGCTACCCTGGCAATCTTGTTGTGCTCATCCTTGGCCTTAGAGGACATATATAGTTCACTCAGGGCCACATGTAAGGGACCCTGGTCTCTCCATATATCTGACCCTGTTTCCGTGATCTGGGGTGCAATTTCTTGCAACCAGACCGTCTGGTCCTGATGAGTCCACTCACCTCTCACAAATAGCTTATGTAAGAAGTGCTCTCTGGCTATTTTCATATCTACCAAGGTCGTCATTCTGGAATTTGAGTTCCTTCCTGATTTACAGAAGTTTGTATTTTATTTTTGCAAAACAGACCTTTTCCTTAGAGCGTTCCTTTGAGGAGTGCTTTACAGCGTAACACAGCGTGGTGATCCGACCGGATATGTGTATCTGGTCAGCTGGCACACTGTATTAATCTGCACAAGTGATAGATCTAATCCGGAATCCCCGGCTACGAGCCCCCAATTTGTAAGAGGATTCAATTCCACACTACAGCTAAGTCAATGCCTAGTCTGGGATACTGAATGGAAACCCTTATTGATATATCTTTATGTCCAGTTCATGCGTTCTAGATGACTACCCCTATATAACACCCCTCTCTTGGAATCCCCCTGACCCCACTGAGCCAAGAAGTAGTTCTGTTTTGCAAGTTAAAAGGTTTATTTGAGAATTTAAACAATATATATAATCACACTTTATAATAAATTGATAATTGAATATCACACTTAACCTGATATGATAAAGATTAACAACGGAGAATCTGGCACTAGCCCACTTCTTTATAATCACTAAGGAGTTGACATGAAATGGATAAGGTAGCACACTGGTAAATAGGGACAGAAGAATAATGTGGTAGAGAATGCTTTATAGGGTTCAAGGAAATGCAAGGTTGAATGAATGAAATGCAGTATAGAAGATAAACTGATATGGTTTCACAAAAGACAAGGTAATCACTTTCCCTTTGTGGCAATTCACCCCCCCCTATACAATGTAAGGAGATGGAAGGAAGAGCACACAGTTCAGGTATACAATCACAATGTAATACAGAGTTCCAGTTTCCCAGCAAGCTTAGAGGAGAATAGATATGAGTTTTACACAGGCTCAAAATGCTTTTAATATGGTGACAATGCAGTGAGAAATATGCTGAAAATGCTTTTAATTCCCTTCAGGAGGTTCAGGTTGAGGATTAGTTGGTTTAAATTAGTTCAGGCTTACTTTAGCAATGTTCTAGGAATGATTGGCAGGTTAAACGAATTTTTGGCAAATGAAAGCAAGGAAGCTGCTGTTTTCACACGTGGAGAAATTTGCATATCGCGGTAAAATTCGCGAGTGCGTTTTTCGCGATTGCGGCAAAACTATAGGGAATAGGAATGCCGTTCTAGGTTGGTTGAAAAGCCAAGATTCCCAGCTTTCAGAGGAAAGTTACTGCAAGTCTCTAAGACAAACGGTCACGGAGATATGAGCGATATGGTAAAGGTCGTTTTTCAGATTTGAAATTTTAAAAGTTCAAAGTGACAAGTTACAGCTAGCAACTAGAAATGACAGGTGACTGCTTTGCAAATGACAGGTGACAGTTAGGAGACAGTTCTGGTTAGATTAAAATAGATTGAATTATATTATTTTAACTAAGAGATTGGTTCTGCACAGTTCTGCTAGGTACTCACAATATATTTAGAAATAAAATGGGCCTCGCCAAGGATCTGGTCAGGTTTTCTTCACTCGCCACGGACGGTCTCTGCGCACAGCGGTCTGGGTCAGCTCTCTGGTTCTGCGAACAGTGGTCTGGGTCAGCTCTCTGGTTCTGCGAACAGCGGTCTGGGTCAGCTCTCTGGTTCTGCAAACAGCGGTCTGGGTCAGTTCTCTGGTTCTGCGAACAGCGGTCTGGGTCAGCTCTGCTCTGCCTCTGGTTCTGGATACTGCTCTGCTTTCTCTGGGTACAGCACTGCTTCTGGATCTTTCTGCACAGCTTTCTCTGGACCCAGCGCTGATCTGCACGGCTCCTGGATGCTGCTATCGCTGTTAGGTTTGCTGGATGCTGAGGCCACTGAGAAGAGTTCTCAGTTTGTGGGTTTAGGCCCTTGCTTTGAGTTCTGAATCAAGTTCTTTGGAGTTTTAAAGTCTAAGTGTTGAATCTAGTATCTTCTGGATGTTGTGTGGTCCGGCAGTGCGCATTGCAGCAAATGGAATTGAATGTCTCTATCTGTCCTGACTGTCTGCGTTTATGTGTTTTGAAAGTGGGTGTGTGTGCAGCATCACTAGCCAGCCCCTCTTTCAACTTGTCATTGGCCCAATTCTCCCCTCTCCCATGATTGGGGAAGGAACTGTGCGTCAGAGTGATGCTGTAGGTTTTATGGGTCAGAGGATCTTCCCCTGGTCAGTTTGCCCACAAATCTATATTTGATTCAAATACAGACTTCTCAAATACATAGTGGTTTGTCATTGCATGTACATATTACCTATCACATGGGGTAGTCTCTGTCCCAAATCTGCTCTTCCTAGGAGCTTGGGTTCAAAAATGGCAACATATTTCACTTTTAACTGGTTTTGCAATATCGGACATTAACCCAAATTTACACACATGTGCGCAAGGAGTATGGACATTAATTGATGAAGTGTCAGATTTTTAACATGCATACATTTTAAGTAATACCCTCTTAACTGCTAGTTTGCCCCCAGATCATGCCACCGGTTCTAAAAACCTCTTAAAATGTGGGCAGAAAAATCACAAGAATTATGGTATCATTTAAATAATTATGACAAGTCCGTACTATGAGTTATTCATCTTTTTCTAAAACCATATTCTGGCTACAGGGGTGTGTCTTTTCAGGTCACATGGTACAGAAACCAGTCTTTCCACTTTCTTCAAGCTCAGCCTCTGTCTCCAGTTTCTCCCCCTCCCAGTTTCTGCCAAGAGGAAGCCATTTTTATGACACCCCCAATAAAACATTTGCCTGAGTCAGGACAGGGCTTTGTTCAATTTCCTGCAGAGCCCAGGTAATTCAATCAGAGGAGTGTCATATCCCTTTTGATGGGAGCAGCAAAAGGCAGCTAGGCCTGGGAACACAGCTGTTGTGCAAGTCTCAACTCCTGTCAGGGGTAGCTGGTGGGCAGAATTCAGTTTCATTAAGCCAGGTTTCAGATAAAATGTCACTTTTTGTTCCCCAGTTTAAGTCAAGACAATTTTTACATATGCAGCTAGAATGCTTGATTATAAGTTCAAAACTATGACATTTTAACAGTGACAAACTATGTGGCAGTCACAAGTCTGTCCCTCAGTTTATTTACACATTTCGATTTTTGGTAATTTTAAATCCAGTTTCAGTTTAAGCCGCTGCAGACCTGCAGAGCTCAGCCAGTCTTGTTATAAACCTTCAAGTCACTTCAGAATATAACTTTACATTGGATCCACCTCTCAGTAAGTCTTTCTTTGGCCTGCTTTGGGTTCATTTATTCAGTTTTACACAAAAATGTCTGGTGTTTAAAACGCCGGCTTTCTGATAGTGGTGAGTACTGGTAATGAACCCATTTTTGGGATTTAAGAAAATGAATTCCCCACAATTCTAGGTTGCTCTTGGCAATCAGCATTGCCATTCCCAATGGTTCCAGGCTACTGTGTGGGTAGTCCAATGGGGTTTTAGGCAGTGCTCTTTTGTGCCCATAACATCGGCAAAAATGGGTGGCAGCCTATTCTTCATGCCTTTCCCTGGGCATTTTCTGGGAAGCTCTGGCCATCATGATGTTTTCAATGCCAGTACTGCACAGTTTTTGAGGTAGGGCTCGGATGCATGGGTAAAAACATCCCACAATCTGCTACAACCCTTTAATGTAATAACCTGATCTAATATGGCACCTGTGTTTGAATCAAAGGTATTCATCCCTTCTTCCAAAGGAGAGCCTTCCCACGCCTTGTGAGGCTAGCTCTGCAAGATCCTCCCTAGGGGTCTGGGCAAGTGAGACGGTACTTGGATAGACTTGCCCTTAGGGGACAGGACTCCTTTTCATGGTAGAAACTCCCTAAACCACACAGCCTAGTAGAATACATGGGACTATCTGCTAAGAAGACAAATGTAACGTCTACATATTTGGCTGAAGGTAATGCTGGAATCACCCATCCTGGAGAAGGAAAGGAGAATGTCTCTTTAAAAGAAGACGCTTGCTTAACTGGTACTAGTGGAGGAGCATGGAGAAGCAGAGAGTATCCTGCACCGGGGAAGCCCCCTGGTGTGAGCACGCCTTGGAGAGGTGGACCCGAGACGAGTCATGGAGCCCCGACTTTCAAAAAGCTGCAGAACTCCAGAGTGAGACGCTGGAGGCCCAGTGCACCCAACAACGGAGGAGCCATTGAAGAAAGCAGAGTCATGTGTCTGGTGGTGAGCAGGACATCCGACAAAACACTCCGAGACCATCAGAGAAGACAAGTCTGAATGTGAACAGCTTTCCAACGCCAACCTCGGTATATGGCAACAGGGAAGCAGAGATTGGGAGCGCGACAAAATCATGTAATTGTGATGCTGGAAATGCATTGGAGGGACAGGGCCTCCGTATCCTTGTCCTTTACTGCTTTTTATCATGTGTTCTGTTGTGTTTTCCGCGCAGGAGTTCGTGTGGGACTCCTGGCAGTGCAGCTCTCTCTTTTGGTTTGGTGAACAGACCCATGGGATACCCTTATGGCACCCATGGGTGGGGGTACAACCCTGTGCCCCTCGTGTATGTTTTTGGGCACCTGTGTGTGACCCACAGAGCAGGGTACGGGCTGGTGGCAGTTCCGTGCTGAAATGACTGGTGCCCTGAGCGTCCTTCATTTTGGGATGCCCAGGCCCTGTCATTGGAATCGGTAGATTCTGGATGGAGACAAAATGGCCCCCATGGCCTCTTGCCTCCCATCACCTGTTATTTTGATCTTCCTGAAGTCCCGGGAAGCCATGTCTCTGTCCCTTCCCCCCGACTGGCTGTTGGGTGGAAATTCCATATATGGTAGTGTGGGGAAGTGCCGACCAGACTAGCTGGAGCCTTCAAAAATGACCCTATGTTGTGGGTATGCCTGTGGGTGGGACCTGGGTGAATGGAGTGTGTGAAGAATATGCATTCTATGTTGTGGGTGTCTAGTATATGGTGTTTGACACAATGACTGAGACAGCCCTGCCCGAAACCGGTACGAATGCAGTATGGAGTATTAAATGGCTCGGTACTTGCCCCAATACACATAACTTGTTGTGAGTGTCTGGAGAGAAGTGAATGGCCTGAATGCACTGTGTGCCTGCCTGCCTGCCTGAATGCCCTTACTCGTGATTGGATGCTTGAGTGTGACCCAGCGGAATGAATGGGAGATCAACAGTATATCTGGGGACCTCTCACTGCTAGGAATCGTGTTCAGAAGCTGAAGTCCACTACGACGAGTAACTGGAGTACTTGAAGCTTGACCTTGAAGCGCTGCTGGACGAGAAAAATTGCTGTTGCTTTTCTTCACAATCTGAAAGCTGTTGTGCCTCCAAGAACTGACCCAGAGAGGACCTGGTAAGGCGCCCTCTTCTCAAGCTACAAGGGACCATTGTGCACCAGCTGATCTTTGCCAAAGCTCCCTGGTAGACAGACCTTCGACAGGCTGCCGACCCGATACGGGGACTGCTGTGGATCTCAAAGGAAAAGCGCCCAGACTGTTGTCCGCCACTGTCGACAACCGATGTCGCCGACCGGAGCCGCTGTGCTCCCGTTTGCCTAAGAACCTTCGAATCCAAGGACGCTCTCATCCACATCGTCGCTGCTGTATCCGTAGCTGCTGAAAAGGCCTGACCGTCGACGCGCCGATGAGCATCCGCCGGTGGGTTTCCCGCCACCCAAAGACCACAGAGACGCCAACGACTCGACGCCCTTGCTGGGCCACTGTTCTTCAAACTCTTTGCGGTCCAGAACTATCGACACTGAGGTGCCCCGCACGCCTCTTCCTTGCAGGACGTTTACGCTTCCCCGTCAACGAGCACCGCTAGCAACGATACGGCCACTTCACCGTCGTAGCTCGACCTGTTCTCCGTTGGACGTTCGACGACCCGTGACTCCTGCCTGAAAGGGAGGACACTCAAGAAGGGCCGTCAATTCCCCGACAAGGAACGCTACAACACCAGGTACTTTGGGGTTGCAGAACTATTGGGAAGTCTAGTGAGAACAATATATTGACTGGGCTTGTATCTTTCTTCTACAGGTTGCCCAGGTGGGGGGATCACCACACAGAACTGTGTTTAACGGTAGTGACCCGTATTCTGCCAATTGTTCAACCATCTTGCTTTCCTTCCTCTCTCTACTGCTGGTTTCCCTTTATTCGATCTGTGTGTCATTCTGACCCTATGCATTTTAATGGGAACTAATAACGTTTTGTGGTACCACTTTAGAACTGTATATATTTACCATTTTTGATTTTCGGAGTACAAAGTGAGTTATCGTGATAGTGTACGTGACCTTGAATATTAATTATATAAAGACTGTGTTTTAACCGATGCAGTGTGTGGACATTCCTTTGTGGGTGCTTGGAGACTACACTGTACATAAGAACCAGCCTGCATCACCTCCCGTGAAGCTAGGCCTTGATTGCTCGACCATAGCTACCAAATAGAGAATCTTGGCTGGGGTCTTCTGTGCCTCTCCTCTACCATATAGAGAGCAGGAGTACAGACACCCCCCCTCCGGCGTCTTAACAGTAATGAGAAAAGCAGTATCGAAGAGGATCACATGAACGAATGCCATGGCCAACAATGTTCCCAAACATACAGAGAGGTAACTGGGAGAATGGAAGAAGCCGGAAGCCGCCGCGACAGCCGAATATGAGAAGAGAAACTCATCCCAGTAATCATGAAAAGTTACTTAATATAAACCTGTGTAATTGGAAATGTGTAAAGCTGATAGGGGAGATCAATTAACCCTGTTTAGGAAGTCTATAAAGACTCCAAACAAAGACCTGATAAAGGAGATAAATTACTATATGAACTCCAAGATGAAAAGGGTAGAAACTGTGGCATACAATCTTACAATAAATGACAGACGGGACTATCAAGTGAAGATAGTTATGAAGAGAGAACCCAGGAAAGGGTAAATACAAAGTGGGATGAAACCATTGGCAATCTGAGAGAGCCTGGATCAATGGATTATGAGAGGTCTAAAACCTCCAACAAGAATGTGAGAAAGTATCACAAGGAAAGTTGTCATAAATACCTCACTGAATAGAGTACCAACCCCAAGATTGTTCTAGAGGAGCTGCAAGAGTTAATCCAACGGATAAAGTGACTATTACAGAAGATCGTGCTAGACAAGCAGCACAAGGAATAGAGGCATTGGTGCAAAGAGACTGTCAGAAGGTATTGGCATACCAGGAGAATCAAGCCAATCTCATGGGCTTGTTTGTTTTATTTATGTATAAGGCACTTATACATCAAGTAAATTGTGTTCTGATGTTTGTTAATCTGCTTAGAATCACATGCTGTGCATAGGTCCAACATCCAGTGGTCACTGCGGAGTATTGCATTTTGTTTTTCGTAGTCGAAAAGGGACGTCGACAAGGCGTGTCTGAAATACTATCCCTATAGTGACGTGCGTTGTACCCACAAACCCTCACGCGTCGAGGTCCCTCAGATTGTTTTTTTCCGCCCAGCTACTGGTCGCCTTTACGCGGAGCTCCTCGAGAGACATTGCAGATTTCTTCTCCTCGACCTTTGGTCATTTTCCTACTTAATATATAACACATCGATCCCTCCCTCGACGCAGTTGTGAAGCTGTCTCCGCCGAGCAAGATCTTCGACGGAGGGGACGAGCGGAGGAGATCCTTCGGCGTTGCCGAACACGTGGCCTGGGCTCGCAGGCCAAATACAGTAGGGAGAGTGGGGTCGTGGGACATCTCTGGTTCTTTTCTGAGAATGCCTTTCCTTTTCCCCTTCCTTTCCCTTGGGGTCGTTATCACGATTTATTGCCTCGGCTATGGAGAGGACACCCTTTAGGTTTTGCCCGCTTTGCAAGGGCAAGTTTACTTGGAAGGACAAGCATTCACGGTGTAACCGTTGCTTGCCCCTCGATCACAAAGAGGAGGGTTGCACGGCTTGTCGGCTTCCTAAACCAAAGACTCTAAAAGACCGTAGGGTCAAGAGGTGGGCGGCCACGCTATGTCGAAGGCCGATTCTTCACCCGCCGCTGCTACCACCGACAGTGACGAGGAACGTGATAACACGACCTCCGCTACGGAAGTCGTAGACCCCTCTAAAGAGCGCTCGTGCTCTTCGTCGTCTGTCCCCGGCCCCGACGGGCTCGGCTCACGCCCTGCTTATGGGGATGAACACCCCGGCGACACTGACGCACAGGATACCACACATAAGCACACAACCCATGGCTCTTCTTCGTCGAAGACGAAGAAAGCATCAGCGCCCAAGGAGACGCAGGTTCCACCGGCGGCCTCCTCGGACCGTTCAAGTTCGAAGCCCCTCTTGCAACCGCAGCCGCGACCAGCGACTGGGCTTTCGGCAAATAAGGGCGCCGCCCCCAAACCATCGGCCGGAGCGCACCAGCAGAGAGCGCACGCCGCTGTAGAACGATCAACACCCGTAACGTCGAAACCACAGCCCAAAGCTGACAAACGAGTCGCAGAGAGCTTGGCGAGGATCGTTGTAGCCGACGCCCAGAAGCATACGCCGAAAGACACGTCGAGCGCTACGCAAAGGTCGAAAGACACGCCGAAAAAGCCCGAAGAAAGACAGGGACTACCCCCTTCAGTCGGGGGGACCCCCAGCACGCCGGAAGGCTTTTCGGAAGGCGACGGGACACTTTCCTCGACGTTATGGGAGAGGTCGAGCCGTTTTCAGCTAGATTACACTAATTTTCCCCCGCTAGACCACTCAGGGGTACCCCATGAAACGGCTCCATCTCTGCATGGAGAGAATGGAGAGGTTTATGAAGACCCAGAACCCTCCTACTCCCAAGAGAACAAGAGAAGGGCCTCAGGAGGACCCCAGGGCCAAATTCCTGAGACTATTCAATCCCCAGCAGGACACATCCTCAGATTTCCATAATGTGTATGACCTCACTGGTGAGGAACAATACTTGGAGGAGGAGGATGAATTTGTGGACGATGAAGAGGGACAGAACCAGGAGGAGGGTCTGGAAGACAGCCCAGACATGGTAGGAGAAGGCTTCGGAGAAAATCCAGAAGAAGGACCTTCTCATCCCTGGCAATCCCCATCAGTATATTCGGACACTGATGTCCTGAACCTTAATCCTCCTGACAATTCACCTGTTAGAAACACGTCTCCCATTGACGATCAGCCCACATTCAATGCCCTGTTGCGCAGAGCAGCAGCACATTTCGAACTGGACACTGGGGAGATCTCTCCTGAAATAGACTTTGTGGAAAGAGTAATTAAGGAGAAACCCCCGGTCAGCCAGACCATTGCCCTCCTTGCTTCAGTGAAGAGAAGAATCATCCCTTCGCTATCCAAACCCGCACTAATCAGAGGAGTTAATCCAAGAATTGAAAAACTTTTCACTCCTTCACCCTCAGACCCGCTGTACATCAGGGGACATTCCATTCCGGATTCCCTTGTAGTAACTAATACAAGGAAGAGGGCAGGGGTGCCGCTGTCCACCAGCGAGGCACCACCTGACAAGGAGGGCAAGAGGTTATATGCCCTTGCAAAGAGAGTCACATCCTCGGCTGCCTTTTCGGCAAGAATTGCGAACAACAATTCTTTGCTAGCTAGCTACGCAGACGCGCAGTGGGCCAAACTGCGCAAAGACGCCGAAGAAGCGCCGGAACCTCTACGTACACGCCTGCTATCAACTATTGGCGAAGGAACCCAGGTCAACCAGAGTATTGTAAAGAACTCTCTGGATGCTGCAGAGACAGCGGGACGTTCCCTGGTTCAGGGAATACTCCTAAAACGCCATGTACGGCTGCGCAACTCAGGGTTCAAACCGGAGACACAGGCGTCTTTAATAAATAAACCTGTTGAAGACTCAAACCTCTTTGGGAAAGCGGTGGATGAGGCTCTGGAGATGGCTAAAAAAGGGTTCGATACTATCAAAACTCTTGACCAGATCTCTAAGCCCACTACCAGACGCGGCTATGGCAACAAATGCTTTTTTCGTGGCCAACGCCAACAGCAGAATCAGCAGCACACTACCCTGCCACCAATTATCAGACCAATAGTGGGCAGTACAGCCAAAGAGGCCAGCGCCGTGGCAAAGGGAGAGGTTGGGGGTCCACCCCCAGAGGCTGCCAAGCCCCCAATAACACCAAGTGACGCGAAGATTCGCGTCCCCTCCCATGCAACACCGGTCGGGGGCCGGATAATATCCTTTCTTCCAGCATGGGAGGGAATAACGTCAGACCGCTGGGTACTTTCCACCGTAGCCCACGGATACTGCATCGAATTCAACGGTTCCCCAACATACAGACCTCCGAGGGGACGACACATGACACCAGAACACCTTGCCATCCTTCTCCAAGAAGTACAACAACTGCTGGAAAAAGGAGCCATAGAGGTTGTGCCTCTATCTCAGGTAACGCAAGGTATTTATTCAGTGTACTTCCTTGTACCCAAAAAGGATCTAACCATGCGCCCTGTATTAGATCTGCGCCCAGTGAACAAGTTTATCAAACCCCAGAAGTTTCGTATGGTGACCTTACAGGAAGTGATCCCACTGCTATCACAGGGAGATTACATGACAACATTGGACATGAAAGAGGCATACTTTCATATTTTAATGTTGCCAGCGCACAGAAGATACCTCAGGTTCATGATAGAGGGCAAACACTACCAGTTCAGAGTGCTACCGTTCGGCATAGCATCGGCACCAAGGGTATTCACAAAGGTACTGGCAGTGGCAGCGGCCCACCTGCGCAGGTTGTCCATCCCAGTTTACCCTTACCTCGACGACTGGCTCATAACAGGGGATTCTTACGAAACATGCTTCTCCAATACCCAAAAGACTGTAGACCTTTTGTTCCAGTTGGGCTTCTCCATCAACGAAAAGAAGTCCAGCCTAGACCCCAGCCAAATCAAACAATTCCTAGGGGCTCTAATTCACAAAAAGGACGGCCTCGTCTTCCCCTCCAACGAGAGGGTCCAAAACATGCTGTTTCAGATCCCTCAATATGTGACCGGTCGAGAGGTGACGGTACGCAAAGCAATGGGCTTGCTAGGCATGATGGTGTTGTGTATTTATTTGGTACCTCACGCGCGCCTGCGCATGCGCCCTATGCAAGAGTGGCTCAACAGCCAGTGGTGTCAGGCCAGCGGACTATGGGACGATCTAGTGGTGGTCTCGCAGGCCTTGGTTCTCTCGCTATGTGGTGGACAAAGGAAAACCTGGAAAGAGGGAAACCCTTTGCCACACCCGCGGCAGAAGCCACTCTAACCACAGACGCATCCCTCACAGGATGGGGGGCTCACCTATCCCATCAGACTGCTCACGGAGTGTGGACTCCGAACGTAGCATCCAAACACATAAATCTACTGGAGCTACTAGCTGTGTTCAAGGCGCTAAAAGCCTTCCAGGAACACCTACAAGGCAAGACTGTGTTGGTCCTTACAGACAGCACCACAGCCATGTACTACATCAACAAGCAGGGGGGCACCCACTCTCCAGGACTGTCCAGACGGGCCCAAAATATATGGAAGTGGGCTCTCAAACAAAACATGTTCCTACTGTCACAACATGTACCAGGGGAACTCAATCTGCTGGCAGACAAACTCAGCAGAGATTTCCCCCTGCCCGAAGAGTACGAATGGCGACTGCACGAAGACATCATCTTCGACGTCTTCACACAATGGGGATTCCCAGAAATAGACCTGTTCGCAACCCTCGAGAACTCACAATGCCAAAGTTACGCCTCCAGGTACCCCCAGAACCAATCCAAGGGGAACGGTCTGTCGATGCAATGGTCAGGGAAATTTGTTCACGCTTTTCCCCCGACTCCCCTTCTCAACAAGGTGGTGCACAAGATGCACCAGGAACAAGTGACCATGATACTGGTGGCCGCAATGTGGGCCGGACAGCCATGGTTGCTCACTTGATGGAGATGTCTCTATCTCCCCCAGTGAAACTCCCCTGCCCTTACAACATGCTGTCACAAGACAAGGGCAGGACTCTGCATCCATGCCCCCAGAACATGAACTTAGCAGCTTGGCTCCTGAGATCATAGAATTCGGACATCTACAGCTCCCGCAGAGATGCATGGACATCCTCAGGGAAGCCAGAAAACCTAACACTCGCCACTGCTATTCTAGCAAGTGGAAGAGATTTGTCATCTGGTGCAGAGGAAAAAGCATCAACCCGATTGACTGCTCTCCCACACATATTGTTCTATACCTGACCCACTTATTGGATTCAGGTCTAGTGTTCAATTCCATTAAAGTCCACCTAGCGGCACTTTCTGCATACACCACTTCCCAACTCAAAGTGTTGTGGTGGAAGATCCCTGTTATAAAGGCCTTCATGGAGGGAGTAAAGAGAATACACCCCCCGATAGCTGACCCAACTCCCGGATGGGACCTTAACGTGGTACTTACCAGACTCATGGGCTCACCATTCGAACCCATGCACAAAGCATCTCTTAAACACCTCACTCTTAAGACTGCTTTTCTAATAGCTATCACCTCCATCAGGAGAGTAAGTGAACTACAGGCTCTTTCTGTTCTAGACCCCTTCGTTACAGTTCACAGAGATAAGGTGGTTCTACGCACGCACCCAAGGTTTCCTCCGAAATTCATCTCGAAATTCCACGTAAACCAGTCTATAGAACTGCCAACGTTCTTTCAAAATCCTTCCAACTTGGGAGAAAAAACTCTGCACACACTAGATGTGCGCAGAGCGGTCATGTTCTACATGGAAAGAACCAGACCACTGAGGAAGACTAATCAGTTCTTCGTCTCAGTGGCAGCAGGAAGAGAAGGGGATGCAGTTTCAAAGTCCACTATTTCTAGATGGATTGTTCAATGCATCACTCTCTGCTATACTCTTGCTAAGAGAGAACTGCCCTTTAAGCCAAGAGCACACTCTACTCGAGGCACGGGGGCGTCCATAGCATTCATTGCAAATGTTCCCCTTGAGTCCATCTGCAAAGCGGCTACCTGGAGTTCTGTGCACACCTTTACAAAACACTACTGTCTAGATGCACACTCGAGATCTGACTCCCAGGTGGGACAGGCAGTATTAAGACATCTTTTCTCTACTGTTCCTTCTCATAACCCACCGCCAACTCCGGGTACTGCTCGCTAAGGTTACCAGACATTTGGTCGAAAAAAATTGGTCGACCAGACAAATGGTCCAACCAATTTGGTCGAAAACCAAATGGTCGAGTTTTTTTTTTTTTATTTTAACCCTTTTTTTTTATTTTTCCCCCCAACCCCCTTTTTTTCTCTAAAAACCCTTTTTTTACAAAACGAAAACCCGAAAAATAAATATATAAATAAAAAAAAAAATTCGACCATTTGGTTTTTGACCAAATTGCGTCGACCAAATTGCAGTCGACCAGCTTTTTTTCGACCAATTGACTGGACACCCTCGCTAGTCTATGCACACATGTGATTCTAAGCAGATTAACAAACATCAGAAGACAATGCATTACTTACCGTAAAAGCATTTCTGATGGTTGTATCTGCTTAGATTCACATGCGCCCACCCTTCCTCCCCGCTCGGATGGAAGGAACATAGACTTCCTTTTATATCTCTCTTTTTTGTACTCACTCACGTCTAGAAGGCTCCCTCAGGGCATAAAAATACAAACAGAGGGACCTCGACGCGTGAGGGATTGTGGGTACAACGCACGTCACTATAGGGATAATATTTCAGACACGCCTTGTCGACGTCCCTTTTCGACTACGAAAAACAAAATGCAATACTCCGCAGTGACCACTGGATGTCGGACCTATGCACAGCATGTGAATCTAAGCAGATACAACCATCAGAAATGCTTTTACGGTAAGTAATGCATTGTCTTTCCAAGCACCCACAGGGCAACAGGGAGGGAAGATGGGAATGAAAAACAGAATATAACAAAGAAAGATGGAGGCGGACCTACTAGGCATTGTGAGCATCCAGAACGTGCAAGTGCAGAGAGAGAAGGGATCAGGACGTGGGGGGGGGGTAAGTGATAAGTGTCCCAAGTGGGCAGTGCTAGAGGGTGAGCAGTAGAGTGCCTATGTGAGAGTTGTCAGCTGTCAATAAATAAGTGCAGGCCTGTGGTGGCTAGGCCAGTGGGTGCCAAGGCAAGTGCTGGGAGCAGGCGGAGGCTGAAGGCGATTGAGTGTGGAAAACCAGGGCCTGAGAGGACAGATTAGAGCCCTGTTCGCTGGTAGGAAAGATTTCCATTCATAGGTCATTTTCCTTCCAGTTGCAAACACCCCACCCCTTTTTTTTGCTGTTGTCTGACCATCTGTAACGCTTACCTGGCACTCCGCGGGAGCGTGATGCCTTCTCAGCTAGACGATCTGTTATCTGGACTCTTATTCTGTGAAAACAACAATTATAACATAGAACTACTGTGATTTCTATTTGCGTGAAAAAACTGTAATGCAGTGTGCCTTTGATAAATCCCTCCCTTCTCAACTGTGCTTATGTTTTGTGGGGCTCTCCATCCTGTATTCTACAGGGGCGTGTTGGTTTGAAAACTGTTAACTTGAGAGGCTGCAGTGTTTAAAAGATTCTTGTTAGAATAATGTCCTTGCCTCCTCTTAGAATTATCTTGGGTGATCTTTTGGTGAGAATATATAGTTCGTCAGATTCTGAACTGTCCCTACGTTGGAGAGATCTTTTCTTCTAAAAATGTCCTTTTATTTTGCAGGTTCTTGGTTCTCAGAAAAGGGTAGATGCTGCGGTATGGCTGCGACTATACTTGGCATGAGGAAACGTTCAATAAGCGTAAGTTCGTCTTAACTGGAGTAATAGCAGCCTTCAGAGATGAGCGCGGTAATAACTAATCGTAGAGAAACTTGCTGGGACTTCAGGTAAACAACATATGTAAAAAGTTCTTCTTTCTTTTTTCACTAGTTCATTCATTAACAAAAATACCTTTTGTTTTGTAGGTTTTCGGAAAGCCGTAGATGAAATACCTTCGGGTGATGCGGAGACTGCTGAGGAAAACATTTGAATGATGGCACTGCAAACGCGAACGAAGACTGTTGTGAAGAAGATGCTGCGGGTCCAACGGAACTTCTGACAGAAGAGAAGACCCGAAGCGAGTGCTCCAGTGGAGGCGGGGCTTAAGTAGCTCCCTCTGCCACAGGTGGTGTTTGTGCTGTGAGTTTACAATGGATTTGGCGGCAGCCATGTTGAGTGTAGGAAAAAAAAATGTAAGCGCTATGTGAGCCTATGGTTGCAATGCTATGAATGAGACAAATGCCAATTGTGCCAGGCTTGAAGCCACTGTTGACCCACTGACTGATATGAAGTTTCTTGCTTCCCTGGATTTCTGAATGGGAACTGTGCTCCTTTGCTGGGATCATGACACCATCCTAGCCTGACTTACCCAAGTGGAGCCCAGTCTTCTGCTGTACTTGGCTGGGATTTTGCTCTTTTTGTCATGGGGAAACTGACATGCCCTTAAAACTGTTGATACTGGGAAACTTTGTTTCCCTTAGTCTTGCACTATGTTGCTATTCTTTAGTAATATTTTATCAGTGCACAAAGTACCTTACAGTACAGTGCGCTGGGGTCCCTTCTTCATTTTTAAGGCTCTAGACACCCTCTAAGGATTTTTGTTGAATGTGCAAGTGTGCCCTGGGCAGAGCTGGTGGCAGTTGTTACTTTTTACATATTTTTGTTACATATCGGCCCAGTCCTGCAGTACATCCCGTTTCTGGTGGCTACATACGGGGGCAAGCCCGTTCCAGAACTTCGTTGTGGCTTCGGTATCGGTTGCCATGGCGCCTGGCGGTGCAGCAGATAACGCCGCATCAGCTGACACGTCCTGTGCGCAGAGAACGCGTAAGGAGGCCCCCCCTGCACCGTAAAAGCCGAAGCGACTCAGCGGCTTGTTGCTGCTAATTGTGGCGTTACGTTCCTTCGGTTCCATCTGCTCTGGTGCTTTTTCCCTTTTCCCTCTTAATTATTTGACTTCCTGGATCCTCGACCCACCTTTGTCTACTTGGATTGTCATTGCCTTTTACTCCAGCCTGAATTTGAACTCTGTTGCTGACTTCAGACTGTCCTTGGATTGCGTTTGCTTTTCCCTTCATCCTGATCCATGAACCCTGCTGCCGACCTCGGACTGTCCCTGGATTTCCATTGTGCCTTCGTCCTGTCTGGTGAGATTATTCCTTCTTGCCGCTCTACGCAATTTGAGCGACCTTCCTACGTGGATTACCACGTTAGCTCATTACAAGAGTGCCCTGCCAACTTGGCCTGTGCTTGTGCAATTAAGGTAAAGATCATCTAATTCTCCTGTATTGTTCAGTACCTGAAATTCATCAGTCCTTCTCATACGTGTGGATTCCTGGAACAATATCATTAATTTCCTGCCTTTCTCCCTTAACCGAGTGCATAGTAGTGACACTTTCCAGTGTATGCACCAATCCGTCACTAGTGCGACCCTCGTGCCACCCGGGTATACTCTTCCTTACTAACCTTCCCATTTGTTGTTTTGTACCTGCCGTTGTTTTCCTTTCAACTGGTACCCATTTTCCTTAGGAATCCCACTTATCAGGTCTGCTGGGTGTTGTATCAGTCATAGTGAGGTTGTGGTTATCACTTGTGCATATTTATGGTCTTGGGTTCTCTTGTAGGTTCATCATTAAGGTCGAACACCACCTCAACCATTGTCTAGGTACTTAGAGCAATATCTGATTGTCTGGTTAATTCAATATTGCCTGATTGCTTCTAATCATACTGTGTTTTCTTTGCAGCATTGGTTATTGGCGGTGTGTGTTCTCCCCGCTCTTTTAGGCGATAGACATCTCTGCTGGTTTTTACTCAAACGGCAGAGAGGTACATCGTAGAAAAGAGCCCCTCTCAGAGGAAGCCTGAATCACAGAATTCAGGGGAGCTGGAATCCTGGAGGCTGAACCATAACCTGTTAAATCCTACCTCCCTCCGTGAGGTCATCTTACCGAGGCTCCAATCAGCATACGAAGCGGTAAGTAACAGAATTAGCAGCCTACAAAATGTCTACAGAGACACCCGATGCCTTGAATTAGATAGTGCAAATGGTCACGGATCTACTTACTGATTTGACCAACGCACAGGAGGCATTGCCTCAACAGGTGGACGCTATTCAGTCTTTGGTGACTACTCCAGCCTCACAACCCAGTGGCACTGCAGCTACGGCTTCAGGATCAGGGTTTCCAGCTCCCAGTCAGGAACCAGCTCTGGTAATGCTTACCACTCAGTTTCCTCTGGCCCCCCAGAACGTTTTCTGGGTGATCCCAAGCAACACAGAACTTTCGTCAATCAATGCAAACTGCACTTCCTCTGTCGTCCGGCCTCTTTTCCCTCTTCCACCACTAAGGCCGTGTTCGTGTTATCACCTCTGAGTGGTACTGCAGCCACATGGGCAAATCCATTGCTGGAATCTAACAGTCATATGCTCTATAATTGTGATGCCTTTTTGGCCATGATGAGTAAAGTATTTGATACGAGATACATCACTCAAGCCACCGACCTGGAGTTCCTGAAACACTGACTAGGGAATAACACCATATTGGTTTATTTAGCCCGCTTTAATCAGTTGGCTGCCGAAACCGACTTGCCTGAAGAGAAGAAATCAGCACTCTTCTATCAAGGTCATTTTGTCCACTGTTCCAGTCGTTCCCACTGCATTTGGAGAATTACTTGATTTAGTCCTCCAAATTGATGCCCATAAGGCCGAAAGACGCGGGGGAAAAAAGAACAACTGTGTTCACCCCGGCAGCAGCTGAAGTCACGTCCACAAATCTACCTGCCCCTGAACCCATGCAGATAGGAGCGGTTAGGGGTCCACTGACGCCTGCTCAACGGTAATATCACAGGTCACACAACTTGTGTATGTACTGCAGAGCATCAGATCATTTGTTACCCGAGTGTCCTAAAAAACCCAAACGCAAGGCGGGAAACGCCAAATCCCGACAGTAGATAGAGTCCCTACGTCGGGATGTTTTACTCTGGACTCACCTTTGCAGGATCCTGTTCAGCTTTTTCGTCTCCCTGTTGATTTTTCCTCGACCCAGGGATTTTCATTAAATGCTACAGCGATCATAAATTCCGGTGCAACAGGCAATTATATTGATCAAGGTTATGTCTCTGAGTCAGGAATACCCTTACTCCGCAAAAAACACCCTGAAACTGTCAATGTCGTAGACAGTTCTATTCTTGCTTCTGGCCAGGTCACCCATCAGACGGTTCCTTTAATTATGAGTACTGAGGATGGACATACGGAAGAAATCTCCTTTGACATTATCAAGGCTCCAACTTATAAACTTATTCTTGGTATTCCATGGTTGCAATTTCACAACCCTGCCATTGACTGGTCAATGAACCAGATCCAATTCCTGTCAACAATTTGTAATACTCAATGCACTTCATTGCTCGGTATAACCCAAGACGGTCCAGATAGAGCACTAGCCTCTCCTTCCATGCATATTGGGGAGATCACTAAATCCTCCACACCCGCGGTCCCATATAAATATGCAGAATACATGGACATATTCGACAAAGGAATGGTAGAAACACTATCCCCACATCGGGTCTATGGCTGTCCAATAGATCTTGTAAAAGGGGGAAGGATACTCCCTCACTCTCAAAGAAAATGCCGTACTCAAGGAGTACATAGATAAAGCACTTGCTGTGGGCTTTATATGGCCTTCAAAATCTCCAGTCGCTTCTCCTCTCTTCTTTGTTCCGAAAAAAGGAGACCTGCGTCCTTGAATTGATTACCGTGCTTTGAACGCAGTAACAATAAAGAACCAATATGCCCTTCCGTTGATCTCTGTTCTCCTCGATCAGTTAGGTTCATCGTAGGTCTTTACGAAACTGGACCTTAGAAGAGCGTACAACTTGGTACGCACGAGAGAAGTGGATGAATGGAAGACTGCATTTAAAACACAGTATGGTCTATACCAATACTTGGTGATGCCCTTCGGGCTTTGCAATGCCCCGGCCACTTTTCAGGCCTTCATGAATGACATTTTCCATGATGTTTTGGATCAATACATCTTGGTATATTTAGACAACATTCTAATTTATTCACAGAATCTCACCGAACATGTCCAACATGTCAAAACTGTGCTTCAACGCCTGCGAGTTCTTGGGGTACGATTTAACGAACCATGGGGTTTGGATGAGTCAATCCAAAGAGAAGGCTATCCTAGACTGGCCTATACCTAAATCAGTTAAGGCCCTAGAGTCTTTCTTGGGTTTCGCTAATTTTTATAGACGTTTTGTGAATGACTTTTCTGATCTGTCAGCTCCTCTGACCTCCCTGACTAGTGCCAAAGTCTCATATGTATGGTCACCAGAGGCACAGAAGGCATTTCACCAATTGAAATCTGCTTTTACTACTGCTCTTGTTCTTATGCACCCAGACCTGGATCTCCCGTTCTTTGTAGAAGCAGATGCCTCAGGTTATGCAGTTGGTGCTGTTTTATCACAACAGTGCTCTCTTTCGGGTGACGTATATCCCATCTCCTACTTCTCTCGCAAGTTGACACCATATGAGAGAAACTGCTCAATTACAGAACGTGAACTTCTGGCCATCAGGGATGCCTTCTTGGAATGGAGGCACCATCTTCTTGGTGCTCGACACCCTGTAACCGTTTATTCAGATCATAGGAGTTTGTTGGCCTTCAAATCCATGAAATGTCTCACTGCCAGGCAGGCACGTTGGCATTTGTTTTTCTCACAATACCAATTTGTTATTACCTATCGTCCTGCCAAGGCTCAGGTATCAGCTGACGCTCTCTCTCGCTCTTGTGCGGGTGACCGGCTCATACAGGCGGAACATACGCTACTTCTACCGAACAGAGTCATTTGTGGCTGTTCTGTTCAACCCTCCTTGCGATCCATTATTATGGATTGGGCCTCTACTCATCCAAATGAGATCGCAGAACTGAACTTGGATCTGGTGCAAGGTCTACCATTCATTCAGGGACGTGTTTTCCTTCCGCCTGGTCAAGCTCGCACTTTAGCCCTTCAGTGGTCTCATGATTCACCTGTTGCTGCGCATCCAGGTAACCAGAAAACATTGGAAGAATTACGACGTAGGGCTTGGTGGTCGTCCATGGCACGCGATGTACATGACTACATAACAACGTGTGCCATCAGTACTCAATGCAAAACGTCCAGAACCAAACCTGTAGGTTTATTACATCCCTTATCGGTTCCATATAAACCCTGGCAGATGGTGTCGATGGATTTCATTGTCGAATTACCAGAAATACAAGGACACGACACAATTTGGGTAGTAGTGGACTACTTTACAAAGTATGCTATATTCGTACTTTTCTCCGGGTTGCCTTCAGCACCCAAACTGGCCAGGTTGTTCATGTCTAATGTGTTTCGCTATTTTGGGTTACCGTCTGTCATTGTCTCCGACAGGGAAACGCAGTTTACTTCACGCTTCTGGAAAGCTCTTACGGCTTGCCCTGGAATCGATGATAAATACTCTTCATCTTACCATCCGCAAACAGATGGGCAAACTGAAAGGGTTAATGCTACTATTGAACAGTACTTACGCTGTCTCTGTCTCCAGTTTCAACAAACCTGGTTTATGGCGTTGCCACAAGCCGAATTTGCGTACAATAATTCTATGCACACCTCTACTGGGGTTTCTCCTTTCTTTGCCCTCTATGGATATCATCCCAGAACATTACTGCTTGATCCATCATTGCCAGATTCCAATCCGGCTGCGCGTGACTGCGTCCGCGATCTGGATCAAGTGCACAAAGATGTACAATGTCATCTCCTTAGGGCCCAAGACCGTGCAAAGAAGGCAGCTGATGCTCATAGTTTGCCGGCACCTGCCTATCAGATCGCCATGAAGGTGTGGTTGTCTTCCCGTAATTTACGGATTGCCAGAAAACGCTTGTTGTTGCCTCGCTTCGTGGGTCCTTTTTCCATTAATAAGGTCATCAATCCTGCTGCAGTCCGGTTGTCATTGCACAGATCCTGGCGTATACATCCGGTCTTTCACGTTTCCCTCATTAAGCCTTTTGTTCCTTCCACTAGGCTCCCGGCGCGTCCATCCCTTGTTGTGGTAGACGGCAAAGAGGAATATGAGGTATCTCGCATCCTGGATTACAGGGTATCCAGAGGTACTATCCTTTATCTGGTCGATTGGAGGGTTTTGGTCCTGGGGACTGTACTTGGGAGCTTCTTGCTAATTTACATTGTCCTAAAGTTTTGAGGGAATTCCATTCCGCCATGGGGTGGCCGGTGTCTTTGGGGGCGGATGCTGTTACATATCGCCCAATCCTGCAGTACATCCCGTTTCTGGTGGCTACATACGGGGGCAAGCGCGTTCCAGAACTTCGTTGTGGCTTCGGTATCGGTTGCCATGGCGCCTGGTGGTGCAGCATAGAACGTTGCATCAGCTGAGACGTCCCTTGCGCAGAGAACACGTAAGGAGGCCCCGCCTCCTGCACAGTAAAAGCGGCTTGTTGCTGCTAATTGAGGCGTTACTTTCCTTCGGTTCCATCCCGCTCCGGTGCTTATTCCCTTTTCCCTCTTGATTACTTGACTTCCTGGATCTTCGACCCACCTTTGTCTACTTGGATTGTCATTGCCTTTTACTCCAGCCTGAATTTGAACTCTGTTGCCGACTTTGGACTGTCCTTGGATTGCATTTGCTTTTCCCTCCATCCTGATCCGTGAACCCTGCTGCCGACCTCAGACTGTCCCTGGATTTCCATTGTGCCTTCGCCCTGTCTGGTGAGATTATTCCTTCTTGCCGCTCTACTCAATTTGAGCGACCTTCCTACGCGGATTACCACGTTAGCACATTACAAGAGTGCCCCGCCAATTTGGCCTGTGCTTGTGCAATTAAGGTAAAGCTCATCTAATTCTCCTGTATTGTTCAGTACCTGAAATTCATCAGTCCTTCTCATACTTGTGGATTCCTGGAACAATACCATTAATTTCCTGCCTTTTCTCCCCTAACCGAGTGCATAGTAGTGACGCTTTCCAGTGTATGCACCAACCCGTCACTAGTGCAACCCTCGTGCCGCCCGGGTATCCTCTGCCTTACTAACCTTCCCATTTGTTGTTTTGTACCTGCCATTGTTTTCCTTTCAACTGGTACCCATTTTCCTTAGGAATCCCACTTATCAGGTCTGCTGGGTGTTGTATCAGTCATAGTGAGGTTGTGGTTATCACTTGTGCATATTTATAGTCGTGGGTTCTCTTGTAGGTTCATCATTAAAGTCCAACACCACCTCAACCATTGTCCAGGTACTTAGAGAAGTATCTGATTGTCTGGTTAATTCAATATTGCCTGATTGCTTCTAATCATACTGTGTTTGCTCTGCAGCATTGGTTATTGGCGGTGTGTGTTCTCCCCGCTCTTTTAGGCGATAGACATCTCTGCTGGTTTTTACTCAAACGGCAGAGAGGTACATCGTAGAAAGGAGCCCCTCTCAGAGGAAGCCTGAATCACAGAATTCAGGGGAGCTGGAATCCTGGAGGCTGACCATAACCTGTTAAATCCTACCTCCCTCCGCGAGGTCGTCTTACCCAGGCTCCAATCAGCATACGGAGCGGTAAGTAACAATTTTTAACTCTTTTTCTATGGTCCATACAACGTTTACTGCGTTTGGCCCAGGACAATGGCCAGTGCCCAAAATGGCCATGCCACAGGTCCTTTGTTCTATCCTTTGGCCATCTTCTCCTTTGCTTGCCCCGGGCCAAGCAGACCTAGGAAATTCCTTATTTGGTCATGCAGACCCCCGTGCAAACCAAATCTTTCACGGGCATCTGCATGCCTTGTATGTGTGTACGCCCAGGATGTGGGCTGGAGTTGTCTAGTTCCAATACACATCCTAGGTGCCAGAATGTCTGGTGTGCTGGGATGACTGGGACCACTGTGGTCCGTGATTGTTCCATGTCTGGGACGGCTGCATGTGTGCAGATCTCTCTTTTGGTTTCTATTCTTTTTGGCGTGAAGGAGATTTTGGATAAGAGAAGGCATCCTATATCTATTCCAGGTCAATCTTTTGAGTTCACACCAAACTTAGTAAAGGAGCCAAGTATCCTGAAAGGAAGAAGTAGCTTTGTGGAACCACTGGTGACAAGCTGGAAGGTTTGGCACCCTGACCCAGCTGTTGTCCCGTCAGACCCCCTGTTTCTGATCAAACCTAGAAGGCCTTCAAGGGTGCTTCGATCCATTGTAATAGTGGGACCAACTATTCTCGGCGCCTCCTGCTTAACCTGTAAGAGAGCCTTTTTGAAAGAGTTCCTGGACCGCCCAGTGAACTGACCAGCTTGTATAGGACCTTTGCCTTGGAACCACCGCCGTCTCGAGTATCATCTTGAGCCGTTGGAGGCTGTAATCTCTGGGTATAGGACACTCTCTTGCCGAGTTTCATACACCTAACATTCCTAAATCTGGAATTAGGAGAGTATGCCTGAACCCGAGAATATGCAGTCACTGTGTCGCCCAGCTGTGATGACGAACTTAATGGGTGCCTTGCTGCTTTGCCCCCCCTGTGCCCTCAAACTTGCTGCATTGGAACTGACCTGATCCCTTCACCACGAGCAGAGAATTTGCCACAGTCCTGCCATGGAATCAATTCTGGAACGCAGCCCTAAAAGCCAGCAGAGCCGCGCAACTGCCAGATTTGAACCTGCAACCGATGTGGACTGGACTGGTGAAATATAGTCCAGAGTGCGCCAAGGGTCAGCAAGTACTTGCATCCCTTACCGCTGGTCCCTGGCGCATCCATAGACTTTTACGCACAAGTTTCCCTTGGGGACCACTCTTCTTTATCGAGGTAGCCTGCCCTACCAAGCTATTTCCAATTCCAATTCTTGTATCCTGTTCTGCCCTCTTGGGGAGACCCTCCTCTTATAGTGGAAACTTATTCTTCTCTGCCTCACCCACCTTCCTGAGTCGCTACATCCCCTTGAGACCCCGTTTTGAACTTAACCGCACAATCACGTGCCCCAGCACCAAATGTACTTTTGAGCTTAAGGCTTCACTCATCTTAGGGACTGGACTGCCTCTTAGCTGGGGTTTGAATTGTGCAGGACTGCAGATATTCACACTGTATGACTCCTTTCTTTGCAGGTATTGGATCTGTAGTGTGTAATATCCCTTTAGGCCTTTGGTTAATGTATATATGGTTCATAGTGTTGTGTTGGTTTTGTTAATACTGCTGAATAATTACTTTGTGTTTGACTCAAAAGGTCTTTAATAAATGTATATGTATTTTTAATATATAAACCTGACTAAGAGTAATTTGTGGTGTTGTTTACTGTGTGCGCTCATTGTGAGCTTTCGATCACCCTCACCCTGCCTGAGACCTAGTCTTGACGGCCTCCAATGCTACCTTGATTGGTCTGGCTTTTCCAGAAGGTTACCCTGTTGCAAGAAACTAGGCTGGCCTTCTGAACCTCTGCCCACATGGTCAGAGTTCAGAAATCCATTTTAATAGTCACCAATCCCAGGAAATGTGGGGTTTAGTAGAGAAGGGGAGGAGGAGTTGAAAAGGAAAGTCTTTGAGGAGGTACGGCTCAAGATGAAGAGGAAGGGGGAGGCTGTTCCATAGGAGGAAGCCTGCTGAGGAAAAGATTGGCCACCGCCTCTCTGTTTGCCAAAGCACTTGACACACAGAGTTGGTGCTGGAAGAGTGTAAAGTTCTGGAGGGAGAGTATTTAGTGAAAGCCAGTTGTAGATCGTGTGGTCTCCGGTCCCAGACAGCATTATGGATGACGCAGAGGGATTTGAATTTGATCCTTGCAGCAACTGGGAGCTAGTGGAGGGTTTTTAGGGCTGGAGGGAGGTGGTCTTTCGGCTTGAGGCCAAGGATAAACCTTGCAGCCCTATTCTGGATTAGCTGGAGGAGTCATAGAGCAGAAGAGGGTAGGTTAAGGAAAATGCTATTGCGGTAGTCTAGCCTAGAGAGAACCAGAGCTCTAGAGACATTGAGTTTCTGGGGGAAAGTGAGGAACAGAAGAATACCTTTTGAGGAGGTGGAGTTGAAAGTGGGCCTTCTTGCAAGGTCCAGGATGTGAGGGAGGAATGAGAGTCGTTGAAGATGACTCCAAGGCTTCTGGCTTCAGATGAAGAAGGGGGAGCGTCCATACAAGATTGTAGTAGGGTCACGTAGAATTAGATACAGACTTTAATTTCTTTGGGACTTCCTGATGAGACGAGCACCTTTTAGTTCCTTTAACGAAGTAGGGAACGATGGCCTTTTTCTTATAATTTGAATACAAAGTGAATTAGAATGTCCTCTAACCTTCTTTCGACTCATCACACACCCAAGTCCTGGTCCTCTGCTGAAATTGTCCCCTTGTGTACAAAAGAGAGTGCCAATTATCAACCAATTTCACTTCTTGGCTCCTCAGGAACATGTTTGCTAAAGTTGTACTTGGTCATTTGAATACTTGGAATGTAAATTCTGCATTGATCATTGACAGGCAGGGTTTAGAGAAGGGGTAAGCACTATCGATCAGTGCCTTAGGTTATCTCTTCTGATGAACAAGTATGTTACGCTAAGGAACGTTAACCTTTTTGTGCTGTTTGTTGATCTTCGATACAATTCCTTGTGTAAAACATTTGGAAGTCTTGTTGGATTCCTCAAGCTTTTATTATCAGCAATCCTACTACTATACAGAGAGAACGAGGCTGTGGTGAGGTGGGGGTTGGGAGGGGAATCCACAGTACCATTAACATTTTGCAAGTAGTGAAGCAAGGTTGTGCGCTGCTCAAAACTTGTTTTTACTTTTTATCAATGGACTGTTATATAAAGTAATGGCCATTCCATCGGACCCCCTCGCACACTCCCTTCTTGAAGGCGAAAGATATGTTATATAGAGGGGAAATTCATATACAGTCTGGTGGGCCTTCATACCATGGTGCTTACACATTAAGACCATTTTATGATATTGGTCACAGTGACCTATGGCAAAAACCTAACAGCATCTCTGGCAAGCATAAAGAAACTTAAGGCGAATTACTGCCTAAAATGTTCACAGGAGATGCATGTTGTAATATTGGGATCAAATGCACTTAGGTTATATTCGGAGAATAAACTGACCCGCGGATATGAATCCTATCTAGATATTATGAAGCCTGGATTCCTTCGCTCTCTCTATATCAAGTGGAGATTTGCAAATCTGCCAGTGGCATAAAGAAGAAATAGGTGGGATGCCGGTGGGTGAAATAAGTGTTCTATCTATACATAAAACACAATATTCCAGATTCCTGTCACATCTGCTCTCGGTGTTGCATCATTGTTTAATCATTGGAACAGTTCTTCTCTACCACCCATTGAGATATTTGTCCCTAATAGATGGGACGTCAAAGTCCTACGATTTACTACACAAAAGCAATTAATTGGCCCACATCACTAGTACTGAGAGCCTGCTAGCCTTTTAAATGTTATATTTGTGACCTTGAATCTGTATTAATTATGTGCATCTGCTTTTAATTTTATAGGTGATTGATGCCCTGGAGAAATGCACCAAAGTGATTGTTAATATTTCTGATGGATTAATACAGTGCAACGCTTGATTGAGAGAATGTGCACTATCTACACCTCTACAAGGATACAAGCCTAGGAGCTAATTGGCTTTTCAAAGTAATGAGGAACTGGGATTGGAGAAACCTACTGAATACCTGAGGATTTTCAGTGAAATGGTAGACTGATCATACGAACACAGTGCTTCATTTCCTGTAAGAATTGCCTTTTGTGTAGCCTATTATTAATGATAGAACATGTGTGTCATTTCATCTGTAGCTTGCATACAAAGGTAATTTATTTTACGGGTTTAGTAAATTACCTCTCGATACACACAGATTGATCCGTGCACAGATACTAAAGTCTTCAGTTGGAACAAGTCTGGTTTAGAGTAGATCTTCAGTTGAGAAACTTGATTTGAGCCTTAAATTCAAGAACAGGTACAGCATGAAAGGTCTTCTTACGTACCAGCAGAGAACACATACAGGTTTGAAACCTCATCTGTGCACCGAATGTGGAAAAGGATTCAGTCAGAAGGGGCCCCTTATTTACCACCAGAGGACACATACAGGTGAGAAACCACATCAGTGTACTGAATGTGGAAAAAGATTCATTAGGAAGGATCACCTTATATACCACCAGAGAACACATACAGATGAGAAACCACATCAGTGCACTGAATGTGGGAAAGGATTCAGTGTGAAGAGTAATCTTACTCGGCACCAGAGAACACATACAGGTGAGAAACACCATCAGTGCACTGAATGTGGGAAAGGATTCAGTCAGAAGGGGTCCCTTATTAACCACCAGAGAACACATACAGGGGAATACCCTCATCTGTGCACTGAATGTGGGAAAGGATTCAGTGTGAAGAGTGCACTTACTCTGCACCAGAGAACACATACAGGTGAGAAACCACATCAGTGCATTGAATGTGGTAAAGGTTTCAGTCAGAAGGGGTACCTTATTGACCACCAGAGAACACATACAGGTGAGTACCCTCATCTGTGCACTGAATGTGGGAAAGGGTTCAGTGTGAAGAAGAATCTTGCTCTCCACCAGAGAACACATACAGGCGAGAAACCACATCAGTGCATTGAATGTGGGAAAGGATTCAGTCAGAAGGGGTATCTAATTGACCACCAGAGAACACATACAGGTGTTTACCGTTATCTGTGCACTGAATGTGGTAAAGGGTTCAGTGTGAAGAAGAATCTTGCTCTCCACCAGAGAACACATACAGGCGAGAAACCACATCAGTGCATTGAATGTGGGAAAGGATTCAGTCAGAAGTGGTACCTTATTGACCACCAGAGAACACATACAGGTGAGAAACCTCATCTGTGCACCGAATGTGGGAAAGGATTCAGTCAGAAGGGGTACCTTATTGACCATCAGAGAATACATACAGGTGAGAAACCTCATCTGTGCATTGAATGTGGGAAAGGATTCAGTCAGAAGGGGCACCTTATTGACCACCAGAGGACACATACAGGGGAAAAGCCTCATCTGTGCATTGAATGTGGGAAAGAATTCAGTCGGAAGGGGCATCTTATTGACCACCAGAGGACACATACAGGTGCGAAACCACATCAGTGTACTGAATGTGAGAAAGGATTCAGTCGGAAGGTGAGTCTTATTCACCACCAGAGGACACATACAGGTGAGAACCCTCATCTTTGCACTGAATGTGGGAAAGGATTCAGTGTGAAGAGTAATCTTAATCGGCACCAGAGAACACATACCGGTGAGAAATCTGTGCACTGAATGTGCGAAAAGCTTCAGTCATAAGATATCTCTTGTTGACCACCAAAGAACACATACAGGTGAGAAACCTCATCTGTGCATTGAATGTGGGAAAGGATTCAGTCAGAAGGGGCACCTTATTGACCACCAGAGCACATAGAGGTGAACAAACTCATCTGTTCACTGAATGTGGGAAAGGATTCAGTAGGGAGAGGCACCTTATTTACCACCTGAGAACACATACAGGTGAGATGTGGTAAGTTTCGGAGGGGGTTTGAGGGGGTTCAAGGAGGGGTTAGGTAGAAGCATAAGGGTTAGCAAAGAAGGGGCGATACAGGGGGTCTCACTGTAATGATGACGTGAACGTGTGGCAAAGGGAAAGAAGTAGTAAAGGTATGAAGAGGTAAATGTGAAGGAGTGAATGCATGGTGGATTGAATGCAGAAGTAGTAAGGCCAAGGGACCCCTTTTTGGATGCCAGCCTTAATTCCTATTGCTCTCCCTGTATCATTTACATCGACCTCAGAAGGCTTATTTATATCTAGTGGTGCAGCTCTTATCTGAAATGCCCTCTCTGAGACTACATATTATCACAGAAAAGCTGGATTCTAATTGCTTGCTGGAGATCCATCTGCACTTATTTGCCTTGCTTTTGTTTGTAAGTTCTGCATATGTTTTTATATCCATCTAATGTTGAAACCAAGAACCCTTTACTAAAAGAAAGGCACTTGCAATTCCATGTCTGCATGTATGCAGCACACTTGCCCCATTACACACTAAAACAGACATATGTTACATAAAAAAGTAACAGTACTCTTAGTAAAAAAAAGGTCATAGCAGCACATAGCCTACCCCCTGCTTTCACCCACAGAGTTCTATGGATATGTACTTATTAGAGGTATCAGTAGTGCTGTACCAGGTAAAGGAGCTGTACAGTTTTACTGATCTGAAGAGGAACTTCAAGGTAAAAATGCATCTTTTAATTTTCATGCATTAGTAGTTGCACATTTATTTTATACTCCCATCTTCAAAATGTGGAGTAAAATGTTACAACTTCAACATACTGTCTGGAGTCATGGTTAATAGGATTGTATTTGTTCACCACAGGGATAAACATTGCATTGGGCATTTTATAAACCTGGAATGTCCAGCTATGCTGTGGATGTAAAACGCTGCTCTCAATTTCCCTATGATGTCTTCCTTGTCTAGAATCCCTTCTAACTGAACTCTGCAGCATTTGCCCTTTCGGAGACAATTTTTCAACTCTAGTCTGCTCTCATCAGAATCCTGAAAGCTGTCTAACAGTTATTGGAGCACTTGATCAGACAGTAAATTAACTCAAAATAATCACTGCACTCTGATCCTTCAGCAATTTTAGAAATATGTACTTAATTAAATGCTTTTGAAAATGATATGTGCATTCATCCTTAATCTATCACTGTTTAATAACATTAAGAAATGATTGCTTACTAGCGCCTAATTGGTATGCCGTTATCTGTTTCTTTTGTCTGACTTTGCTCAGGGACAAACCGCTTCCTGGTACAGGAACACAATATTTGTTTTTTTGTGTTATGTCTGATCTGAGTAATAATTTTAGGAATTGTTCTTTTACAACGTGCCTAATACCAAAGAACAGTTTCTAAGCATGAGATCTGTATTGCTATATGTTGTCTTACTTTCAAGACAAACGTGTTGCCCCTTAGCTATCTTGCCGGCACCTCATCTCGGTTTGTGTTGGAATTCATTCATTTGTGAACTGTTCTACTTATAATTTTATTACTACATTTATTTTCTCTTGAATTCTGGTTCAGACTTCTTTTCCTTTGTGTTTTAATAAAAGTGTCTAGTCAGCCCTCCAGCCCTGATGGCACTTTCCTTTCTTGTGTCTTGCCTTGGGGCAGATCATTCCTAATAATCACTGGATTTCCTCATGGACCCCAAATAGTCTTGTGTGCTGGTTGCTTCACAATGAACAGTTTTTCTCCTTTTGTTTAATATGTAATGCATTTGTTGGACAGTTTCCTTTTAAAATACTTTTTATGGAAAGGTGTTCCTTCAGTTGGTGTTTCCCTGAATTTTTCTTTAAAGCCACACGCGCCTGATGACCACAAGAATTAGACTACATTTAGTGTTGAAAATTCAGAGTATGTATGCTTGTGAATAACATTATTGCTATGAGCACCTGCCTTTACTGCGTGGTGAAGAAAATGGAAAACATCCTTTGGAGAAAAAAACCCAGAGAGCTGTGACTGGGTCCAGGTGGAGTGAGAGAGATCAGGAATGCAGGCCCTTAGGAGGAGGATGACGATGCCACCTGTAATGATGTCTAACTTTTGCATGCCCATTAGGGTGGCATCCCAATATGCCTCAATTTTATACAGTCCCACGCCACAGTTCTTTGAATAAAACTATGGTTTGATCAAAGCTTAGGCTTATTTAAATAAATGAAGGTGGACTCAAGACAAAGGCAGGCCCCAGTTGTATGCAGGGGAAGTGACCACATTGTTACAGAATCACAGATAGCATGTCTACAAAAATCACCTACCTGCATTCATCATGTTTCTCACAGGACAGTGCCACATCAGGGGAGACTACGCAAGCCGAGCGCCTCAATTCAGGATAGAGACGCAAACTAACCAACCCTACTAACAATTTCCCTTTCTGCATACACCTCTCAAACTGCAAACCAAACACAACCAAAACCTACAGCACAACAAACCGCACAAACTTCACTACATTGCAACAACAAAACAAAAACACACATAGTCTTGCGCAACAGTACACAACGACTACCAGCCACAAACACCCGAGGCCCAGCCAACAGACTCACTGGCTGAGGCCGCCAACAGCACATCACTGCTCTCTTGCACTTTTCCTGCTTCCTCCCACTAACTCAACCTCCCCTCCTCTTTCAGAGCCACCAGAGGGCCAGGGGACCACTACGGTGGTGATAGTGCGCGGTACAAATGTCCTTTAACATTAACAAGCATTCATTACCATAATCAATTCTGTATACACATTGAGGTCTGAATAACTAAAACATTCCTGTTCTAACGTAATTGCATATTAAGGTTACTCTCTTTTTCAAATTTACTTTAAGTAGCTACAGCCTTCACAGACACACGTTCTCAAACTCATCTTGATTAGGCTATGGTGCAGGGCCCTCAAACCACGGTCTAATACTGACTATATCTGTGATGGCGCTTAGGGTACTTTCATTAAAAAAAGATATCACCAGTTAAATGGCACTCAGATCGATGGCAAGTGTCTCCTGTTTTACTAAAGGCACAACTCTAAGAGCTTTGTTTATGTAATTCCCCTCCAGTTTAAATAGATTGAAATTAGGCTGTAACTTCTCTAGAAACTACACTACACTATCCTATTCCTCTGAATAATAATAGAAGTCTAATTTGGCCTTTGTGTAGTGAAAGAGGCAGAATTATGCTATTTGGAAATCAGCCCAAAATATGTCAACCACCACTCCTATTCCCTTTCACCCCTTCTTCCTTGTAGCTTTTTCCAGAGCCAGAATTCCCCCATATCTGTTACTGACAACTGTAGAATATCCCCATATGTCGTACTAATTGATTGACCTGATCCTTCCATGGGCGTGCCTACTGTCAGACATTGCCAGAAAATGCATCCCCATTGGCTAATCGTAATTTTAAAATGTTTGACATGAGCAAAGATTGTTGGTTTATTTCACTCCTACACTGCCATTTTGTTTTCCAATATTCATGGTGTCAACCTGCCACCTCAATGAAACACAGACTACTGTAATCACCTGGCCTAGACATGCACCTGGACACATAGGCTTATTTTGTGACATTTTCATAATTTTATGAATATTAATTACATATGAATTTGGTGTCAAATCAAAGAGGAGACTCTTCGCTTTGAAATATGTGCTTTGTTATTTCTGTAAATCGTACAGTTTGAAAGTGCTGAGCCAAATTTGCTTTGTTTGTAACCTGGCATTGCACCTAATGGATGTATTCAAAATGTCTACAAGATCTTATGATCAGCACACTGACTTGTGTGATAGTTCTTCAGTGGCCTCTCTGATTGCTCGGGGCGTTTATGACAAGTCTCTCACATTAGCTTACAGATGGCCAGTTGTATTGCCAGCCTGAGTTCAAAGTGCCATATTTAGTGGATGAATTGTCTGTGTTGTGAATCCAGCATCTGGTTACTCCTAAATTTAATCTCTCCGGAGACCACACATTCTATTGATGTTTGCGAGCATTTTTCTAACTTTCTTCCCTTCCAAGGAGTTTCCCAAAGCCGGGGACCAGCTTAAGGTGAAATCGGGGGCAACTTGATTTCATCATAGTAGCAGGCTGAATTGAATGCCAATGTTATCAAACCTAATTTAAAAAAAAAACACTGCCCACCGCTTGTAAACATCTTTTCACTACACTACAATATATAACATCCATCATATTGTTAGGAATGTTGTACAATAACCTGACAGTTGTGGGAAGAACAAATGCATTGTTTGCAACCATATGTTTTTGACCCATAGGGGTTTTCATGATTTCCTTTTTGGGTTCATTTTTCAGGTGCAACAGGGTAACTACATTTTGAAAAGAAGAGATCTGAAATACAGGCCATGTGTCACGATTTGCAGGGAATACAACAGTATCTTTTGACCTGTAATGCTCTGTATGCCATCAATACCTTAGTTTATATATTGCTGTCAGTCATTGATCCTGTTTTCACTCTCAATTGGTAATAACTCAATCTTTGGGAGGTGTGGCATGGGGTGTAACACTCACCTTGTATCCACGGGGACGCCACCCAATCTGGCTGGACTGCTTCCGACCTTGGACCCTCTCCCTTGTACTCTTGTCGGCTGAGGACTGGTCTGAAAACACAGGAGTTTAGGTTTTAACTTGTAGTCTCTTTTATCCCGGAGCTCACCTCCCTTGTGGACCCAACGACCCCTTAGTGCTCTCCTCACCTTGGTTTTTAGTATGGTACGCTCTCCATCCTGCTGTTCTGCGCAGGGGTGCGTTGTGGATGGATGCACCGCAACCTAGTTGCTTCACTGGTGCAGGCCCTCAGAGTCCAACCTGCTGCGACTCAGTTCGTTAGGTAAGTCTGTTGTTTTGACAGCTTGTGATCCTTTTTTTAATTGGGAGCCAGTTAGAGTTACGTCTTATTTGTGACATATGGTTGAAGCGAGGAATATTTAGAGCAGCTCGAAGAGCATTGTTTTGCAACACTTGTATCTTGTTAATGTTTTAGCAAAATTGGACTACGTAGGCTGGTGCCTACGTAGTCCAATTTTGAGAGTTTAAGAGCCCTGGCCAGGGTCAGACAAGAAAGGCCTACATGCATTGATGAGCTTGGAGGTATACACTGTTGTTGAAGCTGTCACATTGACTTACCTGGTGTGGGAGAGGGCGAGGGTGGAGTACAAATATAATCCAAGAGTTATGACATCACTGGAGACTTTGATATTGTTTCCATCAATGTTGAAGGAAGTCTATTAGGAGTCTAATTTTTTAAGTCGCTGTTTTGAACCTATAAGTAATAGCTCAGTTTTATCGTCGTTTAGGCAGAGACCATGGTTGGCCATCCATGACTGAATGCTAAGGTATGTTTTGTTCAGTAAATAGGAACCTTTGTCATATGAGCCTGTGCAAGTGATAAGGATTTGCGTGTCATCCGTATAGTTCATGTAGGAGACACCCAAGTCGTCTAGATGGTCAAACAGGAGCTTTGTAAAAATGTTATAAAGGGTCGGGGAGACACAGGACCCCTGAGGGACACCGTAGGTGATATGTGCGGGTTCTGCTGAAGCCAAAGGTGCGAAAACCCTCATAGTTCTGTCTGACAAGAAAGACTGAATCCAGGAGGCAGCTTTGGGAGGGAAGGCGGCTGCCGAGGTTAATGTTTATTTAGGATCTTGTGGTCTACTAAGTCGAAAGCTGCTGACAAGTCGAGCAGGAGGAGTAAGGCCAAATTTCCATTATCTTTGGATTCGTCCATCGGGATATTTAAGTCCAGGAGGGCTGTCTATGTGCCATGTCTTGGTCTAAACCCGTATTGGTGAAGGCCTAGAAATTGGCTTCGAGATTGGTTTTGAATCTGGATGTATGCTGCTTTGTCCAGTAATTTTCAGGAGAAAGGGTACAATAGTTATGTGTCTGAAGTTGGAGTTACTAGGGTCAAGATTGGGTTTTTTAAGGAGAGGCCTGACCCAAGCATCTTTGAGATTGTTTGGGACAGTGCACAACTTGAATGAAGAGTTGATGAAGGAGGTGATGAATGGAGCCAATTCTTTCGCCCCCTCCTTTATGATTGTAGCAGGGCAAGTGTCGCCTTGATTTAAGGGTTTTAAACTTGCTATAATAGCTTCTACTTCTGTAGTGGTGACAGGAGTGAATTCAAATAGAGTGCAAGGTTTAGGCGAGGTGGGGTGGATTGCGCTGGGTTTTTTGCTTGAGGTGAGGCTTTGTTTTTTAGCTTCTAGTTTACTCTGTAATTTCTTTTTAAATGTATTTTATTGGCATTTAGACATGCAGGCTTGAGTTATCATGTGACAAAGTAGGATTACATTGGTTCGTCCAATTTCTATAAGCGACAACATTTAACAAGAAAAGGAAAAGTAGAAAAAGGGAAAGAACATAAGTGAAACAAACAAAACAGTCTTCATTTGATGCTGTGGTGTCTTCAGCGTCCGTTCCGGGGCAGAGATGTACAGGGTGTCAGGTTCAGGTAGCATGGGCGAACCCAGTCTAGATTTTTCGGGACTTTGGTTGAGTCTCCTTCGGGCGTTGTGGTGGACTGGGGCTTCTCTTCAGGGGGATTTGTGGTCCGCGGTGAAAGGTACGTCTCTCAGGAGGGCTTTCCACGCCTCAAGGGTGTTGTTTTCTTCGTCCACCCCAGAGTTTGCCCCTTCTTGCCATGCTCTGGTCTCAGCCTCAGACCACCTTTCCAGTTCTTTAATCCAGCGCTTGTATCTCGGGCCCCCTGGAGATTTCCAGGCCATTGCTATGGTTCTTTTCGCAAGGATACATGCTAAGTCCATCAGCTTGACTATATGTTTGTATTTACTAATTCCGGGGTGAGCACCCAGTAAGCAGTCCTTCGGGTCCCTTTCGTATCTAGTGATACCCACGGTCATGTAGGTCTGTTTGACTTTGGACCAGAGTTTCACAGTTTTATTGCAAGTCCAGAACATGTGGAGCAGGTCAGCTGTGTTGTTGCCGCACCAGGGGAAATTTGGTGATGCTTTCTTATTGAAGCTGGCCACCCGCTGTGGGGTCATGTACGTCCTATAGAGGACATTCATCTGTATTTGCCTAAATCTGGCATTGCGGGACACCTCTTTGGGGTATAGCAGTATTCTTTCCCATTCTTTATCTGTTAGTTTAATGGCCAGGTCAGTTTCCCATTTTTCCCTGAGTGCTGTGCTTCTGGGGTTCGGCTTGTCCATCAATCGGCTGTAGAGGCGGGTCACCGGTTTCCAGCAATCAGCCAGATCGTACATCTCCTGCAGTAGGGGGTCTGGAGCGGGTTCCTCGGGCCAGGTGTCCCAGAGTTTTCTAGCGGTCTGTTTAATTCGATGATACCACAGAAATTGACCGGTGGAGAGTCCCTCCACCGTCTGCAGTAATTCAAAGTCTCGGAAGTTGTTCTCTTCAAACATGACGCCCCACACGTAGATCCTCGTTCTCTCCCAATATCTCGCCACCTTGAGGTCGGTTGCGGTTCTGCATGCATCCACTAGGATAGGAGTATTGGGTGAATATGGATGGCTAGGCTGTAAGATGGAGCGGGTCCTAGTCCAAATCTGTCTGCCCAATTTCGTAATCATGGGGACTTCTTGTACCTGTTTCAGTGGGTTCCAAAGTGCTTCTTTGGGGAACAGGTTGGAGGGTATTTGTTTTAGCAGTTCTGACTCGCTGTTCTGCTCATCTTGGAGCCATCTTGTCACATGACTGAGTTGCGCAGCCAAGCAGTACATTTGAAAGTCAGGGAGCTGCACTCCGCCTTCTTTGTGACGCAACGTGAGAATCGATAGGGGCAGTTTGTGTCTGGATGGGCCCCATAGGAAGTCCCTGATTATCGATTCCAGCTTCTTGAAAAAGGGTGGGCGGATGTAGTGGCAGATATTTGTGAAAAAGTAAAGGAAGCAGGGGAGGATTATCATCTTGGCGATGGATGCTCGCCCCATCATTGCTAGTGGCAGTTTAGACCAGAATTTAATAGAGTTGCGAAGTCCCTTCATTGCTGTTTCGGTGTTGTGGTCGTGTGTGAGGTCTGGGGAATGATGAATGTTGATTTCTAGATATCGGAATGTCTCTGGCTGCCATTTCATCCCCACTTCCGGTAGGTCGGTTACTGCCAGGCCTCGAAGTCGTGCCAGCGGGAATGCACAGGATTTCGATCTGCTAAACTTGATCCCAGAGTATTATGCGTAGTTGTCGAGGACATCTAGCATGGCATGTGCATGCAAGTGTGGGTCTTTCACGTAAAAAAGTACATCGCACGCGTACAGAGATATTATAGAATAGTGGTTACCTAGTCTGATGTCTGCGTCAAAAAATTGCCTCCTGAAATAGATGGCGATTGGTTCCAGGCCTAGGACATATAACATTGGTGACAATGGGCATCCCTGCCTGGTACCTCGCTGTATCTCCCAGGGTTTTGAAATGAATCAGCCAGTTTTGACTCTTGCCACCGGCGAGTTATAGAGTACCTTGATCAATCTCACAAATCCTTCACCAAATCCAAACTCTCTCAGCACCTCCACCAGCCATTCCCAGAATATGGAGTCGAAAGCCTTGATGGCGTCAAGTGAGAGCACTGCAAGGTCCTCGTCTCTCGTGTAGGTTTCTGCCATGGTGTGTTGAAGTCTCTTCAGGTTCGCCGTTGTGTTACGTCCCGGAACAAAGCCATTTTGCTCGTCGTGGATCAGGTTGCCCACCACCTTTGCAAGCCTGTTAGCTAAAATAGTGGTCAGGATCTTGCTATCATAGTTTAGCATTGCTAATGGGCGGTATGATTCGCAATCTGTGGGTGGTATGTTAGGCTTGAGCATGGGAATTATGATTGTCTCCTTCATGGTGTTAGGAAGTGTCCCATTCTCGTATGCCTCCATGAAGACCTCGTATAGAATTGGGGTGACGGTGGGTTCATAGGCTTTGTAAAATTCTGGTGGGAGGCCATCACTACCGGGAGTCTTACAAGTAGCCAGAGACCTGATAGCCTCTGTGACATCTTCTGTGGTGATCTCCATTTCTAGCATCTCTCTCTGTTCCTCGGATAACTTTGGCAGATCGATCTCCTCTAGAGTAGCCTTGATTTCTTCTCTGGGTATGTGGTTGTCATGGGAGTATAGTCTGGAGTAAAACTCTGCGAAGGCGTTGTTGATACCTTGTTGAGACTTGTGCGTTGTCCTGCTCTCATATATGATCTCTTTTGGACAGTGTCTAGGCTGTTCTCGTTTGCACAACCAGGCTAGCAATCTGCCCAGCTTATCGGCTTCTTTGTGAGCCCTGGCGATATTCGTTGTAAAGTCGAATTTGGCTAACCTGTCCCAAGATGTGCGGCATTCGTCTCGTAGTCTGTGTAGGGTCGCTTCTAGTTCCGGAGTGGCTTCAGAGGAGTTTTCGAGGCATGATATTTCGGCTTCCCGTTCTTGGAGTGCCGCCGTCAGGTGCTTCCTGATACCTCCCGCCCCCGATATCACCTCTCCTCGTGTCACTACCTTCATGGCCTCCCACAGTGTGCTCCAGCTTGATACGGAATCCTTGTTGTTATCTATATAGTCCTCGAGTCTGGTGCCGAGGGTTTCCCTAAATTCATGGTCGGTGAGAGCTGCAGTGGGCATTCTCCACATCGGGATCGGTGGTCTGGGCCCTCTGAATGTCCACATCATGATTAAAGGTGAGTGATCAGTTATCGATCTGCCTAGATATTCTGTTGCATCTATCATTGAGGTGTGTTCTTTGTTGATAAACAAATAGTCAATCCTTGTGTGGATCTTGTGAGGGGCCGAGTAGTATGAGTAGCTTCTCTCGGTGGGGTGTTGTTCCCTCCAGATGTCTATTAGGTTGAGGTGCTCCAGTGTATTGTTGAGTTCTTGGGTGGCAGCGTTATGCGGTTGTTGGGGAGGATCAGACCTGTCCATGTTCACGTCTCTGACGCAGTTGAAGTCGCCACCCCAAATGAATGTACCTTCCCTGTGGTGTAACATTTTGGCGCATAGTTCTTTGAGATGGGAGGGAATTCCATGTTGTGGGAAGTAGGAATTCACAAGGCAGACCACGGTGTGTTCGATGGTCCCCCACATTATTAGGTACCTGCCTTCTTTGTCGGCCACTGAGCCCAATAGTTGGAATGGTACATTCGGGTTCACCCACGTGAAGACTCCTCGAGCGTAGCTAGAGTAGGGTGCCCCCCTCACGGTGCCTCCGCACCGTTCTGCCAATTTGGATGAGGCCTCCCTCGACAGGTGGGTCTCCTGAAGCATCGCGATCGAGACCTTTTTCTACGAAGATAAGATAGGATCTGATTCCTTCTCAGATACGAGCCCATCCCTCTCACGTTCCACATTATTACTTTCATTTGTGGCGCCATTGGAATGGAGTGGTGTACCATTTGTGTCTGACCATTCTGTCGTCTCCCAGAGGTCGATGGTTTACCCTGGAGAGTCCCATTTCTCGATTCGTGGGTCTGATTCTGCTTAGGATTTCTGAAAGCCCTGCCTTCTGCTTTGTAATTGTTAATGTTATGAAGACTGTGTAACCAGTGGAACTTTTAACAAAACTGGAACTGGTGCGCCCAGCGGCTGCGTTTTTCTCACGGCGCTCAGGCACTCTTGCACCGTCAGAACCCATCCGGGTATCGGGCTCGAGCGGGGTCGGACAGGCAACTGGCCTGCCTGGTCTGTTCGTGGGGGTTGAGTCCTGTGCCTGGTGTGAGGCCAAGCGAGAGCCGCATCTATTCAGTTAATTATGATGTATGTTACCTCCTTGGTTGCAGATTGCTCATTTTCGTATGGGAGTTGCGGTGTGGTAAGTGCTTATGTTTCCTGCGCACCGGTGGATAGGTTTCCTTACTTGTCCTGGTACTGGGAGACCCGCCTTCTGCAAGGTTATTGTCTTCCATCCACATATTGGCGGCCGCTGGGGATTCCAAAAATATCGCACGGCCCTTGAAGATGACCTAGAGTCTTGACGGGTATAGTAGCATATATTTTAGGTTTAATTGACAAAGTCGGGCTTTAATCGGTACAAAGGAGTTCCTCTCCCTTTGCACCTTTGGGGTGTCGTCTGTGTAGACAGATATTTTGGTATTGCCACGTTCAATGGAGCCCTTCTCCCTCGAGTGCCTCAGGATGATTTCTCGGTCCTGGAAGTTGAGTATTTTAGTGATTATCGGGCAAGGGTGTGAACCTGGGGGAGGTTTCTTTTGGAGGGACCGGTGTGCCCTCTCAACTGCGAAGCCCTGCGTAAGTTTTCCGGCGCCTATTTCCTGTTGCAACAGAGATTCTACATATGCTGTTGGGTTCGGGCCCTCATCTCCCTCCGTATTCCTAGTATCCTGATGTTGCACCGTCTGGCCCGTCCCTCCGCCTCCTCGGCCCTCGCCTCAAGGATGGCGACCTTCCTTTCAAGGTCCACAACCTTGGCTTTTAATTCGACAGTGTCTCCTGCCGTCTCTTATGCTAGTTTCGGTGTTCGCCACCCTCTCTGTTAAGTTCCTGGCGTCTTGGCGTACCAGCTGGATGTGTGACCTGAATTCATCTATCTTCGAGTCTATGAACGTGCGCAGTGATGCAATAGCTTCTAGTACTTGGGATTGATTCTCCGTGGTGTCGGCTCCTCTTGTGTGTGTAGGTTCAGGAGTGGAGGGGTGCGAGTTAGCTATGTTCTTTGACTTGGTGGTGACGAAGGTGTCCATTGTGGAGGGTTTCGATTTGCTCCTGGCAGCCATGTCAGAACTTCAATGCTGTGGCGTTGAGCTGGTCTGGGAAGGGCAGCGCTTTGGCTCTCACTATTGGTCCAGATGAAGGGTCCTAGGGTCCACTAGATTCATGTAAGTGGACCTGCTGTGGTCCCTGGCGAGGTGTGAGCAGCTCGTGATTCGTGGCACGAGTGGCACTTTTTTTGTTGTTGTGCCTAGTGATGTAAGTGCCAGATGGTTCAAATGCCCCCTTGGGGCCGTAGCATGGCTCAGAAAGTGCTCGCGTCCAGGGGGGCTAGCGGTTTTCGTACCCGCTTGGGGTCAATGTCCACTCTCCCCAATAAGTGCTGATGGGGGGTTCCACAAACTTGCGGTTGTGGTGCGGTCAAGGCTCAATACAGGGCGGTGGCTTCTGAGGCCCCTCTTTCAAGTAGCACGCCCCCCAGGTCTCCTCGCTTCAGGGTCTCCGGTCTGCCTCCCCCCAGAGCTCCTAAGTGTGGCAGTTGTTCAGGAGGTTGATGGGGCCCTTGCGGTTTGGTAAATGTGTAGTAGCTGGCCTATTGCGGTCCTTTGACCCAAAGCGATGTGCCAAATGGCCTGATGGCACTTTGTTGCCACGGCATGGCTCAGTAGCGGCCGCGCCGGGGGTGGGGTGGGGCGTCCCTCACCCTCGTGGGATCAATGTCTACTTTCCCCCAATGAACTCTGTCGGGGGGTCCTGTTTTCACAGTTGTGGTGCTCCGAGCGGTTCCCGAGGCACCTCTTTCGGGTTATTCGCCCCTCGGTCCTCCTCACCTCAGGGTATTCGGTCTTCCGTTCCGCGGGGTTCGTCGTTACGACAATTAACCAGGAGGCAGGGCCCGCTCTTCCGATGTGGTGGATTCCCAGCATCTCCTGCCGATGCGGGCTTGACTTTCGCCCGATGTGCGCTTCGGCACACTTCCGTCAGGTCCAGGCACTGCAGGGGTTGTGGCGCCCGGCCTCCCCGGCCGTGCTCTCCTTCGGCGACCAGCGTGTTGCGGGCAGCTCTCCCTCTTCGCCCAGCCGCCAACAGCGTGATGTTGTGCGGGTTTAGGTTGCTGGGGTCAGGGGAGCCCGGCGATCATCAGTGCCGCTGGAGGGGTTCTCGTTCACCGCCCGTCTCTCGCCATGCAAGCGCTGCGGTGGGGGTAGCTGGCTGTTGCTCCTCGGAGTGCGGCGGCTTCATTCAGTGGCTGCCATCTTAGGTGCAGGTGGAGATGGGGGGTAGGGGATTGCGGCCGAGGGCAGGAGTGTCCCGCAGCTCCGATTTTTCCGCTGAATCGGCTCCCCATGTTGGGATTCGGTTCCCACACTGCCGTGTACGACTGCTTCGTTGAAATAGTGTCTGCATCAAACAGGAGAGGATCAAGATGCGGCGTCTCGGCCGGAGCTCGGCGCCTCAGCCTCTTTCCACCATGAGCTCCAGGCCACACCCCTCATATTTTACTCTGTAATAAGGTGATTTTTGTCTAGCAAAGCCTTTTGGATATTGGCACACCACGCAGCGTCTTTGGTGCAAGATTCAGAAGTGGGGACTGGTGACTCCAGCTATCTTTCAGCATTATAAATAGCTCTTTAGAGCTAGACTTAGCATTATGAATCTATTGTTGAATGTGGTACTTTGTTTTCATAATGGTGGCTTTGTAAGCACTAATGGCCGTAGTGAAGTTTTCCATATTCTGGACCGTTGATTTTCTTTTCCATTTGGCTTCGTAGCCTCTTTTAGATTTGCGAAGGGCTTTCAAGTCTAGAGAGAATCACTTATTTTGCTGCGCTGGTGGCTTTGCTTTTCTCATTTGGAGAGGGGCTATTTTGTCTAAGGCTTGGAGTAGGTCATGGTTATATAAGTCCACCAGAGTGGCTGGATCATTATTTAGATTCTTGGGATGGCTGGTGATAGGCTTGAGTAAAGGTAGCAGGTTCTCCAGAGTGACCAGGCGATTGTCTCGGGTTAAGGCAGGAGGTACTTGAATGTTGCTGGGTAGAGGGCGTCAGGAATCCTGAATTGTAAAGGATATGATGTGGTGGTCAAACCAGGCACAAGGGGAATTTGAAAGGATCTTAGTGCTACAGTTTAGGTCTGCCAACCAATCCAATGTTCTGCCTTTGCAGTGTGTGGGATCGGAGATGCGGTGAGAGAAGCCAAGCTCAGACAGCGTGTTCTCTACAGCTGTAGCATTAGCATCCTGAGTGTCATGTAGTCCTAGATTGAGATTTCCCCAGATCATGATTTGGGAGCCAGGTTTGGTATTCTTGGTGAGGAGATGTGTGATATCTTCGTCGAAGGAGGTAATTGGGCCAGAAGGTCGATAAAGGAGATGCAATGCGAGAGTACGTGAAGTTGATAGTTGTAGTTTGACTGAGAGGAGTTCACCAGAGGGGAAGTTTTCTTTGATCATCTCTCTGAAGCCCAGTTGTTTTTTTGAGATGAATGCCACACCTCCACCTCTGTCGGTGACTCTGACTCTGCCAGCTCTAATGATGGTATAGTTTTCAGGAAGGGCTAGGGACAGCGAAGGCCCGGCGGCTGAGTGTAGCCAGGTTTCGGTGATTGCAAGAAAGTCAAGCTGATTAGAGGTGATGAGGTCTGCTATGTCCAAGGCATGGGTGGTGAGTGATCTTGCATTGATGAGTGCTTCTTTGATGTGAGGCAGCTCGGTGGTAGGTGTGCTGATGTCAACAGGTGTGATGACTTGCAGAATATGGGAGTCTGCTGAGCTGCTAAGCAGTGGAGTGCCTCTTCTGTGTCTACTGAGAAGGCGGAGTGAATTTGCTATCTGCTGTGACTCACTGCGTAGCGGTCGCAAGCAGAGTCTTGGGAGTCTGCTGAGCTGCTAAGCTGTGGAGTGGCTCTTCTGTGTCTTCTGAGAAGGCGGAGTGAATTTGCTATCTGCTCTGACTCACCACGGAGTCGAGCAGAGTCTTGGGTGTCTGCTGAGCTGCTAAGCTGTGGAGTAGTTCTTCTGTGTCTACTGAGAAGGTGGAGTGAATGTGCTATCTGCTCTGACTCACCGCAGAGCGGTCAAGGAGTCCAGCAGAGTCTTGGGAGTCTTAGAGCTCTTGAGCTTTGCAAGTTGTGCACGTGGGAAATGGACTCTGTCGACATGCCCGTTTCCCTGACGAGAGGCAGGGGAAAAAGGAAGCCGGCTCACCAGCAGCTGACGAGATCCCATTTGCGGCGTGAATGATCTGCAATAGAGCAGGTTGTGCAAGTAAGCCAGTCTTCCTCTACCCTGTATCAAGATCCCAACAATTCTTCATTTCCTCAACGCCGAATAAGCATTGAAATTCCAGTTGCACACTCCCCCCACTAACCCCCCACACCTTTCATCGTACATCCTCTACTCATGCTGATTCATGCACAGCGAGAATTTCTACCAGCGTTAAACACTTAGATTCGGGCAAGTCTCGCCAGGGCAACATACATTGCGGCGAGGGGATCGAGCTGCCTGCTGAGGTGAACATATGTGGGTCGGAGTCATGGGCGATACCGCTACTGCGAGTATTAGCATGACGAGCTCAGCATGGCGTGGGCTTTGGCACAGACTCTAGGCCATGCATGGAAAAGGATCTTCTACTCCGCCCTGGACAATGTTCTGAACGACTCCTCATGTTGGAGCTTCCATGTTGCTTCCATTCCTCTTCTTTATCTTCTTCTCCCACGTGATTCAATTGTCTCTTCTCCGTACTCTTGGCTGGCTCTCCATTCTCATCTCAAGTTTTACTTTTTGTGTCTAGTTTTTAAATCTCTTCACAGACTTGCACCTACTTAACTCTCCTCACTGGTCTCATTTTATATCCCTACTTGTTCTCTCTGCTCTCGGTCACAATTTCTCCTGGCAGCATCTCGCCCTCCCTGTGCTAGTTCCCGTATTCATTCTTTTACTTGATTAGCTCCTTTTCATTGGAATTCTCTTTCACTTTCTCTCTATTCTATTTCTTCATACTCTTTATTTCCTTCCTCACTGAAACCTATTTATCGCAAACTGATATACGAGGCTGATTGTTGTTCTATTCTTGCTTGTGTTTTCATTTTATTGTACTGTTTTTATGAATCTCTATGGTGCTTTGGATTAAAGCGCTTTATAAATCCCAAATTTAAAAAAACAAACTTCTCCCACTTCGGCTTCACCTCGCTTCAGTTTCTTTTTCTTTCTCCCTCTTATTCCTTAATTTCGAGCTTCATTCTTTGTTCATCACTTCGTTTTGATTCCAATTCTGTTTGTAAAAATCATTAATTTGATTAAATCAACTAAATAAAAAAAAAAAAAAACAACAAATATTTGATGTAGGTACAGTATCCCTGCCTCTCCCAAGATGACCGATTCAGGAATGTGACTGCTTTACCGAGCTTAGAATTAAACCTTAACTGCATCCTCTCAGAGGGGAACTACTCCCCTTCCATGCCCACCACCCACATATGCATCGCCTTACATGTAAAAGCCATCGACTCAACCAAATGGTGTGTCCTCTAGTTGATAGGAATGATCTAATGAAGATTCCAAATAGCTCCATACTGGTCATTGACCCACGGCCACGTCAGATAACCATCCCACCCCTGGACGTATTCCAAACCCCATAAGATTCCTTTTAAAATTAGGGAATCTCACTCCTTGCGATTGGTGTCTCTGAAACCTTGTGTGGGATATCCTCTATTTTGTTTCCTTTACTATAAGACCCTGTTTAATAGCTTATTGACTTCTTTGAAAAAGGGTAGTGGCCATTGGAGAGGTAACATTGCTAGAATGTACACAATGACAAGGGAAATATGAATTTGAATCATTGCTAAGCGTGCCCACCATGTGATGAGTAGCAGGGACCACTTGTTCAATGATTCTTTTATCTTGGACTTAAACAACGCACAGTTCAACTTATTGGTAGCCGCATTATCAGTAACCAGGTATTTAATGCTATTATGCACCCACTTAAAGCCCTGTCCTTTGGTATATGAGCTGTGAGTATAGAGTACTGTGAGGTTCAGGCATGTCCCTTTAATTATGGTCAGGCAAGCCCAACAGAGAATGACCACCTGCAACCTGTCAAGTGGTTGCAGGTGTATACATGGAGAACCAGACAACAGCACAGGGAGGTTTGTGTAGGAGTAACTAGTAGGGGACCCTTTTTGAGAGGAAACAGCCGTGGTAGGACAGGAGAAGGAGCCAGGACGTCGACCAAAATCCTGCGGCAACTGTAGAGCCAAATGGGAGAGAGGCTGTGAGGGTATCACAGGTGTGGGAGCCTCAGTATGCAAAAACAAGCATCTGGTGCTATGACCGAGCAGGCCCGGAGAAAGAACGCTGTCCTCGTACCTGCAGAGACAACGCAGTTGCTGGCATGTGCAAAGATACAGCCTGTGCGCGAGCAGGGCTCGCAGAGGCTGGTCTGTTGTTCCTAGATACAGGAGGAAACAGCGGTATGTGCTGGAGTACATGCCGAGCACCGGTGAGTGTCAGGGAGAGCAACACGCGGGGGCGCTCCTAGCAGGCTGCAGATAAATAACTAAGTATAGAGCAAAAAGAAAACATGGAACTAATTTGAATTATACATCTTGAATACTGAACTGAATGAAAACTTGCAACCAAACTGCATTATGCATATTTATCTGCATGAAAACCTGAATTCAAGCATATTGAATACTAGATTGAGCACAACTTTACGGGCAAAACAAATCAAAGACACGGAAAAGAGCGTAAGGGTGAATGCGTGCCATAGAAAGGTGGGACATGATAAGACCACCTGAAAGGGAACTTTAATGAACAAATGTAGTGTGGCAAGGCCTAAGACTGGCAAGAGATGTGTGACACGTTGTTAGAGGTGCCTGCAATAGGTGCCTGCAACAGCAGAGGCCTCACATCATTATATATAGTTAGCTAGACCTTAGTTATGGATTGTCTATTCTGTACATAGTTACCAGGTTCCAAGTTCTGTGTGTCAAAGAGAACTTGGAGCCTGGTGGAGAGATATTCTGATTCCAGACAAGGCAGTTATTGAGAGGCTCCTTGGCTGGGGGTCATTACTAATAGAGCTGAACTTAACATGTTCTGAATTACCTGAATAAACCCAAGTTGAAATGTCTCAATGTGTTGTGAGTTTCCGTGTTTTCAGACCCAACAATTTGGGGACTAGGATTGAGGAGCAGCAGAGTAACGACCCTGGCGGAAAGTGAGGGATTGAGCAGAGCAGCACTGCAGCAGTTACCGAAGCGTACACTAAGAGCAGGCGAGACCTGTCGAGACGTGCGGAGAGAGAAAAGGAAGAAATCGCAGAACACTGAGCAATTACCTGCGGCGAGCAATGAAGCACAGAGAGGACGAGCAAGGATGGTAGAAAGAGAGAAAGACCTGTCTCTTCTTTTGAGATCTTGTTGGCATCCTGAGTGAAGTCACAGACCAGCAAATGATTCCTCCTGGTGAGCGGTAGGGAAAGTAGGATGCAAGAGGGGCCGGAGCTTGATTTGGAGCTTGCCCGCACACCCCGAGCGCAAGGAATTGTATCTGTGGTCTCAAGAAGAAAGGACCCAGTTCGTCAGAGTACGCTGCGCCATTTTCGTGGAAAAGCTTGGCGGGTTGCCATGGCGACCTTACCAATCAAAGATGAAAGGACCTATGCGCGTCATTGAATGTGACGGCCATTTTGTATTTGTTGGCACGGGTTACCATGGTGACCTGTTGCTGTTAGTGCCAACCAACGGAACTACACAGAGCTGCTGCGGTTTATGATCTTAGAAGCAGCGGTTCTGTAGACTTGGGAACGATACTGCAAAACAAAGCGCTTGGTGATTGAAGAAAAGGAATAAGCCGGTGAGTGACATTTACGAAACGTTTGCCCTTGTGATATGAGAGCACTAGCGACCCAGACAATTCGAGAGAGACGTATGCCAGCAACTTCTGGCAGTGTGAAAAAGTGTTAGTGCTGTGAAAACACTAGTGGAGTGCATACATTTGTATTTTATTTATTTTAAGCGCACCAGGCCCTGGGGCAACCGGGCGCATCACTTGGTTACAACATAAGAAAGACAGATAGAGCAATAATTACAAAAGTTTACAAGCATAATACAGAATTTACAGGTATAATGATATCAATGGAAGGGCAAGCAGATTGTATATACATGAGTACGGCTATGTACAAGTTAATCAGTGAACCCAGAGCTAGATGTCTTGGGTGGCCAACCAAGTTTTAGTAAGGTGTTTGAATCTCGGGAATGAGGGTTCTGCTCTGAGCTCATTGGGAAGCGTGTTCCATAGTTTGGCTGCCATGATAGGGAAGCTAGTTCCACCTGATCTTTGGAGATTGAAACATGGAATTACAAGGCTGTTTGAATGAGCCATTCTGCGGGGTCTAATGGAGTTGTGGAGTGCAAATCGGTTGGCCAGGTAACAAGGGGCTTGGTTATGTAGGCATTTGTGGGTAAGAGCCAGGGTTTTCAGGGAGATTCGGTGTGGGATGGAGAGCCAGTGAATGTTGCGCCTAGCGTCAGATATGTGTTGTCGCCTGGGAATGTTGAGGGCAGCTCTAATTGCATTGTTTTGGACAATTTGCAGCAATGCAGTAATCAATCCTGGATAATAGAAGAGTCCTGGCCAGGGTAACACAATTGGTTGCGGAGAGGAAAGGGCAACAGGCTGTAATAAGCTTGCAGGTATATGCTGCTGCAGAAGATACTGAGTTAGTTTGTCTGGTCAGGGATAGAGTCGAGTCAATGTAGATCCCTAGGGTTTTTGTGTCCTTGGCGGTAGGGATATTATTCCCATCGATGATGAAGGACTTGAACGCAGGGTCGAGTTTGGTACGTTTTTTTGGCGAACCAAGAATGAGGAGCTCTGTCTTTTCATCATTAAGACAGAGTCTGTGTTGTGCCATCCACGCTTGGATGAGCTAGTAGATGACATTGATAGCGAGGGAGTCAGCAGAGTAGTCACCAGAGATGGGCATTAGTATCTGGGTGTCGTCGCCATAATTAGTGTAAGTGACACCCAGATAGTCCAAGATATCGAAAAAGGGGTTTGGTGAACACGTTATACAACGTGGGTAAAACACAAGATCCTTGTGGTACGCCGCAGGAGACAGGTGCAGGTGGGGCGGCTGCTAGTGAGGAGAACACCCGCATTGATCTATTGTTTAAAAAGGAGCTAATCCAAGTTGTAGCTTTATCAGAGAAATGTGCAGCTGATTTGAGGTGGTGGCAAAGAATGCCATGATTGACAAGATCCAAGGCCGCTGATAGGTCCAGGAGGATTAAGAGAGCAAGTTTGCCTTTGTCTTTTAGATCTTCAATCTGTGTTTTTAAATCTATGAGGACAGTTTCGGTGCCGTGACGTGGCCAAAACCCAGATTGCCTAAGTCCAAGGAGATAGTTAGATTCAAGGTAATCTTGAATTTGTAGATATGCTGCTCGGTCGAGGATTTTTAGTAAAAACGGGACCGTGGTGATTGGCCTGTAGTTAGTGGGTATGCTAGCGTCCAAGGTAGGTTTTTTCAATGGGGGGATGACCCACGCATCCTTTAGATTGTCAGGTACAGTCCCAGAGCTAAATGACGAGTTGATGAACGTAGTGATGAATGGCGCTAGGTTGTGAGCTGCTTCCTTAATAATGGGTGCCGGGCAGAGGTCGCCTTGGCAATTGGATGGTTTAAGGCTAGTGATGATCTTTTCTACTTCGGAAATGGAAAGTGGAGAGAAGCTAAAAGGAGTCAGAGAATCAGGGAAGGAGTGGATTGGGGGGAATGGGGTTAGGTTGTGGGTTGTATTGTAGGCTCGTTTGTTATTGATTTTAATTTGGAGAGAGGCAATCTTGCCGAGGAGGGCCTCTTGGATTTTGGTGCACCAAATGCTATCTTTGATGCAAGTATCTGGTGAGGTGATAGGAGTTTCAAGTTCTTTTAGAATTCTGAACAATTCTTTGGTGTTAGATTTGGCTTGTTCGATACGTTTATTGTAAGTATCTTTTTTAGCCTGGAATATGGCTTCCTTGTAGTTAAGGGTGGCCAGGAAGAGACAAGATTTGTTAGCTGCAGATTGGAGATACTAAATATTTCATCAGCACTGTGCAACTGGTGGGCCATTAAGGGACACAGCCAACATGGCTAATATCCCAGCTGCAGTATTTTTATTTGCCACACCAAGTAAGCCCAGGATACGGTGGTCTGACTGGAAAGAGGGTTTTATCAAATATGCATTAGCCATGTTTGGGACAAACTATTCCAACGACAGGAAAGAGCCCCTTTTGTTTCACTGTTTGGGGCCTGCAGGTCAAGATATTTTATGGAAATTACCTGAGCCAGTGGGGATGGAAGGCTCAGGTGCATATGAAAAGATTTTGGCTAAACTTGATAACCATTTTGAGGTGGAGGAAAATATTGTCCTCAAGAGTGATTGATTTGCCACTAGGGAACAGAAGATGGGTGAGAGTATCGAAAAGTTCATAACAGCGTTGAGGGGGTTAGCTGCGAAATGTCAATTCACCCACTGTCGGGATGAACATTTAAGAGACCAACTAATGAAAATGTAAAAATGATCGAGTTACAAAGAAGATGTGGAGGGAATGCAACCCCACCTTGGCACCTTGGTGATGGCCATTGAAAACGTGAACAGTGTTGAACATACAGAGAAATGTATTAAGGCTCTCCGATTAGATAAAGGCATGGATGGTGGTGCTGCAAAGGCAACTGTGGAGGAAGGTACGATTCACTAAATTTCAAAGCCATTCCGAAAACAATCCACAGGAGGGTCAGTGAGGAGAGGTGAGACATTTGAGAAAAGGAGAGATGTTTCCAGTGATGCCGATTCCCAACAAGAGCAGGAATGTAGGACGACCATGTGGTGCTCCCAGAGAATTCAAGGGGTCGGTAGGGCAAAGGTGCCACAGGTGTGGCAGCGGTACGCATCTAGCATATGATAAGGAGTGTGTAGCAATACACATCATTTGTCGAGAGTGTGGGACGAAAGGTCACCTTGCTATGTGTTGCAGGAACTTTAACCCAGGAGGCCAAGCGCAGGAAATCAGTGCGAGCAATGAGGATTAAGATTACATGAATCTGGGCAAAGAAGTGGTCCACTCTGTGCATGCTTTGTCAGGAAGAGTGCGGAAGAGCAAACCATACGTGGTTATAATGATTAGCGGAGTGCCCATTTCGATGTTAATCGATAGTGGAGCTGACTACACTGTTATAAGTGTGCAAGTTTGGAAGGAAACATTTAAATGCTGCATATCATGGGAGGCAGGGATTAAAGCCAATGCGTATGGTGATGTCCCGATAGACATTGTGGGCAGGTTTGATGGTGAGTTGCAGTTCAAGGGAAGGAAAGTGCAAGGAACGATTTATGTGGCAAACAAGAGAGGTGAACTTTTGTCATGGAGTGACCAAGCAGATTTGGAAATAAAGTTAGATGTGAGTCATCCCAAGCAAGTATTGGCTGTGGAAGAAGTCAAGAAGTTTCAGAGACTTGACGGCAATGTGGTGAAGTTGGAGAAGGATTTCCAGCAACTTTTTTTAGCAATGAGTTGGGTTGTCTCAAATTATTTGTACAAAAGATTAATCTCAGAAGAGGAGAAGGACCCAAAATGCCGAAATTGTGCATGGTGCCGCTGGCCTTGCGCAAGGGTGTGGAGGACGAAATCATTAAGATGGAGAAGGAAGGAGTTATTGTAAAAATTCAAACATCTGAATAGATTAGCCCCATAGTAATAGCAAGGAAGTCCAATGGGGCTATTGGATTGTGCATAGATTTGAGACACCTGAACAGTATGGTGGTGGCGGAAAGGGATCCTTTACCAAGAATTGATGATTTGTTGACGGGTGTGGCTGGTGCACAGCTGTTTTCTATCCTGGATCTCAAGTCGGCTTATCATCAAATAGAGTTACAGGAAAACCAGAGAGACCTCACAGCTTTTATATCTCCCATAGGTCTTTTTCGGTGTAAGAGGATGCCGTTCGGCTTGGTGTCAGCAGACAGCGTTTTTAAAAATGTCATGCATCGGCTTCTGGGGAGTGAAAAGGGAGAACTGTTCTATCGGGATGATGTGTTGGTGTGTGGTGGGAGTGAGTTTGAGCATGATGAGTATCTAAGGAGGGTGTTGAAGATATTGATGGAGCCTGGCCTTACCATTGCGAAGGAGAAGTGTACATTTAAGGTGAGGAAGGTTGTGGACTTAGGACATGAAATTTCCTGTGAAAGCGTAAGACCAAAGGATGATGCTGTAGAAGCCATAAGGAAAATGGAGTCGCCCAGGAGCAAGAGCGATGTGTTGTCATTTCTAGGGTTGGTGGAGTTTTATGGTAAATTCATAGAGAGGCTGTTTAACAGAACATGAAATAAGAGGAGACTCACAATCAAAGGGGTTTCCTTTGGTTGGGATGAAAGTTGTGCGCGATAATTAAAGGATATCAAGCGTGCTATTGTAGAGGCACCTGTGTTGACCAGTTTTGTGGAGAATAGGAAGACGTTGGTTTTTGTGGATGCCAGCAATTATGGATTGGGTGCGGTTTTGATGCCAGAAGCAGTATCCGAATTACACACCATTGCCTTTGCCTCAAGAACATTGAAAGAAGCTGAGGTTAGGTACTCTATAGCGGAGAAGGAGGCATTGGCGTGTGTGTGCCTAGTGGAGAAATTCAAGATGTATCTGTGGGGGAGGGAATGTATCATCTGTACCGACCACAAACCCTTGATCAATATTTTTTCTAAAGGGTGTCTGGAGGGGGTGTCCAGACGTATCATGAAATGGGTGAGCTAGCCTTCAGGGTCTCAAATTGTCCATGGTACATGTTCAAAGGAGGAACAATGTGGTGGCCATTGCCCTTTCATGGTCAGTGGTTGAGACCAGCAACTCTGGAGGAAGTCCTGAGGTGGAAGAGGAGGATTTTGGCAAAATTGTTTGCGTACTTGAATGTTTGAAGAAGTCTGAGTGGGACTCAGCTTGTGTGGAGGATACAGTTTACCAGGAAGTGGTAGCATAGTGAGTGGGAATGCCACCACTGCAAGGGATGTGAGTGTTAAGATGGATTTCTGAACTATGACCTGGAAGGGCAGAGGTTCAGAAGGCCAGCCTAGTTTCTTGGAACAGGGTAACCTCTGGACATGCCAGATCAATCAGGGTAGCTATGGCAGGCAGACAAGACTAGGTCTCATGAGGGGTGAGGGTGACTGAAGGACCTCAATGAGCACACAAAGCAAGGACACTTACAAATTACTCCAGACAGGTGTTATATAACAAATATAGACACATTTATTACAAGGCCTTTGTAACATAGACCATAGCAAAAGAATCACAGTAACACTAAGTAAACCAACACAACACTATCAATATAATGTATATACAAGACCATTGGGGTCTAAAGGGGTTAAATGCACAAAATATGTTGACAACCTAGATGGGAAGGAAACAGGCAGTGCAGATAGTCTTTAGGCCCCTTCGACATCAACAACACACCTAACTAAGAGGCAGTCCAAGCCCTAAGAAGAGAGGAGCCCTGTGCTCAATAGTACATGCAATGTAAGTGCACGCAGTTGTTCCAATGGGCAAAATAGGGTCTCTTTAGGATCTCTAGCAGCTCGGGAAGGTGGATGAGGTTATGAAGAACAAGTTCCAACTATTCAGGGAGGACCTCCACTTGAAGGCAGAGTCAGTTGCAGAGTGCGGGATGGAGTCGCTAGATTGCACTAGCAGTGGAAAGGAGAGGGGCACCCAGGGGCCACTTGTGCGTAAAAGAGGTCCTTGGCGCCGATTAGTGTTGTAAGTACTCACCGGTCCCAGGCACACTTGGACCCAAACTTCACCCACTCAGTCCACTCGGGTTGCAGGTTTGAATGCGCCAACAATGACATCTCTGCAGCTTTCAGTTCCTGAGATACAGCGATGATTCCCAAATGGGACAGTGGTGATTTCTCTGCTCTGGGTGGATGAATCAACCTAGTTTCACTGCAGCACGCTGCAGGGGCAAGAGGGTCACAAATGCAGTGGACTTGCAAAAGACGTTGCTGCGGCAGGGCAACACGGTAACCGTGTTTACTCCGGTCCGGGCGCACTCCTCTCACTTGAGACCTGGGAATGCCAAGTGTACGAAATTTGATGTGAGGGTGCCGGGGACACAGAGCTAGCAGTATACCAAGTTTGGAGGGCCTCCTCAAAATGACGGCAGAGACATAGTAAAGGTCCTGCGTAAGCTGGTCATCCCAATGGTTGGCCCAGGGACACTTCCAAGAAAGCTTACTTGCAGGTTTGGGTGAAGGTGGCGAGAATAGTTGGTTCCACTATTCTAATGGGTCAAGGCATCTTTGCAGACCTTCTAGGACAACCAGATGCAGAGGGGTCCCATGGGATGACAGCGGGCTCAGGGTGCCAATCCTTCCAATGGGTCACCAGAGGTTCCTCGGCTCGGCTTTGTAGTTGAAGGATACTTGGTCCTATACTTTGTTTAGTTAGAACTTTGGAGATTGACATGGTAGGGGTGTTTTTGGCCTCCCCTTATACAAAGTTCCCTTTTTGGTAAAACAGAGATGACCCAATGGGAGATCTGCTCACAAACACACACTCCATATGTAGACCAATCACGGACCACGATGGTCCCAGTCATTCATGGCACTCCAGACTATCTGGCACCCAGGATGTGTATTGGACTCAGACATTCCAGCCCACATCCTGGGGGCACACACACAAGGCATGCAGAAGCCCTCGAAAGCATTGGGGTTCACGGGAAAGTGCATGACCAAATAAGGACTGACCCGGGTCGACTCGACCTGGGGAAGGTGAAGGGGCAAGATGGCCAAAGGACAGGACACAGAACCTCGTGGCATGGCTATTTTGGAGCCAGGCCACCTATTTGTGCCAAACACGTTTAATGTGTTAACATGGCAGGAAAGGGTTAAAGATATTGCAAAAAGATAGCTGCCACCAGTCCTGTCCCTGACACATCTGCACAGTTCATAAAATGTTCACCGAGAGTATCTGGGGCCTTTGGAAAATGACTATAGACCCAAGTGTGCTGTATGGGAAGATACATTCCACACTTGTTACATATTGCACAAAAGTTGCAACATGGGAAAAGGACTAAGGGAAACAAAGTCTCCCAGTACTGAATGTCTTAAGGGCATGTCAGTTTCCACATAAAAACTGAGTGAAAGCCCAGTGGAGTGCAGTTTAAGGCTGTGCTTCTCTGGCAAAGTCGGTCAATGGTGTCTAAACAGCAGCAAATAGTTTGGGGGTGTACACATGGAGGGAAAATTAAATACAATTATGAAATCTTTCCTAACACTCGGCCCTGCCAGACTAAGGACAGGGGGAACTAATCCACCCCAGGATGAGTTTCTTGTTCAGGTCGGTTAAACATTCTGGACAACCCATCAGCATTGCTATTTTGGACACCTGGCCTGTGCTCAATAGTGAAGTCAAAGCCTTGCAGACGTATGAATAACAGAAGTATGCAACCATGGCAGAACCAGGGAGAGGGCGCTGACAAAGGCAAGACACATAAATAACAGAAGTATGCAACCATAGCAGGACCAGGGAGAGGGCGCTGACAAAGGCAAGACACATAAATAACAGAAGTATGCAACCATAGCAGGACCAGGGAGAGGGCGCTGACAAAAGCAAGACACATGAATAACAGAAGTATGCAACCATAGCAGGACCAGGGAGAGGGCGCAGACAAAAGCAAGACACATAAATAACAGAAGTATGCAACCATAGCAGGACCAGGGAGAGGACGCTGACAAAGGCAAGACACATAACAGAAGTATGCAACCATAGCAGGACCAGGGAGAGGGTGCTGACAAAGGCAAGACACATGAATAACAGAAGTATGCAACCATTGCAGGAGCAGGGAGGGTGCTGACAAAGGCAAGACACATGAATAACAGAAGTATGCAACCATAGCAGGAGCAGGGAGAGGGCGCTGACAAAGGCAAGACACATGAATAACAGAAGTATGCACCCACAGCAGGAGCAGGGAGAGGGCGCTGACAAAGGCAAGACACATAAATAACAGAAGTATGCAACCATAGCAGAACCAGGGAGAGGGCGCTGACAGAGGCAAGACACATGAATAACAGAAGTATGCAACCATAGCAGGACCAGGGAGAGGGCGCAGACAAAAGCAAGACACATAAATAACAGAAGTATGCAACCATAGCAGGACCAGGGAGAGGACGCTGACAAAGGCAAGACACATAACAGAAGTATGCAACCAAAGCAGGACCAGGGAGAGGTTGCTGACAAAGGCAAGACACATGAATAACAGAAGTATGCAACCATTGCAGGAGCAGGGAGGGTGCTGACAAAGGCAAGACACATGAATAACAGAAGTATGCAACCATAGCAGGAGCAGGGAGAGGGCGCTGACAAAGGCAAGACACATGAATAACAGAAGTATGCACCCACAGCAGGAGCAGGGAGAGGGCACTGACAAAGGCAAGACACATAAATAACAGAAGTATGCAACCATAGCAGAACCAGGGAGAGGGCGCTGACAGAGGCAAGACACATGAATAACAGAAGTATGCAACCATAGCAGGACCAGGGGGAGGGCGCAGACAAAGGCAAGACACATAAATAACAGAAGTATGCAACCATAGCAGAACCAGGGAGAGGGCGCTGACAAAGGCAAGACACATAAATAACAGAAGTATGCAACCATAGCAGAACCAGGGAGAGGGCGCTGACAGAGGCAAGACACATGAATAACAGAAGTATGCAACCATAGCAGGACCAGGGAGAGGGCGCAGACAAAGGCAAGACACATAAATAACAGAAGTATGCAACCATAGCAGAACCAGGGAGAGGGCGCTGACAGAGGCAAGACACATGAATAACAGAAGTATGCAACCATAGCAGGAGCAGGGAGAGGGCGCTGACAAAGGCAAGACACATAAATAACAGAAGTATGCAACCATAGCAGGACCAGGGAGAGGGCGCTGACAAAGGCAAGACACATAAATAACAGAAGTATGCAACCATAGCAGGACCAGGGAGAGGGCGCTGACAAAGGCAAGACACATAAATAACAGAAGTATGCAACCATAGCAGGACCAGGGAGAGGGCGCTGACAAAGGCAAGACACATGAATAACAGAAGTATGCAACCATAGCAGGAGCAGGGAGAGGGCGCTGACAAAGGCAAGACACTGTAAGGTTATTTAGCGTGTTACAGCACAGGATAAATGTGTAGCATGTTTTTTTTGTTAATGCAGCACCACTGCATGGGTTTGGTGCATTGCTATGATGCAGTTGTTTCAAGCTATGTGTTGCCAGTGTAACATGGACATATAAATAAGGGCAGGTTATTCAGTCAAAAACGATTTTTACATATAAAATGCAAATACATTTTTCACAGTTAAAAGCACACATCTGTACCTTCAAAATGCACACCATTTCTCACCTGAAATGCCTATGTTGCAAGAGACACATTTGGTAATGAACAACTAATCTCACTAACAAGACCAATAATTATAACTCATTAATAAAAGAATGTGTCTTCACTGCAAAAAGAGGCAGACTCTGAAAATCAGTTTTAAACACACATTCAAGTTTTTTTTTTCTTTGCCTTTCTGTGCTCTGTCCACAGTAACTGCAGGAAGCAAAGACTTTGAATAAGCAGGAAATCAGCTTGTTACAGTTGCAACTGTACAAGAAGAACCATTGTTAAAAGTAGGAGGATAGAACATGATTGATTCTGATTGGAGCATGTCACATCAAGCATCATGTTAGAGGCTGTGACTAGTGCTTTGCTGCAGAATCTGGAGGAAGAAAGGCAGAGACATCTTGACACAGCTCGAAGAAGGACGGGGTTGACAGCTGGGGATGCCTGATTCCTAAAGCAGATTCAACTTGGTTGCAGAGACTGGCTTTTCCAGTCAACAAGTCCCAGTTCGAGTGACAGCAGATGCTTGTCCTTGCTGGGTGAACCCCTCCAGAAGGCGAACAGCCAAAGAAGTTACATGCTGAATAAGCCTGGTAATTATCTCGCTGAGGTGTGGGGGCTGAGTGTGTACGAGAATATTCAGTCAGTGTAGGAAAGGAGATTCCTGTGCTTTACTCACGTGTTTAATGTTGCAAATTGAGTTCTTGTCTCCGCCACTCTCTTTTCAGTGTATCACAGATAATGCTGTTACTGTGCCATTTCATTTATTTCTGTAAAGAGTGAGATCGTGTTTAAATGCAACTTTTATAATACACAAAAATATCTGAAAGCAGACGAGTGGTGTGTTTTATATTTACCAATACAGTGCTGATGATGTGGGGAGATGTTTAGACAGTGCAATTGTCATTTTCAAGGTAGCTAAACATAAGATTTGGCTGCAGCTGTGTGCACAATGTAATTCCGTATGAGCAATTATAACTAACTGTGTGTGTTGTAGTCTGCCGGAGGTCTATGAGTCGGCAGAAAGGGAGGCCCGGGACATAGTTCACTACCGTATATAAGATAGTGAAAAATACCACATGATAGCTCGCTGCCGTAGATAAGACAGAGAGAAATTGCCCATGGTGGCACACTAAAAATGAAAATGTGGTGTTCCTGAAATGCAAGCCTGAGGTCTCTCTAGTGATTACACGAAAAATCTAAACAAAAATAAGGGGTTCTGGATATTGGGGCCACAAATATAACAAAGGAATTGTGCTCACCAAAATACCACCAATCACGCATACCAACCACGCATGTCTGTGTGCTGAAATAATGCATGTCCACTGTATTATTGTTGTACATGGCCCAATCTGAATACAAGGAGTGATTGTTGCTAAATTATTTTTCGGCGGTAAGAAAATACCGTCAGGCCCCAAATCTCCACAAAAATACCCAACATATTTATGGTGCGTTGCAGGCCAGGAAAGTGATCATAGAGTACCTACTGGGCGTGGCAAGCGTGTCTCACACTGCCATTTGCACATTAAAGGGAACTCATTTTATAATAGCAGTGTGCCACTAAAAACGAATTTCAGAATGTCACAAAGGGAAACCACATTTTCAGACCTAGTGCAATATTTAGAGGCAAAGTTGTTTGCACATGGGACGTGGTCGTCGATCAGTACCTTAGAATGGCGTGACCGCATTCAGGGTGAGGTGCAGAAAGAAAAACTACACAATATTTTTGCAGAAGGCAGCATAATACAGGTCTGCCTTACAAGATTATTGAATGCAGCCGATAAAAGTGCAGAGAAAGACTGTTTAATACGGCTATGCGGCAAAATATGGTTTATTTTGAATAGGTCCCTGCGAATGCAGGAAAATGATACCCAGCTAATTAACAGGTTAAAGACTGAATTAAATGGGGCAAGTAAAAATCAGGAAATGTTAAGAGCAGAATTGGATGTATGCCAAAAAGACATGCAATTAAAATGCAGAGACTTTGATGCTCAGGTATCCAAAAGCAAGAAACAATTTGAGGATAGTGAGCAAGAATTGGTACACTTAAAAGCCTTAGTGGACCACATTAGACAGGATAAAGATGAGGTTGTTTCAGAAATGCAGATTTTACAAAAAGAACATTGTGAAAAAGAATGTGATCTCCAGAGTGCAGAACAAGAAATGATTAAAATGACTCAAGAAAGAGACAAGAGAAATAAAGAGTTCAATGAATGCCAAATACAAATGTGCAACATGCAGGAGGTGATTAATAAGATGAGTGATGAAAACAACTATTTGCAAAATGAAGCAAACAGACTCCTTAAAAGGTGTAAGGACTTAGAACAGCAAATGTGCATTCCCAGGTCCCAGGAGAGGCGGCAGGGTACCACATTCAATGGAGTGGAGGTGAATTCTAGTTCTGCCCAAAGAGCTAGTGCTCCAGTGACTGGGCCGGTGACTGAACTTGGTTGCAGTGCCCTTGGGGGATTTGATACTCCCATTGGGGGCAGCCACCAATCTCATTCACCTGAAAACAGGATTGAATCACAAAGTAGTGCAATTCCATGCATTGCAACAAGTAGCCCCATAAAAATAATGAAATCCATTAAAGCCCTGATCAAACCATTTAAAAAGGGAGGTGAATGCTGCATTGAGGATCACTTAGAAGCGGTGCATGACATTTTTAAAGCACTCCAGATACCTAAGGAACAGTGCAGACAATATTTTAGTTTGAATGTGTTACTCCATTAGCCTCCAGAAGCTCAAATAAAGACTTAGTAAAAATATTATAGGGTGATGGGGAGAGGCATGATCCCTGTGGACCCCCAAACAGAACATCAATGGCTTCATCTTGAGCACAGCTGCTTTACACTCTGGCAGTTCAATTAGCTGGAAAAGCCTTAACCCATGCAGCACAGAGTCAGAAAAACGCACCGATTGAGACAATCTCTTGACCATAATGTCATGGTCTGCTAAATCAAATGCTGCTGAAAGATCTAACGGGATCAGCAGCATGACTTTACAATTCTCCATAAGATGCAAGATGTTAGACTTTAGGTCTACAAGTGCCGTCTCCATACCATGTGCTACTCAAAATCCAGATTGGCGCTTATAGAATATGTTTTACAAGAAGAGATGTTCCTGTAGCTTAAGATAGACTAGTCGGTCCAAAATATTAAGGAGAAACGGCAAATTTGTAATTGTTTGATAATTGGCAGCATTAGTAGGATCCAAAGGTGGCTTCCCCAAGAGAGGTACGACCCAAGCATGTATGTTACAATTCGGAACATGATTCTCTGAGAACGATTTATTAATACATTTCGTGATTGTGGGGATTAACCATGGAGCTCAAGCCTCTTTGGAAGATGTAGGTTTAAGTTGAACCACAAAAGCTCTAGTTTCATCTTCAGAGATTGGCCTAAAAACAAACATATTTTGCATATTAATATTATTACCAGAATCGACAGAGATATCTACTATAGACTGCACCTTAGATGTGGTCCTACTTTCCCTAAGTTTACGTTTGCTGCCAATATCAGCCCGTATCTTTTGCAGTTTACCAGACATCGCATCCTTTACTTCACTTTATTTGTCAAGTGCTAAGATGAAGGCCCGAAGGCATATGAGCGCTATCAGAACAAACACATAAGAACATAGAAAACCTAAAGATCAAGCAAAAGAAACCTAGCAGCATAAAAAGCTAGAAAAGTCAGTCTTCGAGCCACGTTTGAAGCAGTCTAACGAGACACAGCCCTTGTACAGATGTACACCAGGCTTTATCTATCACAATGTTATCCTCCACTGGGTAGGAGTGTTATAGCTCTCTCAAGACTTAGAAAGGTTCTCGTGTGTCTGAACCAGCATTACTAATTCTAGATTCATATTCAGTTTCTTTTTTTGCTCCTAGAATGGCGCCTTGTGATGTGTCGCTGCTAGTGTCTTTCCTTCTCTATTAATAGGTCTTCACTTTCATCCATTTACTATAAGCCTGTAAAGATTTTCCTAACGGGAGCGCTACCGTTGTATTGCTCCCCATAGTAGTGCTCTGGGCATCGCTTGTGGCTTCCTTCTCGCTAATCTTACCTGTTCTCTCCATTAACGCTAACGACAGCGACAACAAAAGCAATACCAACAATAAAGTCACCTGAGATCAATCAGGACGGCGTACCCTGCGTAACTCTGGTACCACCCACATGGAGTGTGAGGCTCAGGCCGGCCGCCACACTATTACACTACCTTACACCAGAGTAACTCCCCTCTATTCCCTTTATATATGTATATAATATAACGTCCTACCCCATTTTAGCTTTTAAATCTACTTAACATACCCCCTAACACTTCCCCCAAATCTACACTTCCCCCTTACTTAACATTTACCCTACATAACAGTACTCAAAAACCTACATACAACTACTCATACATACATACATTTACTTGCATATATCTATATTCAGTAAAAAAAACTTTGTTAAAGGGACGTTATTGTAAAGTTGCGCTACTTAAAACCTATGAAATTCAGTAAAAAAACAGCGTTAAAGGGACGTTATGGTTCCAAGTAACTTAACCATAACGTCCCTTTAACAAAGTTTTTTACTGAATATACATTTTCATAGTGTGAATTTGATAGATGTTTACTAGGATTCCTTTACTTTATATACATGTGACAAAGAACATACTGAACCCCCTGCTAATGATGTTGATGTCCGTGGACTGTGCGTATGTCCGCAAACGGACGCGCACAACATCAACACTACCCAAACACTCAGGGGGTATCTTAAATTGTTCTAGCATGCCATATAAACACTGAACAAGTTCAAAAAGCAGCACATAAACACATTGGGCCTCATTACGACCCTTGCGGAAATGGAAAAATGATGGCGGAAATGCAATACCGCCATCGAACACCGCTCGTTGCGATCATGACCCGTCACCGTAAAGTACGATGCCATTAGCGACACCGCAGTGAACGGCAACGCTAACTGCACCAAGTACGCGCACGCGCGCCTTGCAAAACCGGAATCACCGCCATGGCGCAACGGTACGCGAATTCTGACCCTAGCGGACATGTACTGAACGCCATCAAGCACGTCGTAAAGTACCATTCCGCCATGGCGAGAAATACGGCAACGCGAACCAACCGTAAATGGCCCACTGAGTGCCTGTACTCCACTCCCTGGCCTCATTGCACAACTCCTGGCAGGCGCAATGTACTCACACTATGCAACCAGTGAAATCCACAATTCACCCATGCATGCCAACGTAGAAAAGCATGCAGGGGCTCAAAGCGCCCCGTGAGTGGGCATCCATGTACGGCATGTCACCATAGCCGTACTGACGCAGCACAGGCATGTGAAGGTACAACACATCAAAATGAAAATCAAGAACACTTGACACAAAACAACAGTAGTCCCCCATCGCTTGCCACCAGCGCAAGGCAACATCCACAACAGCATCCTGATGGGGATTGCACCAGCCCTGTACTCATGCCAGTAAACAAACCAACCATCAGCAGAAGCATGTACCACACAAGTCGGCAGAGTGACTGAGCAGCCAGGCTCATCCCAAGAGGGGCCGATGGGAGCTGCAGGGCACAGATGGCATCAATACAGAAGCTATTCCAATGGACATGACCCCAGTCCCCCTCCAACAAACGCACGCAAACACAGTCACCTGTGACCAGCCACATTCTGAACAACCCATCATTCCACCAATCGACCTGGCTGACAGGCACCAGTCGGCCAAAAGCCAATCCCCCGCCCCTGAACAGCACATCATGTAAACAGTCACAATGGCAGCCTCTATCCGTGACCATACTGTGCTACGTAGGCAAACGCGGCCAGTACTGTACCACACAACTCAACTCAGAAGGCGGAACACAAAGCAGATCATCACGCAATACATACCGCCACAAAGCGAAAATCGCCACATCACCTGCAAAGAACAACGCAACACGACAAATATCGGAATACAATTTAAATGCACATCCAAATGACAAAGGCCCCACATCAATTTGCAAAATACCACCAAAACAACCATCATCACCGAGGGCTGCATCTGCAATAATTGACCGGCTTCCACTTGTGTGACGCCCTGTACCATCATGGCACACAGGGCTTACATCAACGTTCCAAAAGGCAACATGGAAGCGGCAAGAACCGCAGGTCCGTCCCATGAGGCAGGCACTAGTCGAGCTGAAAGGCCGAAATGTTGCACCTAGCCACCAGTACAGCGTAAGGGCATGTGGCCCATTGGCGATCGTCCCATATGATCGAAATGGTGCTCCACTGATTCACCCGAAGCTGCAGGAGTCGAGAGTAAAAACCATCTGGAGGAGTGGCGTAGAGATGGCATCTGCAATAGGGCAGGAGATACCTGTCACCCAAAAGAAACACAAATCAACCGATTGCATTACGGGACTCATGATGCATTACAATCTTCATTCAACACACCAAATCCACACCCATATGCATGCTAGCCCACTCCAAAGGAATATACACACCCCTAATTCAGTATCGAATCACAACGAAACCAATCGAGCTAAATACACCATTGGCAACGTCGGTTACTGTGCATGCGTCCGTCAAGATAGAACCCATGACATGGGATTAGTAACGTGCCTAGACACAAGTGTATGAAGGCGCGTCGAGACAGGGAGGATCCGACAAGGGCAGATAGACGTATGTCCCACTATGGCAGCCTTGCATCACATAACGCAGGGGAAGGGGAGTGAACCAAAAAACCCATGTACATGGCAGACCCTAAACGGATTCATCAGTCCATGCATCCACACATCATTCCCTCATCCCGCAATGAAAACGCATGAATATTCACTCACATAATATGTGAAAATTCCATCGCGTCTGTGCGTAATGCAGTCCGCAAAAACCACTGTGCCCCTGGCCGGATCTGTAGTGTTGTGAAGCAAGATGGATTTGGGAACGTCCTGCCTCATCGTCCACTACGCTATTGCGCATCCCATTCAATTCATATCATTCATTGCCTGCTCGTTATGGGCCATGTCCCAAGGACATTCTACAATAGAACGTTACATTTCCAGCCAGACCTGTGGGCGTATCCTCGCCGCTACTTCAAAACCCAAAATGCTGGCCTTCGAATTCCTCACTTGCAACATTACGTCGAAAAGGCTTCTGTGAACGCTTGCATTCACAATTACATCAATGTAGTGCGGCTGTGTGTCATGATGCTAACTGGCTGCAATCACAAATGGGACGCCACGCCCGTCGGTGAAGTACGTTACTGTGCTGCATGAGGGTCGGCCATCGATCGAGCCCTACATACCACTGACTCTTCACAGGTATGTAAGCGGCTGCAATCATAGCATGTGTAACAATGGGAGCATAGCATGAAAATCAGTCAAAGTACATCACACTGCCATCGGGATTTGATACATGATTCCAATCCCAAGATGCCATGCGGCCAAATGCAGCCTTACGTGCGGGACGTGCTCGGCCAGAAGGGATAGCATCTGCCACAGAATCATTCAATCAGCACAGGTGGAGGCCATACAGGCCGACAGCACATATATAGCAGACCCAAACCCCTCCCACAACCACTCCCACTCCAAAATGCTACCGGCAGGACTAGCGATGTTGGGCCTGGGGTACCAGATAGCACTGCAAGTGCTACAACTACAAGAAGACGACGAACAACAACAGGTACAACAACCGGGCGCACAGGGGAGACGGAGGAGAAGGAGGAGGAGGAGGGCAAGGCAGGGTCAGCAAGGCCCACAAGCACTGCCACTACCACCACGCAGGCGGCCCGCAATCCCACGCCTCCGAGCCGATCCGTTCAACCTCACTGCTGAGCAGATCCACACCCTCTACCGTTTGGACCGGGACACCATAATCGCCATTGTGGACATGACACATGCTGACCTCGTGAGCATGATAGATAGCCCAACCGCCATCCCACCCCTACTGAAGGTGGTGTCTGCACTCCACTTCCTGGCCACAGGCACCTACCAGCACACAGTGGGACAGTTGCATGGCATTTCACAGCCACTGTTCTCACGGACACTCTTCCAAGTGCACGATGCCCTCCTGAAGCACGCCGACGACCACATCACACTACCACGCACGTACCAGGAGATTACCAACGCTAAAGTGGGATTCCATGCACTTGGCGGCATCCCGGGTTGCATTGGTGCCATCGACTGCACCCATGTTGAATTGGTTGTCCCACATGCCATGGAGGTCCAGTACCGCAACCGGAAACAATTTCATTCAATCAATGTGCAAATGGTGTGTGACTCCAACAAGATATTTACGCATTGTTGTGCCAGATTTCCAGGATCTACCCATGATTCTATGGTCCTGAGGAACACAAGAATACTACGCTACATGGAGCGACACGCAGGGCACAGATCCTGGCTACTCGGTGAGTCTCATTCCATGCATGACATCGTGGCCCATTTGATGCGTCAATGACCTTGCAGGGGGGGGGGGGGCTACTTAGCACTATCATTCCACTGACACCCTTTATTCGTCTCATACAGGTGATGCCGGGTATCCACTGAAGAGATGGCTCCTTACACCAATCCGGAACCCACAGAACGAGCATGAGGAGGACTACAACCATGCCCACTCACGTACCCGTGTGGTCATTGAACAGGCATTCGGCCTACTGAAGGCTCGTTTCCGCAGCCTCAGCAGGTCTGGCGGGGCACTCATATACAGCCATGAGAAGGTTTCTAAGATGGTCATGGCATGTGTCATGCTGCACAACATGTGCATACGTAGGAATGTGCCCATGCCCCCTGACGCTGTACTGCATGCACCTGAAGATGATGATGATGATGAGGGTGGGGATGTGGAGGCACCTCAAGGAGTCCATGAGGCACAGGATGCACGTGCAATCCGACAGAGCATCATAGATGCATGCTTCTAGCAACCACGCATGGTGCCTATTACACGGAAAGGGGACCTGTGGCACTGTGTGTGTGTAGTACAGGCACATTGTGGACTGTACGCCTATGAAGGCCTCGTACGCAAATATCAATGTCCACACATGTCATTGGATGATAATGAGGTGCTGTATTGTTAATGTGATTTGATTTATACACCCTATGGACCCGCCACCCAGTGAAGCCCAACACACCCCCTCCACCCTACTACCTCCCCCCCCAACACCAGTGTCCAAATATGCATGCTGTCCGTGGGTAGACGCTATTGCAAGCCCCCTCTACGGGTATCAGGGGCACCCCTGCCCGTGGAGCGCAGGTTCCTGCCAGATCTGCGTTGGGGGCTGCCCTGGACGGAACTTGCCACGGATGAGGTCTCTGCCTGCTCGCGTCCATGCATGTCTCTGAGGGTTTGTGAGAGCTCCGAGAGCACACGGCGCACAGCAGCAAGTTCAGCACAAACGTCTTTGGACGTCGCATGCAGTTCCCCCCTCAGGCTCTCGGTGCTTTTCTCCATTTGTGCTCTCAGGCTCTCGGTGCTTCTCTCCATTTCTCCCCTGAGGCTCTCACTACTTTTCTCTATTTGTGCCCTGAGTGTCTCGGTGGATGTTTCCATGGCTGCCCTGGAACCCCCGCATTCATTTGCATGGTCCTTGAGTAGCGTGGACGCTTCCTGCTGTTGCTCGATCAGCAGGTCGAGGGACTGTTGCCTCTGCTGGGCCATGGACATTTGCGGTGGTGTGACAGGGGGGCTGCTCAACACATGTTGCCTTGGCACAGGACTTGTGGGGGTTGGCCAGTCGTCGTCTTCAGGGTGCCCCTGCGTGGTTTCGTCATGGTGTAGGGGATGGAACATGCAGGGGGATTGGGAAAGGTCATGGATGGTACCTACGTCGCCAGCACTGTTTTCCGTGTCGGAGCATGCTGGCATGACAGCTGTGTCACCTATGGTGCTGCTACCACCAGAGGCAGTGCCATCAGATACGTTCTTTGGGGGGACCTGTGGTGCTGGGGTTGTGGACTTGCTGGCTGCTGGGGTGCCTGTTGCAGTCCCCTCCAGTGTGCTGCCACTTGATTCCTGCTGCTGCCGTGTCTTGATCCTTGCACCTGAGGTGGAGGCTCTTGGGACGTTGGTCCTGGCCCTCTTTGCAGGCGTGCTGGTAGGGGTGTCCTGCAGCTCGTCGTTGGTATCGGACCCTGTGGTGGAGTAAAGAGGGGCGAGCGTTAGTTATGGGTCTGTCGGATTTGGAATGGCAACGTATCAAATGCATTGGGGTGGTACATGAGGCTGATTTGGGACAGGGCCTTGGAGGTGGTCTCATTTTCGTGTGGATTGAGGATGCATTCATTTGGCTGCCTGCAGTTAGGGGGTGCATGCTGCACATGTAGGGGTTGTTTATGGCTTCTTGATTGATTTGTTTGTTCATTCTGACTTTTAGAGGGCGCTGTCAGGGCTAAGTATGTATTGCACTATGGGGTCACATGGTACTGCACATGTTCGTGGTTTGTGGATTTCGCATTGTTTCTCTTGGCCAACCTACCTGATTCTCCGGATGTCGGCACTCCTTTCTCCATCCCTCCGACTCCCTCTATGCTCTCCATTCCTATGGTGGAGGCGCAGATTTCCTCCCAGGGGGTCAACTTGATGGGCGACTCTGAACCCCCCCCGGTAGCTGTGGCGATGTTCCTGTTCGCAGAAAGTATGCTGCGTACGCGGATCCGCAGGTCGTCCCACCGCTTGCGACATTGCTGTGGCGTGCGGGGTGTTGTCCCCACCGCACTTACGCGCTGTGCCACCAGGGCCCATATGGCCTTCTTGTTGGCAAGGGCCGTCCTGGTCATTTGACTGGAGAAGACGACGGCGGAATTTTCCTGTAGGGTCTCGGTGAGCACGGTCAGTTCCTCTCGGGAGAAGTGTACCTGCCGCTTGCGGTCACACGCTTTCTTGGCTACCTTTCCCATATTTATTTTTTTAACTGGGGTTGCTAACGGGTTGGGATGTGTGTCAGGGTCGGATTTTTTATGGTTGTGTTGGGATTCGGATTTTATAGTTGTGCGGCGTGCTGTTTCCCGTTCCGGCCACATGCTTTTACTTCCGTTTCCGTATATTTACGGTGGCCGTAATTTGCGGTGCACGCTCGTTACGGTGACCGCTCATTACGGTGACCGCTAAGATGGGTGGCGGTATTGCACCTGGTGCAGCGTACGGCGGCGGTAAGGGCCGTTTTGGGGTCATTTCCGCCATCGCAGCCTTTCGGATTCCGCCATGGCGTAATGCTCGTGCCCGATGGGTCGTGATTGGCCGCACTTTGCTCCTTCGTGCAATGGCGGAAACGCTATTTACGCTGTTGCGGTCCGGTCAGTCACTTTCCGCCAGGGTCGTAATGAGGGCCATTATATGTAATAATAAATAAGAAGTGGAACTTATATATCTAACACATCAACCATCCATTTAAATACCACATGTACTAAAATGGAATATACCAAAACAAAAAAGATATGCGTCCAACATAATTACCTCACAGAAACTGCACCGCTAGGAGCAACAGCAGACCTATACAACAGTAAGAAAACAACTTACCAGAAAATAGTAAGTAAACTTAATTTTTCTTATATGTTTCTAAACTTTTTGTATTGGGTACACTAAAATAAATATATTTTTGTTTTTTACACAGAAATGTCCAGTACTTTGGAATGGCTTGTGGAAAATTCCCCACGTGAGGAAATGTCTGAAGACAGTAATACTAATGGTAGACACTTCTCCTTATTAGCAAAATAATAATCATTACTTTATGTGCACTTAACATATATATTTTTTTTAACAGACCATACAAACATTGAAAATAGTACACCAAAAGACACTCTGCAGCGCATGGAACAAAAAATGGACATGCTCATGGAAAATTTCAATCATTTGAAACATTTTGTGGAGGACCACATAAAAGAAAAAATTAAATACCATTGTCCCACATGTACCTGTTCCTCCTCTCCATGTCCCAGTCAACTATCCCCAAACCCTCAACACCAAGAAAAACATTATGATGAGATTTCCATCCCTTTATCCCCTCCCATCCATCCTCTCCAAACCCCGAATTCCCCTATATTAGTATCAGTTTCTGCTTCCCCTTCTCTTTGAATAAACCACTGCCTCAACCAAGGTGGCCACATTCCATGCTAAGAAAGCCAGAATCAGAAAGTTTACGTTCCAGACCTAATAGCGAGGGCCCTGTCAACTATCGTCAAACACCCATACCAGGTCGAGGACCCCAGTGTTTTGACTGTGGAGAATGGGGGCATCTTGCCATATTCTGTCCCAAGAAACTAAAAACAGAACCGATGGATGTAGGAGTTTTTGAGTCCTTGAGGGACACCGAATCATCTGAACAAATTCCAGGAAGACAAACTCAGTATCTGTATACCTGTGAAGCCGAAGTAGATGGAAAGGCCACCACTGCATTGATCGATTCAGGAAGCCTAGAGACGGCCGTGACGTCGGACCTGGTAGGAGAAGGTTATTGTTCTACAGGTGAAATACCTATTTGATGTGTTCATGGGGATTTAAAGGCTTACCCGTCATAGAAGATACAAATTAAGTTGGCCGGGGAAACGATGGGAGTAAGAGCTGCTGCATTACCTAGTTTACCTGAGCCATTATTAATTGGATCAGACATACCAAGATTCTCTGATATAGTCCATGAAATCGAGAAGAGCTGGTTGGAAACCGCACCATTCTGTGAGGAAAAAATACCCAGTCCCCCTCTCAAGTCAGCGAAAAGTAAAAAGGTAAAAAGATTAATTAAGCAAGATTGGAAAGCCAGAAATGTTCTACCTACGGCTGTTGACTGGAAACTAGACGAGGAGGGAGATAGCTTTAGATCTGCTCAAGAGCTGGATCCTTTATTGAGATATGCTAAAGAACGAGCGTTAGAAGACTCAAAGGGACAAGGACCCCATTTTATAAAACAGAATGGATTGTTGTAAAGAGTGAGCAAATCTCAGAATGGAGAGGAATTGAAACAACTGTTGGTTCCCAGTAAATACTATAAGACTGTTTTAGAAGTCGCTCACATACAAGTCGGTGAGGGACATTTGGGGTCTGTGAAAACTTCTAAAAAAATTCTAGACCGGTTCTACTGGCCCAGAGTATACAATCAAGTAATTAGATTTTGCCAGTCCTGTGAAGAATGCCAAAAGAAGAACAGAGCGAATGTGAAGAAGGCACCATTACAACCTATGCCCTTGGTCTTGGAACCTTTCAGCAGAATAGGAGTGGATATTATGGGACCCTTAGAACCATCTAGAAGAGGTCACAAGTATATCCTTGAGGTGGTAGACTATGCGACTCGTTATCCAGAGGCTTTTCCATTAAAAGCTACCAATACGCAACAGATTTGTGATGTTCTTATTCCCTTTATCGGACGAGTTGGTATTCCCAGGGAGATTCTCACAGATCGTGGATCGAATTTGATGTTTAATATCCTTAAGCAAGTCTGTGACACTCTGAAAATTTAACACCTTAAGACAGCAGTTTACCACCCTCAGACTGAAGGTTTAGTGGAACGCTACAATCAAACCATTAAACAAATGCTTAAGAAGAGTACTTCTCCAGAAAACAAAGACTGGGATAGGGTTTTACCATGGATACTGATGGCGTTAAGAAATACCCCTCAGTCATCAACAGGTTTCTCACCCTTTGAGCTACTCTTTGGGAGGCCAGTACAAACTCTGTTGGATATTCTGAAAGAGAACTTGGAAGAACAGCCGGATCGAGAGTTAATCCTCACGGAGTATGCATCGTAATTACAGGAATGAGTTGAAAAACTTCAGATCATAGCCAGAGATAATCTTCTTCAGGCCCAAGTCAAACAGGAGAAGTATTACAATCAGAACTCTCGTCTACGTACGTTTAAAGCAGGAGAACAAGTTTTGGTCTTATTGCCTACGTCAGAGAACAAAATTTTGGCAGCATGGAAGGGACCGTATGTGATCCAAGAAGTACTAGGTCCGTTAACATATAAAGTGAGACAGCCTGGAAGTCGAATACCTGTCCGGATTTATCATGTGAATCTTCTAAAAAAATGGATACCATCAGCTCAATCAGTGGCCATGATAACCCTTGATGTACCACAGGAGGAGCATTTCCCACTGGTCAAGGGAAAAGTAGGACTAGAAAGTCTGAACATTAACCCAGAGCTATCATCTGTTCAAAAGAATGAATTGGACTGCGTGTTCTACATTTGCAGAAATATTCTCTTCTTTACCAGGAAGGACGGAATTAACTTATCATTGGATAGTCAAAAAGCCTGAGACTATAGTAAGGCTCAGACCCTACAGAATTCCTGAGTCGAAGATAGATGCTTTTAACAGAGAGTTTCAAGAGATGCTGGATTTAGGGATAATTGAGCCCTCCTATACTGAATGGAGTTCTCCTGTAGTTTTGGTAACAAAACCGGATGGCAGTGTTAGGTTCTGCATGAACTTCCAGAAAGTAAATGAGGTTTCTAAGTTCGATGCTTACCCGATGCCGAGAATAGAAGATTTGTTGAATAATCTGGGGAAAGCAAGGTTCTTGACCACAATTCCACTTAACCAAAGGTTACTGGCAAATCCCATTGTTGCCTTCTGATAAGGAAAAGACAGCATTTGCAAGTCCAATAGGGCTTTATCAGTTCAGGTTTTACCATTTGGATTACATGGGGCCCCAGCAACATTAAAAAGACTGATGAACTATATTATAAAGGGTCATGAACAATATGTCGTAGTCAATTTGGATGACATCATCATTTTCAGTCAAACCTGGGCAGAACATTAGAAGCATCTAAAGGCCATACTTGGTACGCTGAATCGAGACGGCTTACATATAAATCCCAAGAAAACCCATGTTGCCACCTTTCACACTAAATACCTGGGATATTACGTGGGCCAAGGAACAATTAAACCTCAGCAGGAAAAATTAAAAGCAATCAAACTGTTGACATTTCCCGAAACTCTGAGACAGGTGCGCGCCTTTCTGGGATTTGTGGGATATTACAGAAGGTTTATTCCACACTTCTCTACATTGGCTGCCCCATTAACAGATTTGCTGAGAAAAACCTCTCTTACCAGGAAGATGTGGCAAACCGTCGAATCACTAAAAGCTTTTAACTCTTTAAAAGAGGCCCTGTCCAGGAAAGCTATCTTACGTTGTCCAGATTTTGAGGCTCCATTTTTTCTTCACACTGATGGCTCAGGCACAGGCATTGGAGCAGTATTGTTTCAAAACCAGGGAGAGAATGAAAGACCAATACTGATTATGAGTCGGAAATTGTTACCTCACAAATTACGATATCCAACCATACAGAAAGAGTGTTTGGCCATCAAATGGGCCATTGATTTGTTGAGGTATTACCTTCTTGCCAGGAAATTCACTCTGATTACGGACTATGCACCTTTAGTCTGGCTGGCACGAAACAAAGATTCCAATCAGAGAGTCCTCAGGTGGTTTCTTTCCCTCCAGCCCTTCTCGTTGAAGACTGTTCATAAACCTGGCAAATTGTTGACTCAAGCTGATTATTTGTCAAGAGCTGAAACCCTTCTTGAGCGTAAGGGCTTAGAAGAGGGGGTGTGACAAAGTGGGTAATTACATCAGCGATTGTATCATATTGAAACATATAGAAAGCCTCATATACTGTGGAAATACAGTCCCTTTTTAGTGTCTACCTACAGAGAGCCCTCTCTTCTAATGACCTTAGCTCTGTTTTTCGTTGCTAGGAGACACATGAAACAGAGGAAGGCGAGAGTGACCGTTACAGCTGGGCCTATTGATGGGGACGGAAGATGAACAGCTGAGCAGCTACAGCTGATCGTATGCTGGTGTCGTTGCGAGAGAAGGGAGAAATCTGAAGGAAATAAGGAAGTGTTGTTTTGAAAGATTTTGACAGATCTCAGCCGTCGGGCTGCTGACACAGAAGTGCTGCGGAGAAGAAGTTTCAGATCATAAATGGTGGCGATCGTTATCGTCGTGACAAGGCAGTGACTACGAGGTGACACTTGCGAACCATGATTACCCACAACCAAAGCCTGAAAGGTAATCGAGAGCTATTAAAGTAATGAGGCGATCGTTATCGCCGGAGGCTGAATGAAAGCGCCGTCATCTGAAGACAGGGGTTCATAAAAATGTGTGACGAACGCCCCGCTGTTTGATGAGTGTGGGAAAAGGGAAAACAGCGCTGTTACGTTTGGAAGAGGGATGTGTGATGAGACCCAGGCGACCGTTGTCACCGTGTAGACCTTAAGAAAATCAGCGCCGTTTCTTTTTTCATTTAGGAAAGTTTCATATGGGAAAGGCAAACGTTGTCGCTACATGAATTTGAAACGGAAGCGCCGTTGCGCTACGAATTACCCTGCAAGGCGCCGTTGCACTACGACATAACCTGCAAGCCCTGATTCTTTGCCGAGCTGAGTGTGTGGGAAGAAGGCGATCTGCCCTAAAACAGGGAACAGGAGGCTAGCCTTGAGATAGAAGAATAACGTCAATGAAGAATCGGATGTGGTTTAAAGAAGAAACTATTAACAAGTTCTTGTCTACAATAAAGAAAGGATCCTATGTGTTATAAGTGCATAACAGCACAATCAAAAGGAAAGTTGTTAGAAAAACTTCAATCTGACTCAACATCCAGCTGTCATACATAGGTGTTTAAGAAACAAGAAGTAAAAGGAATAAGAGAACAGACCAAAAGATCTAAGATCTGAGATAAAGAAAAAGATAAAGAAAGGAACAGAGAGAAAGTATCAGGGAAAGAGAGAGATATCTTTAGAGACTGATAAAAGTAAAGGCACAGAAAAGGAGAAGTACCTCAGAGGAGGGAAAAGACATTAAAGAACTATATTGACTCATACCTGAACTTATCCTCAAGTGACATCCTGTTACAGAAGTTGGAGGAAATCGAGAGAAGGCGCATCCTTTACCAAAATCCCTAATAGGGAAAAAAATATTTAAATTAATGAAATAATTGGGTTCTCTTCATAATCCATACAAACTACTCATTGGCTCAGAGTTTTATTCATTTAATATTCAGCTGTACCGTTACAGTTCCCCATAACAAAAAGCTGTCTCTGCTGCCATTGCTAGAATAACTATGTTTAGACTGAATGAAGACTTGTCATAACGTGTCATAATTGTCATGATTGTCAATCACCAAACCCTAGCCTGAATGACATGTTTGTGGGAGGATCAAATTGCCTTCGTAAAGATTATATGTAATGTATATATATTGCTGCTTGAGCGTTGCTCGCTCTCTCGCATCTCACGAGGTCTGGGAACATACATCGTGAGGCGTTGAGACCCAGTCGGCCGACTGAGAATACTTTGAAATAAACCAGACTTGTTTGGAAATTGAACCTCGTGTCTGATGTGTCACTATAGTGTATGGTTATTGTGCCTTCGGTTCCATATGTGGTCTTTATGGCCTAGCAAATATGGCACCCGAACAGGGCCCGTTCCACTTATGCTCCATCGTATACGTTGAAGTTTGAAGAAGGCAAAAAATGAGTCGAGGACGAAGCTGTCTAGCCGGGATCAGAAGGTGTTCCGGCGCCCCTGTAGAAGTGATGAGAGTCTCCTCCACAGATCTGTACACAGCCGATCCCTGCTAGATGAGCAGCGCCCAGAGAGCATCGAGGCGAGGGTCCTGGAATGAGGCAAATTGAGCCAGACACGCAGTCACGACGATTCTTGGTTGAGTCTGTATACAGACGAATTGCGTCCTGAGCGACGAATTGGTTGATCAGGTGAGTCGTGCCCCGATTCTTAAACGTCCTGATATTGGTTGAGATTTGCTCTTGCAAGATCAAACGCCCAGGACAAGGAAAGGGTAAGAATTAACCATGCCTGGGAAATTGTCTTCCTGTTTAGTGAGGTTTTTTCACTGCAGCAGACAATCTTTGGAAACTGGCCAGGTCGCCGGCACATGAAATGTATATCAATTACGGTATAGGGGCAATAGTGTTTAATGCTATTTGGCATAGGCAGACCAGACGTGTATCAGACTTTCAGTGGCCTAATAATGGGAGCTTTGAAATAGCACATATAGAACACTTAGAATCAGTATTGCTACGCAAAAAGGCCCGACCAGCAGCGTTCGACGTTGTGAGAGACTGGAGGAAGGAAGCTAATCTCCGCTTGAGAAGTAGAGAGAAACATGCGCGCAGACATAAAACAAATGTAGAGAAAGCGCTAGAGCATGATCAGCATCAAAAGACAGAAGCCATTAGGAATATGGACAGGGCTTTCCAATTAGATGTACAGAAAATATATCCTCAGCAAGATTTGCATACTTCAGATGAACTAATAAACAAAATATTGAATGAGGGAACAAATGAACATCAAAGTACTGACCCAGTTGCAACTCCTCCTTATGTACCTCCCATTCCCGTTATTCCATCTGCACCATCAGTAAGCAGTTCCTCTCTCCCTGTGCCTGTGACATAATTTCCTCCACTGCCTTCAGAGCATGAGTTAACCGCTTTAGTAGGCAGTTCTACAGAGATGGGGCCTGCGCAAGGAAGAATTAGACTGATTCGTAGTACGATTAGTAAAGTAAGGAAAGAAGAACTGAGAGATTGGACAGAAACGTACATTGATGGTGGCAATGAAGCGGCTGTGCAAAGTTCCATATCTGACCATAGAGGCCTTGGTGAACAGCAGGTATTGTTGGAATGCATGGGGAATTATCTTGTGAAAATGTGGAGTGATTTGACCGAGTGGTACCGCAAGAGTTGCGTGATTTGGTTGTCCTCTCAGCTTTGCGAGATAATGCAACGAACGTTTGAGTACATGTAGACCGAATATTTGTGTTTAAGTGAGAACTTGATCAATTGCATAAAGAGTTATTGAAAGATAACCGCATATGTGGTATGTCCAGCAATGGTTTTTGCCGCCGTTGAAACCTGTTAGTGAAGAGGTGAGAATTTGTACGCGAGATGCGCTTAGATGGATTACAGATGCCGCCATTTCCCCAATGGAAGTGCATGATACGTTTAGTCAGTATACACCAGAAATCCAGAGAAAGGTATTACAGGTTATGGTAGAGTACTTACAGGATGAATGTATGAAGAATAAGATATGTTTTCACACTGATTTAATGACAATTTACAAAAGAGCATTTTCGTCTGAAACTGAAACGACTGCTTTTTCTCTTGATTTAGCTTTGTTGCTTAATAGACAAACAAATGTAGAATCGCCTAGTTTGCAATTACCAATGGGGGAAGTGCCTCCCATGTTTGTCCCGAAGCTAGAATTTGCTGCCTCTGGAGTGCCTCCAGCGCAAATGATAGAAGCCCATTATATTGCACAGTTTGTACATGTTCCTTTTTCGAGGCTAGAGGTAAATACTATGAAGCAGACGATCCCTGATATTAGGAAGAACCCGTCAGGATTTTATAAAGAAATTGAATCTGTTTTGAATTCATCTGTTTTTAGATTGAGTGACATTGATTTATTGTTTCCCGTGATTCTTCCTGTAGACATATGGAAAAAGGTTAGACATATAAGTGACGCGCCGATGTTAGGTGATACATGGGAGAATTTGAATAGAATTGATAGTGAGAGAAAGGCTGGAGAGAAGCCACCGCAAGTTATGTTGGCTTTACCATTGCGAATAGTAGAGAAATTGAAAACGTTAGTACCCGAAAAGAGAATAGTTTGGGATAAATTGACTGCTTGTTTACAGGGCAAAGAGGAAGGAGCAACAGATTATTTTAATTAATTTGAAGAAGTATTTGCAGATTTTAGTGGTCAAGACTTAAGTACTGAACCCGGGAAAAGATTGTTTGTTGATAAATTTGTTAATATTTGATAATAATGACATCTGAAATTGCTTGGCAAGCAAAAACACAAACTGAAGTATTACATATGGCCCAGTATTATGAAAACAGAGTCAATTCAGAAAAGGACAGGGAACTGAGGGACAAAGGTAACCTGAAAACAAGAGTATTGTTGCAGTAAGTGCCAAACAATAATAGAAGTGGTGGGAACGCACCATCCAGAGTCCAATTTTCATTAGCGTCCAACATGCAAGGTGGTCCAGTAGGGATTCATCAATGTGCATATTGTAGACAAGAAGGCCATTGGGGAGCACAGTGCCCGCATATACAGAATCAAAATGGGACTTTACTGAGAAGACAGAATAGAGGTCTCCCGGGAATACAAGGACAGAATAGAAAGCAAAGTGCACCACAATTTCAGAATAACCAGGGTAATCAGAACCAGAATCAGGACCAGAATCAGAACCAACAGCTAAACAGTACAAGTGAGGGGAATATTTTTGACATTCAGTCCAATGTATATTACTCTGGAGACTTTACATCAGACGATGTACTGTTCTACTAGGACAGCCCGAGACAGGGGTTGGAAACAGTATCTATTCCCGCAGACCAGAAAGGGCCCTACGTAGAAATGAAGGTTGTGAAAAGGGAGCACATTTTGTTAGTGGACATGGGTGCACAAAAATGTTCGATTGACCATCAGCGGGTTCCAGATATACTACTGTCAGGGCATAAAAATGGCTCAGTAGGGTTCTCAGGTAGAACAGTAATTAGTCCATTGTTACAACCAGTACCTATAACACTAGGTCCATTCACTGAATCTTGCCCATTTCTTTTGACAAAAAATGTGTTGAAGAAACTGAATGCAGTCATGTATTGTTCTCCTGATGGAGTGTATTTGACAATATCACCACAAAAGATTCCTGTATCGCAATTTTTATCTAAGCCATTACCGACTGAATCGAGTAAAGTACCGGATTGTATATGGGCAGTGAATGATAATGATGTTGGTTGTTTAAAAGTAGAGCCAGTGAAAATTGTTTTGAAAGAAGGTATTACATTGATACGTATTCCGCAATATATAATTTCGGCTTAAAGAGAGAAAGCATTGAAATGCATTGTATCAGATTTGATTAAAAGAAACGTAATTGAAGAAACTTCTGGTAGTACTTGCAATAGTCCGATTCTTCCGGTTTACAAGAAAGGAGGTAATGAGATACCATACCGTTTTATAATTGATTTGCGCTGAGTGAATAAAGTTGTTGATCCGCAATTTCCATTAGTCCTGGATGTGACTACGATTTTGACTATGATTCCAGCTTCGTCATCGTATTTTAGTGTTGTAGATTTGAAGAATGCGTTTTTTAGTATCTCAGTGCATCCAGATAGCAGATATTTATTTGTTTTTACTCTAGGAGGATTTTCATTTACATTCACACGAATACCGCAGGGCTACACTGAGAGTCCGAGTATTTACAGTAGAGCTTTAAAAGAACAACTTAATATGCTAGAACTACCAGCAGGCTGTGTTTTACTACAGTATATAGACGATTTATTGATAGCAGCAGACACATAAGAAATCTGTAAAGAGAGTACAGTGGCACTATTGACACATTTAGCAGTACATGGACACAAAGCTTTGCTAAAGAAATTCCAGTATTGTCGAAAGGAAGTGGCCTACTTGGGCTACCTACTTTCGAAGGAGGAAAGAAGATTGACACCAGAAAGAATAGAAAGCATCTCTGATATGCCTATTCCAAATACGCATAAAGAAGTCAGGGCTTTAGGCAGGGCTGGTAGGCAGTGAATCGCTAATTTTTCTATGATTGTGAAACCAATAGTGGCATTGACAAGGAACATGGAATGTCAAGAAGCTTTTGACCTGCTCAAAGCTGCATTACGTTCGGCTCCAGTTTTGGGCATGCCAAACTATGAAAAGAGATTTAAGTTATTTGTGCATGAAAATAATGGATGTGCTTTGGCTGTTTTGACTCAGGAAAATGGAGGGAGAAATAGACCATGCGGTTACTTCTCTTCCACGTTGGATCCTGCTGCCTGTGCTTTTCCGCGCTGCTTGCGAGCTGTTGCTGCAGCCGCTGCGTCAGTAAAACAAACCAGGGGGTGGTTTTAGGTCACTCTTTAACCGTCATGGTACCCCATTCAGTGGACGTTCTTTTAAATAGAACACAGACGCAACACCTTACATCAGCCAGATTAACAAGGTATGAAATAGTTCTATTTGCACCACATATCCAAATTATGAGGTGTTGCGCTTTAAATCAGAGCTGAGTTAATGCACCCTCCAAATGAAAAAAGGGGTGAAAAACAATTCCCCCATGATTGTTTAATGGTTACTGAACAAGAGACAAAAGGAAGAATTGATCTTACTGATACACCACAGAAAGAGCCGGATGGAGAACTGTTTTCTGGCGGTTCTTATTTTAAATTACCCGATGGTACATCAACTGCTGCTTATGCCATCACTACACTGAAAAGTATTGTAGAAAGCAAAATAATCCCATGTAACTCAGCACAAGCTGCAGAGATAATAGCGTTCACAAGAGCATGTGAAATTTCTGCAAACCTCAATGTAAACATATACACTGACAGTCAGTATGCCTTTGGGGTGGTACACAATTTTGGTCAATTATGGGCTGAAAGAGGTTTCCTGACTTTACACGGAACCGAACTCCAACATGGCACTTTGATAGTGAGACTGTTGTCAGCACTCATGCTTCCAAAACGATTAGCAATGATGGAATGTGAAGCACATGAAAAAGTAACATGTAACGTTGAAAAGGGAAACGCATTTGCAGACAGAATTGCGAAACAAACTGCCACTGATTTACACACAAACATGTATGTCTAAAAAATAAAAGAAGAACCCTGCATGATAGAGAATGGAATCTCCACAGTTAAGGAAATGCAACCAGAAGCCACTGTAGATGAAATAAAAAAAACTGGTCTGAGGGTACAGCAGAATTAGATTCTGAAGGTTGTTGGGTGGACAAACAAAATAACAGATGGATGTTGCCAAATGCCTATGTGATGGCAATGGTCACTATGGCCCACAGTTCAACACACATATGTGCTAGGAAAATGACATCTGGATTCTGTATGGCAGAATCCACACATTGGAAAAACTGCTGAGAGATTGGTTCAAAATTGTATGACTTGTTCACAACATAACATTGGAAAGGGAACAGCGACGCCAGTAGGACGTTTTGCCCCCCCCCTCTATTTGAAGTCATCCATTTTGATTTCATAGAAATGGAAAGGTGCCAGAACTATAAGTATATCCTCGTGGTGGTCTGCACATTCAGTAAATGGGTAGAGGCCTATCCCCTGAAAGATTGTATAGCTATGTCCACAGCTAAAGTCATGCTAAAAGAGCACTTTTCCCGTTTTGTCCTACCCCGAGTCATATGGTCAGATAACGGCCTGTACTTTATTGCGGCTGTGATATTGCAAATCTGTGCAGGCCTTCAGATTGATAAACGATTCCATTCAGCCAGACACCCGATGAGTGCCGGTTTGGTGGAACGTCAGAACGGTATCTTGAGAAATAAGATGAGCAAAATCTGTGCAGGGAGCAATTTGAAATGGCCTGATGTATTACCGCTAGCTTTGCTATGCATGAGAACAGCTTAACAGGTAAGGACTGGTCTCTCCCCTTACGAAATCATGATGAGGAGACCAGCAAATGTTTGGAATGCTCCTCAGCCATTTCGGCTGAGGGATAGAATACCCGTTGCTTATTAGTTATTGCAAACAGTTGACTCAAAACGTGCGTTTAATTCATCAGCAGGTGCAGGAGGCACTTCCTGTCATATATACTGGCCCAGGACATTGTCTGCACCCTGGGGACTGGACGTTAATTAAGTCTTCACTCGCACCACGATGGAAGGGGCCCGTCCAGGTATTACTGGCTATGCAGACTGCAGTCCGAGTAGATGGGCGCAGACACTGGATCCACGCAACACACACAAAAAGAGTTCCATTTTCTTTGCCACATGAGAAAGAGCTTGATCCTGACGTCAAAAGAAATACAGCTGCACTTGATCACAAAGATATCATCGCCAGTTTTCTGCCAGAAGTGCTTCCTAAGCCCGAGAAAGGGCCTGGGGCGATTGCAACGAAGATCGAAAGGCCAAAGGTGCCTCAATCGTGTCTGACCGTTGCCTCATCATCATGTATTGCATCGCAAGCTGGCACTGATCCTGCATCTGGAAATGAGAGTGCATTGTTCATCGATCATACTGTGCCTGGAGCTGTGAGGTACAATCTACGTTCACAAAATCAGAAGTGATCAGCGTTTTGTTTTGCCTTTGTTCCCAGCATGGATGAAGTGGGAACGGAGGCCTAGGGAAAAGGAGCGTATGAGCTGTATCAAGCTGGATCAAATTGAAAGCTCTGACACACGGTTTCCCAGTGCTACCATTGAAAAGTGAAGGACCGTTGCAACCTAGCACGAACAAGCGAGGGCAATTGGCACCGACACTATCGAATTTATACTTGCTCCTGCCTTTTTGGAGCTCTGTGCGAATTCACATCAGCTTGCTGTCATTTGTTAAGCAGGCTAGCCTGAACTGGCCTGAACGCTTTGCTGCTAATGTGTGTTGCTGTGGAGAACTTTCCCTGACAAAGACTGAAAACTTGTCCTGAAAGACAATGCCTATATTCACTCCTGCTCCCTCCTGCACCAATGCTGTTGATGAAATAGAAATAGAGACTAACAGGGTAATTCATAGAATTTCGCAGAAAAGTGTCGCAAGCGGCTGGCGCAGAGTGTCCGCGTGCGATTGTCTGCGCCAGGCGCGTGCACCAAAACCGATTTCCGCGCACAGTGTATTCATGGATTTTAGGCTCCCAAACCAGCCGTGGCGCAGAGTATTGCAGCGACCCTGCAGCAGCGCCAGTAACGCCCCCAAGAACGCCCTCGCGCAAGAAAAAGCCATCAAAATCGCTAAATCATCGCAAAGGGCTGCGCTAACCCTAGACCAGTTTACAGGGCTGCCAAACAAGAAACGCAAAGCGGGTAACGTTCATATCAGGGGTACGCGGGAAGTTTTACATGCGATTAGCCAGGGTAAGTGTATTACAGGGGTACGCGGGAAGTTTTACACGCGATTAGCCAGGGTACGTGTATTACAGGGGTACGCGTGAAGTTTTACACGCGATTAGCCAGGGTACGTGTATTACAGGGGTACGCGGGAATTATCACACGTGATTTGGCTGGGTACGTGTATTACAGGGGTGCGCGGGAAGTTACACACGCGATTTGGCTGGGTAAGTGTATTACAGGGGTGCGCGGGAAGTTACACACGCGATTAGGCTGGGTGGGTCCTCACAGGTGTTCCCTGTACACCCTCCATGGCCCCTGCAGGCAGCCCACAAGACAGGGGACTACCCTGCTCACCTGCTCATGTCTCCCACCCCCCACACCCCCCAGCAGTGTGGGGCACCCTCCACCAGGCCCCCACTCATGTCCCCTATCACCCCCACCCCCAGCAGTGCAGGGGCAGCCTCCACCAGGCCCCCACTCATGTCTCCCACCCACCCCACCCCCCCAGGACTGTGGGGCAGCCTCCACCAGGCCCCCACTCATGTCTCCCACCACCCTCACCCCCCAGCCACCAGGGGTAGCCTCCACCAGGCCCCCACTCATGTCTCCCACCACCCCCACCCCCCAGCAGTGCAGGGGCAGCCTCCACCAGGCTCCCACTCATGTCTCCCACCACCCCCACCCCCTAGCAGTGCAGGGGCAGCCTCCACCAGGCCCCCACTCATGTCTCCCACCCACCCCACCCCCCAGGACTGTGGGGCAGCCTCCACAAGGCCCCCACTCATGTCTCCCACCATCCCCACCCCCCAGCCACCAGAGGCAGCCTCCACCAGGCCCCCACTCATGTCTCCCACCACCCCCACCCCCTAGCAGTGCAGGGGCAGCCTCCACCAGGCCCCCACTAATGTCCCCTATCACCCCCACCCCTTAGCAGTGCAGGGGCAGCACCACCAGCCCCCCACTCATGTCTCCCACCCACCCCACCCCCCAGGATTGTGGGGCAGCCTCCACCAGGCCCCCACTCATGTCTCCCACCACCCCCAGCCCCCAGCAGTGCAGGGGCAGCCTCCACCAGGCCCCCACTCATGTCCCCTATCACCCCCACCCCCTAGCAGTGCAGGGGCAGCACCACCAGGCCCCACTCATGTCCCCTATCACCCCCACCCCCTAGCAGTGCAGGGGCAGCACCAACAGGCCCCCACTCATGTCCCCTATCAACCCCACCCCCAGCAGTGCAGGGGCAGCCTCCACCAGGCCCCCACTCATGTCTCCCACCACCCTCAACCCTAGCAGTGCAGGGGCACCCTCCACCAGGCCCCCACTCATGTCCCCTATCACCCCCACCCCCTAGCAGTGCAGGGACAGCACCACCAGGCCCCCACTCATGTCTCCCACCACCCCCACCCCCCAGGACTGTGGGGGCAGCCTCCACCAGGCCCCGCCTCATGTCTCACACCCCCCACCCCCCAGCAGTGCTGGGGCAGCCTCCACCAGGCCCCCACTCATGTCTCCCACCACCCCCACCCCCTAGCAGTGCAGGGGCAGCACCACCAGGCCCCCACTCATGTCTCCCACCACCCCCACCCCCCAGCAGTGCAGGGGCACCCTCCACCAGGCCCCCACTCATGTCTCCCACCACCCCCACCCCCTAGCATTGCAGGGCACCATCCACCAGGCCCCCACTCATGTCTCCCATCACCCCCACCCCCCAGCATTGCAGGGCACCCTCCACCAGGCCCCACTCATGTCTCCCATCACCCCCACCCCCTGATAGGCGATCCTCTGCACACCGATCCACTGCACACCAGAACACTGCTCACATTTCCCCAACACCTCCCTCCAGGGTTCGAGGCTCATGTGATTCGGTTTTCCCAAAGGACCGAAAGCTCCGTACCAGGTATGACTTACGGGCTCGATTGCAACCCTTCCTGCACTGGCAGTTGCCGTGGAGAACTTACAGCAGAAGAGGCGGCGTTACATCTTCACGCCGATCGTTCACTTGCTCACGTGATCCAGAGTGGCGTTCCTCACGTGACCTGGTGGACGTCACATGACCCCGAAACGCTCAGTATATAAGGCTTGAGAGACGGAACACTCATTGCTTCTCAGCTGTCTTCAGACCCTGTTTGGCATTACGTTTTGCTTTACTGTTTACCTTGATCTCGGAACTCTATCTTGGACTCCTTTGGATTACCCCTTTGTACCTTTGCTTGGAACTGTTTACCTGTTGCTGGATTTTGGGACACGACCCTGACTTGCCTTTGGATCATCCCTTGGTACCTTGCTGAACTCCTACGCCAGTTCCCTTTTGGGATTCAAGTCACGCCTTCAGTCCTACAGGTGGCTTATCCGGCATCCACGCTGTTCTGCGGTCTTATTGTTCTAGGGACCGCCTCATCTGAGTATCGAACCTCTCTCCTAGGTTTCCTGGGTTTTCCTAACACCAGATAGGTAAGACTATTCAGATCCTTAGGTTAATGTGATATATTGTAATTGCCTGGTACTTAACCTCGTTCTTTTTGACAGCAGCATCAGTGTTCCAGAGGTTCCGTGGATCCGGGAATTAACATCTCCCACCTGTGGCCCCAAAGGTCGCACAGCGGGTTTCTTTTAGTTCCCCTGTGCGTCACTTGAGGACGGAGGTTTCAACAGTCTACACGACACTCAAGTCAGAACAGACTGAGAAGCCGTATAGTTGTGTAAGACAATGCAGGGATCCACGGAAGAACCCATAGCTGCTTTAGTTCAGGCAATCATAGTATTAAGGGCAGATATGGCCGCCGCGAATATGGTGATTCACCAAAGATTAGATTCCATACAGAGTGTTCAGCATTCTCTTCCTGCAGACCCTGAATTCGGGGATGCTAGCACTTCAACCACACCTCCTCCCTTGGCAAATACCCCAGCTCCGACTCCGGTGGTTCTCCCAACCCCTTCCCCCCTGGCCGCTCCTGAACGTTATCAAGGTGACCCCAAGAAATTCAGGACCTTCATCAATCAGTGCAAATTACATTTCTTGTGCAGACCTCTGGCCTTTCCTAATTCCACTGCTAAAGCCGCCTTTGCCCTTTCCCATTTGGCCGGGACTGCTGCCGCTTGGGCTAATCCTTTATTGGAGAATAATAGCTCGGTTCTTTATGATTTTGATTTGTTAGTTCTAGAAATGTCTCGAGTCTTTGATACCAGACACAAGGCACAGTCTAGGGATTTGGAGTTGTTAGAACTAACTCAGGGCAGAGGAACTTTGATAGATTACATCACCCGGTTCAATCAATTGGTTGCCGAGACATCATGGCCAGAAAGCAAGCGGGCATTTGTCTTTTATAGGGGATTGAGTAACGTAATGAAAGATGCTTTAGCAGTGATACCTTCCATGCCCACTCAGTATCAGGAACTAGTGGATCTTGCTCTGCAGGTAGATGCACGGCGATCAGAGCGCAGAGCTGAGTTGGGGGTTTCTTCCCATCCTATAGTTGTCAGTACCCCTGCTTCCAGTACTGAAGAACCTATGCAAGTAGGAGGTTTACGTAGCCCTATTACAACATCTGAGAGAGAACGTAGGAGGGTGGATAATGCATGCTTTTATTGTGGCACCACAGGACATTATGTGAAGGATTGTCCTCGACGTCCCAAGAAGAGTCAGGTTTTTCGGACAGCTCGACCTTAGATCCGGAGACCAGGTTGAGTGTTCAGTCTTCATCTCCGGGTACCCCTCTTGCCTTTGCTCGTATCCAGCCCATCTTTGTACAGGCCATTCTTTGTCCTTCTACAGGTATTTGTCATGCAGTCACGATCATCATTGACTCAGGTGCCACTGGGAACTATATAGACATTGCGTTAGCCCATTCCATCAATCTACCTTTAGTGGTAAAAACCCGACCTGAACCTGTTCAGGCCGTAGATGGCACTGCACTAGTCTCTGGTCCTGTTAGACACCAAACTGCACCGCTATTGTTGACCATACAAGACATTCACACAGAGACGTTAAGTTTTGACTTGATTACCACACCTCAATTTGGTATCATATTAGGAATACCATGGTTACGTGAACACAATCCTCTCATTGATTGGCAATCAGGCACGGTGCTCTTCGAGTCTGAGATTTGTCAGAACTATTGTCTCCCAACCCATCAAGCAACCGATACTCCTTCTCGGGCCTTGGGAGCCTTAGCTCAACTCACGCTGAATGATGATGGATCAGAGGTTGTGCATTCCCATACCGTTGGGGGGGTGGTGTCAGGGATTCAATCTGAGTATAAAGCATTTGAATCAGTTTTCGATCGCGGTTCTTCCGAGGTACTTCCTCCACACAGACCCTATGACTGCCCAATTGAATTAATCCCTGATTCCATCATTCCTTCGGGCAGGATTTATTCCTTGTCTCCCTCGGAAGAACAAGCATTGAAACAGTATGTACAGAACGCCCTACGATTAGGACACATCCGCCCCTCTACTTCACCAGCTGCAAGCCCCATATTTTTTGTACCTAAGAAAGAGGGGGATTTACGTCCTTGTGTGGATTATCAGCGTCTTAATGCTATCACGAAAAAGGATAGATATCCAATTCCGTTAATCACACCCCTTTTGGACCACTTATCTCATGCTTCTGTTTTCACCAAGCTGGATCTTCGCGGCGCATACAATCTAGTGCGCGTTCGCGAAGGCGACAAGTGGAAAACTGCTTTTTGTACCCGTTACGGCTTGTATGAATATCTAGTCATGCCCTTCGGCCTATATAACGCCCCGGCAACATTCCAGCGTTTTATGAATGACATATTCAGGGACATTCTGGATGTGTACATGGTTGTTTATTTGGACGACATCTTGATCTTTTCACGTAATCTTGATGACCATGTAAAGCATGTCCGAGAAGTACTATCCCGTCTGAGGGAACATTCCCTATTTGCCAAACCCGAAATATGCCAGTTCCATAAAACGTCTGTTGAGTTTCTGGGATTCCACATTACCCCTGGGGCATTATCCATGAACGAATCCAAGGTTAAAGCAGTCCTAGATTGGCCATTTCCTCAAACACTCAAGTCCTTGCAGGCCTTTTTGGGCTTCGCCAACTTTTATAGGCGTTTTATTTCCTCCTTTTCCACAATTGTTTCCCCACTCACGGCTCTGACCAGCCCTCAGGTACCCTATCGATGGCAGAGGGAACATCAGGAATCTTTTGAGGCTTTGAAAACCGCTTTCACTACCGCACTGGTGCTCCAGCATCCCAATCCCGATCTTCCGTTCATAGTGGAGGAGGATGCCTCTTCTTTTGCTCTTGGTGCGGTATTGTCTCAGACATGTCCTACAACAGGAAAATTGCACCCGGTGGCATACCATTCCCGTAAGTTCACCAATACTGAGACCCACTATACCGTAACGTAGAAGGAACTCCTGGCTGTCATGGACACCTTTCGTGTCTGGCGCCATGATCTTCTGGGGGCTAAGCATCCAATCACTGTATACTCAGATCATCGAAATCTACAGGATCTGGCCTCATTGAAGTGCATCAATAGCAGACAGGTTCGGTGGCATCTTTTCTTTTCCTCTTTTGATTTCCATATTATGCATCTTCCTGGAACATCACATGGAAAAGCGGACGCCTTGTCACGTTCCCCGGGTGGGGTCGAGTTGCCAACCTTCCCTGACACTGTTCTCGGAAAGAGTCATGTGATTTGTCTCTGCACTCCCTCTTTGTCATTGTTAGATTCTGTACGATCTTGGACTAGCAATCATTCCGACCAATTGCGGGATTGGGACCCCGTTTATTCTGATGGTTTGCCTTTCGTGCATGAACGTCTGTTTCTTCCCACCCCTGACACTCGTAACTTGGCCCTTGAGTGGTCTCATGATGCGCCCTTCAATGCCCATCCCGGTCAAGAACGCACTTTGGATCTCCTAAAGCGCTGGTGTTGGTGGCCCTCTATGAAGCGCGATGTGGAATGTTATGTCAATTCATGCGCTGTTTGTGCTCAGGCTAAACATCGAAGGGGACGACCGGTTGGGCTGCTGCTTCCGCTTCCAGTACCTCCAAGACCTTGGCATACACTGACAATGGATTTCGCAACCGATCTCCCCAAGGTACAAGGTTTTGACACCATCTGGGTGGTGGTGGACACGTTCACAAAAATGGCTCGTTTTATTCCTTGTAAGGGTATTCCTTCGGCCCCGGTCTTGGCAGACTTGTTTTTTGAGCATGTGTTCGTGTTATTTGGACTCCCTTCGGTCATTGTATCCGATCGAGGGTCACAGTTCACCTCTCGTTTTTGGAGGTCATTGACTAAATTACTGGGCATCGATACAAGGTATTCTTCGGCCTATCATCCTGAGACTGATGGGCAGACCGAAAGAACGAATCAATCTATGGAGCAGTATCTTTGTTGTCTTATATTGTAACAGCAGACCTCCTGGTTGACCGCTTTATGGCTTGCTGAGTTCGCATACAACAACGCGGCTCATTCTGCTACAGGGTTTTCTCCATTCTACGCTCTCTATGGTCAACACCCCAAGGTCTTGCCTGTCCCTGATGCTTCTGTTTCTTCGAATCCTGCGGCCACGGCTTGTCTTAGGGATCTGTCTGCTGTTCATGCTAGTTCTGTGCTCTATTTTACTGAAGCAAAGGCCTCTATGAAGGCTCGTGTTGACGGCAAGCGTCTGGCTGCTCCTCCCCTGGTGGTGGGTTCTAGGGTGTGGTTGTCTTCGAGTCACCTTCGCCTAGTGGGTTGCTGGAAACTGTTACCTCGTTTCGTTGGCCCGTATGTGATCTCTCAGGTTGTGAATCCGGTGGCTTTTCGTCTAGTTCTCCCAAGTTCTTGGCGTATCCATCCTGTATTTCATGTCTCTCTCCTCAAGCCTTGTCCTGATTCTTCCCGCCTCCGGGCCCCGGTTGTTCCGGTGTCCTTGGCCTCCCCTGATGTTTTTGAAGTGTCGACCATTTTGGGTTCCCGTTGGTTTAGGGGTAGGCTCCAGTATTTAGTGGATTGGAAGGGCTACGGACCGGAGGAGCGTTCTTGGGTTTCCGCCTTGGATCTTGACGCTCCTCGGTTGGTAGGTCGCTTCCATAGGGATCGCCCGTCCTGGCCACGGGGTCGTGGGCCGTTGGGGGGGGCTATGTTAGGCGATCCTCTGCACACCGATCCACTGCACACCAGAACACTGCTCACATTTCCCCAACACCTCCCTCCAGGGTTCGAGGCTCATGTGATTCGGTTTTCCCAAAGGACCGAAAGCTCCGTACCAGGTATGACTTACGGGCTCGATGGCAACTCTTCCTGCACTGGCAGTTGCCGTGGAGAACTTACAGCAGAAGAGGCAGCGTTACATCTTCACGCCGATCGTTCACTTGCTCACGTGATCCAGAGTGGCGTTCCTCACGTGACCTTGGTGGACGTCACATGACCCCGAAATGCTCAGTATATAAGGCTTGAGAGACGGAACACTCATTGCTTCTCAGCTGTCTTCAGACCCTGTTTGGCGTTATGTTTTGCTTTACTGTTTACCTTGATCTCGGAACTCTATCTTGGACTCCTTCGGATTACCCCTTTGTACCTTTGCTTGGAACTGTTTACCTGTTGCTGGATTTTGGGACACGGCCCTGACTTGCATTTGGATCATCCCTTGGTACCTTGCTGAACTCCTCCGCCAGTTCTCTTTTGGGATTCAAGTCACGCCTTCAGTCCTACAGGTGGCTTATCCTGCATCCACGCTGTTCTGCTGTCCTATTGTTCTAGGGACCGCCTCATCTGAGTCTCGAACCTCTCTCCTAGGTTTCCTGGGTTTTCCTAACACCAGATAGGTAAGACTATTCAGATCCTTAGGTTAATGTGATATATTGTAATTGCCTGGTACTTAACCTCGTTCTTTTTGACAGCAGCATCGGTGTTCCTGAGGTTCCGTGGATCCGGGAAGTAACATCTCCCACCTGTGGCCCCAAAGGTCGCAGAGTGGCTTTCTTTTAGTTCCCCTGTGCGTCACTTGAGGACGGAGGTTTCAACGGTCTACACGACACTCAAGTCAGAACATCCCCCAGCAGTGCAGGGGCACCCTCCACCAGGCCCCCGCTCAGGGCCCCCTGCACCCCCACCCCCCAGCAGCCAGGGGCACCCTCCACCAGGCCCCCACTCATGGCCCCCTGCACCCCCACCCCCCAGCATCCAGGGGCACCATCCACCAGGACCCCACTCATGTCCCCTATCACCCCCACACCCCAGCAGTGCAGGGGCAGCCTCCACCAGGCCCCCACTCATGTCCCCTATCACCCCCACCCCCTAGCAGTGCAGGGGCAGCACCACCAGGCCCCCACTCATGTCCCCTATCACCCCCACCCCCCAGCAGTGCAGGGCACCCTCCACCAGGCCCCCACTCATGTCTCCCACCACCCCCACCCTCTAGCAGTGCAGGGGCAGCCTCCACCAGGCCCCCACTCATGTCTCCAACCCCCCACCCCCCAGCACTGCGGGGCACCCTCCACCAGGCCCCCACTCATGTCTCCCACCACCCCCACCCCCCCGCCACCAGGGGCAGCCTCCACCAGGCCCCCACTCATGTCTCCCACCACCCCCACCCCCCAGCAGTGCAGGGGCAGCCTCCACCAGGCCCCCACTCATGTCTCCCACCATCCCCACCCCCCTGCCACCAGGGGCAGCCTCCACCAGGCCCCCACCATGTCTCCCACCACCCCCACCCCCTAGCAGTGCAGGGGCAGCCTCCACCAGGCCCCCACTCATGTCCCCTATCACCCCCACCCCCTAGCAGTGCAGGGGCAGCACCACCAGGCCCCCACTCATGTCTCCCACCACCCCCACCACCCAGCCACCAGGGGCAGCCTCCACCAGGCCCCCACTCATGTCTCCCACCCACCCCACCCCCCAGGACTGTGGGGCAGCCTCCACCAGGCCCCCACTCATGTCCCCTATCACCCCCATCCCCTAGCATTGCAGGGGCAGCACCACCAGGCCCCCACTCATGTCCCCTATCACCCCCACCCCCTAGCAGTGCAGGGGCAGCACCACCAGGCCCCCACTCATGTCCCCTATCACCCCCACCCCCCAGCAGTGCAGGGGCAGCCTCCACCAGGCCCCCACTCATGTCTCCCACCACCCCCACCCCCTAGCAGTGCAGGGGCAGCCTCCACCAGGCCCCCACTCATGTCCCCTATCGCCCTTACCCCCTAGCAGTGCAGGGGCAGCACCACCAGGCCCCCACTCATGTCTCCCACCACCCCCACCCCCCAGCCACCAGGGACAGCCTCCACCAGGCCCCCACTCATGTCTCCCACCCACCCCACCCCCCAGGACTGTGGGGCAGCCTCCACCAGGCCCCCACTCATGTCTCACACCACCCCCACCCCCCAGCAGTGCAGGGGCAGCCTCCACAAGCCCCCCACTCATGTCTCCCACCACCCCACCCCCTAGCAGTGCAGGGGCAGCACCACCAGGCCCCCACTCATGTCTCCCACCACCCCCACCCCCCAGCAGTGCAGGGGCACCCTCCACCAGGCCCCCTCTCATGTCTCCCACCACCCCCACCCCCTAGCAGTGCAGGGGCAGCACCACCAGGCCCCCACTCATGTCTCCCACCACCCCCACCCCCCAGCATTGCAGGGCACCCTCCACCAGGCCCCCACTCATGTCCCCTATCACCCCCACCCCCCAGCAGTGCAGGGGCACCCTCCACCAGGCCCCCACTCATGTCTCCCACCACCCCCCCAGCCACCAGGGGCACCCTCCACCAGGCCCCCACTCATGTCTCCCACCACCCCCACCCCCCAGCAGTGCAGGGGCAGCCTCCACCAGGCCCCCACACATGCCCCCCTGCCCACAGGCCCTGACAACCTCAAGCATGGGCCTCATGGCCAGCCACCACAGCCCAAAGACACAACCAAGTATTACATGCGCCCATGATAATACTCCAATGGAAACAATGTAAATGAACACATGTGTCTCACACACACACACAGTGGTTGCAAGTGAACCTGAAAACCCATATCATGACATGCATGAAAACAATGAGATGAACCACACATTGAAGAATGAAAAAATCAAAATAATGTATTAAAAACAACAGTAATGGCAATCAAAATTAAACAATATACACAAGTATAAAATAAAGAAAATTAAGCTGGCTGTCCCTTTTCAAAATAAAATCAATAAATGATAATCCAAAAAAATGTCTTCCAAAGTTCAAGTCCATATAAAGGAAATGAAGGGAAAAAAGAAATAGAAAACCATTGCTCCATGGAAAAAAATATTCATAGTAAAAAAAATATCCAAATGTAAAGTCCAACTATGTACAAAGTATATCTAAAATGGAAGTATATACAAAAGGTGGAGCAGTGTCCCTCGACTCCAAATAAAAATAAACAATAAAGGAAACCTATCACTAAATAACTATATACAATGGCGGCGGGCCAGTCCAGCAGCTCACTCAGTGGTGTTCCGGGCCAGGGCATCATCGAACTCCTCGTCTATGTCCCGGAGGCGGTCCTGTTCCATGGCCCCGAGGGTCCGCAGGGACGCCGACATGTTCACCTCCAACTCCCTGCGGATTGCCTCGAGGCACTCGGCCCACCTCAGGGCCCTCCGCATGGAGTTCTCCGCCCTGACCATCGTGAGCCGCGCCTCTTCCGCCCGCCGCCGCTCCGCATCTATGGCGTGGCCCAACCGCTGCCACACGGAAGACACTGCCCGCCCAGGGTCCTCCTGCCCTCCGGCCGAAGCCTGTCCCTCCGATGTTGAAGGCCCCGAGCTATCGTGGCTCCCACCTACAGCCTCCTGCAGCTGCTGCTTTCCATGTACCCTGTCCGATGGTGCCTGCACATCCTCCTCCAGCTGGGGTGCAGTCGTTGATGTGGCCACCCCTGCTGGACGTCCGACTCCCGACTGTGGCAGGGATCTGTTGTCCACCAGCCTGGCCGCACGGTCGGAAGCAGCTCCACAGGGCACCCAGGTGACACACGGGTGGGAAGATGGCATGGAGGACGACTCGGGCATAGGGGGTTCTGTGGAGAAGGGGGTCGGAACAAGGTCCAGGAAATGGAGGAATCCAGCCCTGGTGAGTTGTCCCAGTGGGTCAACGCGGTCAACGAGCCATGCGAGAAGACGTGCAGACACATCATGAAAAGACTGCAGGTCAGCTCGCATGGCCCGTTGACGCAACGCCACCCCACCCTGGACAGGCTCAACCTGGTGCAGGATAGCCACATCCGCAGGGAGAGGAAGGCCAGGTGTTGTAAGCCAATCCCCTCCCTGAGAACGGGTCTGGAGGTAGGCATCCCCGCTGGTGCAAGATGATGCAGTGACAGGAGCAGGGACGGGATTGCACACAGGCACCTCCGCGGCGGCCTGTGCTGCCTCCTGTCCCTGATCCTGCACTGCACCACTAGCACCATTGGAATCCCCACCTCCAGACCCCGCCACTGTCGCTTGAACAGCCTCCTCCTCCACCAAACCCCCCACCAACCTGGATGACTCCGTGCCATCTTCCTCCGTTGGACCCTGTGGGGTCTCAGCTGCCCCTTCTGCTGCCGAGGAGTCCAACTCCAACCTCCGCCTCTTGGACCTCCCCTCGGCAGCTGCGGCCTTGGACACGGCACCGGACTCCTCACTCCCCGACGAGATCAGAACCTGGGAGGGGATCCGGGCCTTGTGTCTCCGGCTGGTGGTGCGACCCCTGCCGCTGTGCTCCACAGCACCTTCTCCGCCCTCTTCATCAGTTGACGCTGCAGACAGGGAGAAATAAAACACAGGCATCAGGGCACTGTACAATGGACTCATACACACATGACAGTTATACATGAGTGGCATTGGTAAACCTCAGACATGGCATCACAATACCCAACACACATGTAATTTCAACTTGCACACATGAGCCATACCACAGCCATATTGCAACAGCCAGCACCATCCATTCACATACAACAGCATGAGCAGCCAAAGGTCATCCACACATCACATGCAACATAGGGAGTACACTACACATGCACACACACCATCAAACTTGCATGCATGTGTACACCTCCGCCAACTGTCGCAGTGTTCCGATCGACATCCATGTCATACCTGACAATCATTCCTCCACATCCTGTGCCATGCAAGCCCACACACACAAGCACCATCCATGTGTCACACATGAGACCCCTCGCATGTGTCACCCTCACGGCCCTTTACACCCCCCCTACTTGCCCACATAAAAATACATGTTCAACCTGCACACTCCTGGCACACCACCACACGCACAGCTTACAATCAGTATGCATGTACACTTACCGCTCGACTCCAGACGGGTCTGCCTCTCAAGGACCTGGATGTGGAGCACTGGGGATATGCGTTCCAGGACCCTCATCTGATCTTCTGAAAAGTGGCCTGGCGCCCCTTAGCATCCGCTGCCTTCAGGAGGCGCCGGGCCTTGTTGAGGGTCCTGGACCTGAAGTCCTCCCAGCGCTTCCTGACACGTTCGTAGTCGCGGACTGCCACCTCCTCCGCATTGATGGCAGTCACGATGTCCATCCAGATCCGAGTCCGTCCTTCCTTGTCGGCGCGCAACCTTCCGAAGAGGGCCTCATACTGCCCCAGGACATGCTCCACCAGGACACCAACTTCGGTGGCAGTGAAGCTGGTGCCCCTCTGCCTCCTTGGCCGGGGGTTGCCACTGGTGCCAGATGTTGCAGTGCCCGACATGGCAACCCCAGAGGCAGGAGTGGGTGGGCAACTGGGTCCTGGGGCTGGGCTGTGGGGCGATGGAAAAGCAGTTGGGAGTCTTCGGTTCCAGCAGGGGTGGTCACAGCAACAGCACCCCTGGCTGAGCACCCCTGGCTGAGGGTTCGAGGCTCATGTGATTCGGTTTTCCCAAAGGACCGAAAGCTCCGTACCAGGTATGACTTACGGGCTCGATTGCAACCCTTCCTGCACTGGCAGTTGCCGTGGAGAACTTACAGCAGAAGAGGCAGCGTTACATCTTCACGCCGATCGTTCACTTGCTCACGTGATCCAGAGTGGCGTTCCTCACGTGACCTTGGTGGACGTCACATGACCCCGAAACGCTCAGTATATAAGGCTTGAGAGACGGAACACTCATTGCTTCTCAGCTGTCTTCAGACCCTGTTTGGCGTTACGTTTTGCTTTACTGTTTACCTTGATCTCGGAACTCTATCTTGGACTCTTTCGGATTACCCCTTTGTACCTTTGCTTGGAACTGTTTACCTGTTGCTGGATTTTGGGACACGGCCCTGACTTGCATTTGGATCATCCCTTGGTACCTTGCTGAACTCCTCCGCCAGTTCTCTTTTGGGATTCAAGTCACGCCTTCAGTCCTACAGGTGGCTTATCCTGCATCCACGCTGTTCTGCTGTCCTATTGTTCTAGGGACCGCCTCATCTGAGTCTCGAACCTCTCTCCTAGGTTTCCTGGGTTTTCCTAACACCAGATAGGTAAGACTATTCAGATCCTTAGGTTAATGTGATATATTGTAATTGCCTGGTACTTAACCTCGTTCTTTTTGACAGCAGCATCGGTGTTCCTGAGGTTCCGTGGATCCGGGAAGTAACATCTCCCACCTGTGGCCCCAAAGGTCGCACAGTGGCTTTCTTTTAGTTCCCCTGTGCGTCACTTGAGGACGGAGGTTTCAACGGTCTACACGACACTCAAGTCAGAACATCCCCCAGCAGTGCAGGGGCACCCTCCACCAGGCCCCCGCTCATGGCCCCCTGCACCCCCACCCCCCAGCATCCAGGGGCACCCTCCACCAGGCCCCCACTCATGGCCCCCTGCACCCCCACCCCCCAGCATCCAGGGGCACCCTCCACCAGGCCCCCACTCATGTCCCCTATCACCCCCACACCCCAGCAGTGCAGGGGCAGCCTCCACCAGGCCCCCACTCATGTCCCCTATCACCCCCACCCCCTAGCAGTGCAGGGGCAGCACCACCAGGCCCCCACTCATGTCCCCTATCACCCCCACCCCCAAGCAGTGCAGGGCACCCTCCACCAGGCCCCCACTCATGTCTCCCACCACCCCCACCCCCTAGCAGTGCAGGGCACCCTCCACCAGGCCCCCACTCATGTCTACCACTAACCCCATCCCCCAGGACTGTGGGGCAGCCTGCACCAGGCCCCCACTCATGTCTCCCACCATCCCCACCCCCCAGCCACCAGGGGCACCCTCCACCAGGCCCCCACACATGTCTCCCACCACCCCCACCCCCTAGCAGTGCAGGGGCAGCCTCCACCAGGCCCCCACTCATGTCTCCCACCACCCCCACCCTCTAGCAGTGCAGGGGCAGCCTCCACCAGGCCCCCACTCATGTCTCCCACCCCCCACCCCCCCAGCACTGCGGGGCACCCTCCACCAGGCCCGCACTCATGTCTCCCACCACCCCCACCCCCCCGCCACCAGGGGCAGCCTCCACCAGGCCCCCACTCATGTCTCCCACCACCCCCACCCCCCAGCAGTGCAGGGGCAGCCTCCACCAGGCCCCCACTCATGTCTCCCACCATCCCCACCCCCCTGCCACCAGGGGCAGCCTCCACCAGGCCCCCACCATGTCTCCCACCACCCCCACCCCCTAGCAGTGCAGGGGCAGCCTCCACCAGGCCCCCACTCATGTCCCCTATCACCCCCACCCCCTAGCAGTGCAGGGGCAGCACCACCAGGCCCCCACTCATGTCTCCCACCACCCCCACCACCCAGCCACCAGGGGCAGCCTCCACCAGGCCCCCACTCATGTCTCCCACCCACCCCACCCCCCAGGACTGTGGGGCAGCCTCCACCAGGCCCCCACTCATGTCCCCTATCACCCCCATCCCCTAGCATTGCAGGGGCAGCACCACCAGGCCCCCACTCATGTCCCCTATCACCCCCACCCCCTAGCAGTGCAGGGGCAGCACCACCAGGCCCCCACTCATGTCCCCTATCACCCCCACCCCCCAGCAGTGCAGGGGCAGCCTCCACCAGGCCCCCACTCATGTCTCCCACCACCCCCACCCCCTAGCAGTGCAGGGGCAGCCTCCACCAGGCCCCCACTCATGTCCCCTATCGCCCTTACCCCCTAGCAGTGCAGGGGCAGCACCACCAGGCCCCCACTCATGTCTCCCACCACCCCCACCCCCCAGCCACCAGGGACAGCCTCCACCAGGCCCCCACTCATGTCTCCCACCCACCCCACCCCCCAGGACTGTGGGGCAGCCTCCACCAGGCCCCCACTCATGTCTCACACCACCCCACCCCCCAGCAGTGCAGGGGCAGCCTCCACAAGCCCCCCACTCATGTCTCCCACCACCCCACCCCCTAGCAGTGCAGGGGCAGCACCACCAGGCCCCCACTCATGTCTCCCACCACCCCCACCCCCCAGCAGTGCAGGGGCACCCTCCACCAGGCCCCCTCTCATGTCTCCCACCACCCCCACCCCCTAGCAGTGCAGGGGCAGCACCACCAGGCCCCCATTCATGTCTCCCACCACCCCCACCCCCCAGCATTGCAGGGCACCCTCCACCAGGCCCCCACTCATGTCCCCTATCACCCCCACCCCCCAGCAGTGCAGGGGCACCCTCCACCAGGCCCCCACTCATGTCTCCCACCACCCCCCCAGCCACCAGGGGCACCCTCCACCAGGCCCCCACTCATGTCTCCCACCACCCCCACCCCCCAGCAGTGCAGGGGCAGCCTCCACCAGGCCCCCACACATGTCCCCCTGCCCACAGGCCCTGACAACCTCAAGCATGGGCCTCATGGCCAGCCACCACAGCCCAAAGACACAACCAAGTATTACATGCGCCCATGATAATACTCCAATGGAAACAATGTAAATGAACACATGTGTCTCACACACACACACAGTGGTTGCAAGTGAACCTGAAAACCCATATCATGACATGCATGAAAACAATGAGACGAAACCACACATTGAAGAATGAAAAAATCAAAATAATGTATTAAAAACAACAGTAATGGCAATCAAAATTAAACAATATACACAAGTATAAAATAAAGAAAATTAAGCTGGCTGTCCCTTTTCAAAATAAAATCAATAAATGATAATCCAAAAAAATGTCTTCCAAAGTTCAAGTCCATAAAAAGGAAATGAAGGGAAAAAAGAAATAGAAAACCATTGCTCCATGGAAAAAAATATTCATAGTAAAAAAAATATCCAAATGTAAAGTCCAACTATGTACAAAGTATATCTAAAATGGAAGTATATACAAAAGGTGGAGCAGTGTCCGTCGACTCCAAATAAAAATAAACAATAAAGGAAACCTATCACTAAATAACTATATACAATGGCGGCGGGCCAGTCCAGCAGCTCACTCAGTGGTGTTCCGGGCCAGGGCATCATCGAACTCCTCGTCTATGTCCCGGAGGCGGTCCTGTTCCATGGCCCCGAGGGTCCGCAGGGACGCCGACATGTTCACCTCCAACTCCCTGCGGATTGCCTCGAGGCACTCGGCCCACCTCAGGGCCCTCCGCATGGAGTTCTCCGCCCTGACCATCGTGAGCCGCGCCTCTTCCGCCCGCCGCCGCTCCGCATCTATGGCGTGGCCCAACCGCTGCCACACGGAAGACACTGCCCGCCCAGGGTCCTCCTGCCGTCTGGCCGAAGCCTGTCCCTCCGATGTTGAAGGCCCCGAGCTATCGTGGCTCCCACCTACAGCCTCCTGCTGCTGCAGCTGCTGCTTTCCATGTACCCTGTCCGATGGTGCCTGCACATCCTCCTCCAGCTGGGGTGCAGTCGTTGATGTGGCCACCCCTGCTGGACGTCCGACTCCCGACTGTGGCAGGGATCTGTTGTCCACCAGCCTGGCCGCACGGTCGGAGGCAGCTCCACAGGGCACCCAGGTGACACACGGGTGGGAAGATGGCATGGAGGACGACTCGGGCATAGGGGGTTCTGTGGAGAAGGGGGTCGGAACAAGGTCCAGGAAATGGAGGAATCCAGCCCTGGTGAGTTGTCCCAGTGGGTCAACGCGGTCAACGAGCCATGCGAGAAGACGTGCAGACACATCATGAAAAGACTGCAGGTCAGCTCGCATGGCCCGTTGACGCAACGCCACCCCACCCTGGACAGGCTCAACCTGGTGCAGGATAGCCACATCCGCAGGGAGAGGAAGGCCAGGTGTTGTAAGCCAATCCCCTCCCTGAGAACGGGTCTGGAGGTAGGCATCCCCGCTGGTGCAAGATGATGCAGTGACAGGAGCAGGGACGGGATTGCACACAGGCACCTCCGCGGCGGCCTGTGCTGCCTCCTGTCCCTGATCCTGCACTGCACCACTAGCACCATTGGAATCCCCACCTCCAGACCCCGCCACTGTCGCTTGAACAGCCTCCTCCTCCACCAAACCCCCCACCAACCTGGATGACTCCGTGCCATCTTCCTCCGTTGGACCCTGTGGGGTCTCAGCTGCCCCTTCTGCTGCCGAGGAGTCCAACTCCAACCTCCGCCTCTTGGACCTCCCCTCGGCAGCTGCGGCCTGGGACACGGCACCGGACTCCTCACTCCCCGACGAGATCAGAACCTGGGAGGGGATCCGGGCCTTGCGTCTCCGGCTGGTGGTGCGACCCCTGCCGCTGTGCTCCACAGCACCTTCTCCGCCCTCTTCATCAGTTGACGCTGCAGACAGGGAGAAATAAAACACAGGCATCAGGGCACTGTACAATGGACTCATACACACATGACAGTTATACATGAGTGGCATTGGTAAACCTCAGACATGGCATCACAATCCCCAACACACATGTAATTTCAACTTGCACACATGAGCCATACCACAGCCATATTGCAACAGCCAGCACCATCCATTCACATACAACAGCATGAGCAGCCAAAGGTCATCCACACATCACATGCAACATAGGGAGTACACTACACATGCACACACACCATCAAACTTGCATGCATGTGTACACCTCCGCCAACTGTCGCAGTGTTCCGATCGAAATCCATGTCACACCTGACAATCATTCCTCCACATCCTGTGCCATGCAAGCCCACACACACAAGCACCATCCATGTGTCACACATGAGACCCCTCGCATGTGTCACCCTCACGGCCCTTTACACCCCGCCTACTTGCCCACATAAAAATACATGTTCAACCTGCACACTCCTGGCACACCACCACACGCACAGCTTACAATCAGTATGCATGTACACTTACCGCTCGACTCCAGACAGGTCTGCCTCTCAAGGACCTGGATGTGGAGCACTGGGGATATGCGTTCCAGGACCCTCATCTGATCTTCTGAAAAGTGGCCCCGGCGCCCCTTAGCATCCGCTGCCTTTAGGAGGCGCCGGGCCTTGTTGAGGGTCCTGGACCTGAAGTCCTCCCAGCGCTTCCTGACACGTTCGTAGTCGCGGACTGCCACCTCCTCCGCATTGATGGCAGTCACGATGTCCATCCAGATCCGAGTCCGTCCTTCCTTGTCGGCGCGCAACCTTCCGAAGAGGGCCTCATACTGCCCCAGGACATGCTCCACCAGGACACCAACTTCGGTGGCAGTGAAGCTGGTGCCCCTCTGCCTCCTTGGCCGGGGGTTGCCACTGGTGCCAGATGTTGCAGTGCCCGACATGGCAACCCCAGAGGCAGGAGTGGGTGGGCAACTGGGTCCTGGGGCTGGGCTGTGGGGCGATGGAAAAGCAGTTGGGAGTCTTCGGTTCCAGCAGGGGTGGTCACAGCAACAGCACCCCTGGCTGATGTGCAGGCAGCAAATGGCAGGGCACGTGGGCTGCAGGCAGTCAGGCAGCAGCAGATGGCAGGTGGGAGCATGCTCAGGGCTCTGGGGGGCAGTAATTCGGCCCTCTGGGCAGGAGCGTGGTCTTCCGTGTGTGAACGCGTGGCCAGCTTGATTCGGAGTGATTTTGCACGTGAAAATCCAGCACGTCTGCGTGTAATTCGAGGAAAGGCCCTTAGCGCGTAAGCGCGTCAGCGTATGCGCGTCTATGAAGTCACGTGCATGTTGAATATGGCACACGTTTGAAATGTTGCGTGTTAAAAAAATGAAAGACACGTCCGAGTGTCAAAGCGTGTAATTGGTGGAAATGGCCTTAGCGCGTACACGCGGAAGTGACAAAGCGTGTAATTGGTGGAAATGGCCCTACACGCGGAAGTGACAAAGCGTGTAATTGGTGGAAATGGCCCTAGCGCGTACACGCGGAAGTGACGCTGGACGTGTGGGCCTGCATAAAAGGTACGTGTAGAACACCATTTCCTTGTACGTGCTTTTCGTGGAGAGCGAGTGGGTGAAATCTGTACTTCTTGTCGTTTCACACGGGATTTACTTCACGGCGTTTCAAGTTCGTACTCCCTGTAAGGTCATCTGCTGTCCCAAGTAGGCAGGGTGGAGAGGCTGCAGGGGCAGCTGCGGCTCCATCCACCCCAGCTCTCACACACTCAGCCAGGACAGTGTCGGTCCTAGTCCATCCTGCTGACATTCCCACTGACACCATTACACATGAGCCAATGCCTGCACCAACTCCCATGCTGAGTGTGCAATCCCACACTCCTGGTTCAGAGTCCACCAGGGCTCCTGCCCCTAGTGTCCAGAGCGGCGTAGGACACTCAGGATCACCACCACCTTCCAAGCGGAAGAGGAAGAGTGCTCGTCCGGCACAGGCTGATTCCCCAGACACGGCTACACAGTCCGGCCCGTCGAGGAAGCCCAGCTTCACGGATGCCGAACTGAATGCACTTGTCGAGTATGTGTCCGCACATGATAACAAAATGGTCATTGTTGCAGGATCCAAGACCACACCTGCACAACGCCAGGCACACTGGCAGACCGTTGCGGACATCGTAAGTGCCCTTGGAATCGTGAGGCGCACAGCCAATGATTGCTATAAGCGCTGGAATGACCTAAAGCGCAGGGCAAAGAATAAGCTGGCCTCAAGTCATGGCGGAACTCTAGTGACTGGAGGTGGGTCTCCAGTAGAAGACATGGAACTCACTCCACATGAGTCAGTCGCTGGGACCTACGTCACGGAGGAACAGATCCAAGGCGTGGGAGATCTGCCTGATTATGAGGCATTGTCCGGTGAGTGCACATGCATGTGTGTGTCATCCATGTGCATGGTGTGTGTGTGAGGGCTTCTGTTTGTGTGCCAGGTGAGGGTGTGTGCGCCTGAGTCGTTTGGGTCACCCATGTGCTTCATGCAATACATTCTGCGCACAAGCATTTGGCCATAGCAGTATCCCTTCTGCCAACAGTAGACATCTAGCCCAACAGCACGCCAGTTGCCCTTGAAGTGTGACCTTGCCACAACATTGTTGCTTATTTTTCTCTGTTCATTCAGGCAGATTGTTTGCATTCCACCACTTTTACTAGGCATTCCTCAGTCCTCTAGTCACATGTCTGACATGGCTATGGTAAAGTGGAGTGACTTTGTTACCTGGATATCATTTGTTTAGACATGTCCCTGTGCAATTGGACCATTTTGGACTGGCAGCTCCAGGTGAAAAATCAGACCTGTTTGAATTAGAAAAGCTATTACATGAGGGAACTGGACTGAATGAATAAGTGCTGCCCTCCTCTCCATCGTCACTTAATAGCAATGGTACATGCCATCTGTGTGATGGCATGTGTATTCCACCTGGCAATCACAGGCCAATGTGTGATGCCACTGCCAAGCAGCATGCAGAAAATGTGTTCATCTTCCATCTTGGTGTCATCAGTGTGTGCCATTTGCCTACCCTTCATACGCAGTGAGGGTGCATGCATGGGAGGGTTTTAGTCATGTGGGACATGTGTCAATCAAGTACTGGTTCTGTTGCTTCTCAGCCCTCATTGTGTGCCATGGTGCTAATGCCTGTTTCCATTTGTTTGCTTTTATGTCTTTGCAGGGGAAGACGCACCTGATACTGCTGGGGTTGTGGAGATGGTGCAGACCCAGGAGGGGTCTGAGGGCCGACCGACCACAAGTGAGGGACGTGGTGTGGTGGTGGGTGAGAACCCACAACTGCTGCAGGTCGTGCTCTCAAGGGGTGCCTTTGGCTGCACCTCCCCCGAGCTGTACTCAGGTGTTGATTCGGATGATGAGACCTACGTGCCGTCGCAGGTGAGTGTTCCTGGGAGGGATTCTGTTCTGTCCGACCCACCTGCACCAGGGTCAGAACCCTCAATGGGGATGTCAGTGTTGGCAACTACGCCTTTGGTGGTTACGGATGCAGGGTCACACACGGCGACATCTGATCCTGTTCCTGGGCCAGCAGATCAGAGGGGGAATGCAGTCCTGCAGCCTCAGGCAGTGCCGGCACAGCAAGGCACAGTTCGCCTTGCCCCAGACAGGTGTGGTGCCCGCTGACGTGGTGGCCATACGCCACCTGGCAATACCGCATGGGAGCAATCTATTTACGGTATGGCAACCCAACAGGCAGCATCATCAGAGATGATGGCTCAGGCCATGGATAGGGTGGCCACTTCCATTGTCCCCCGAAAGGCTGATATAGCGACTACAGCAGGCAACCGACTCCATCTGCCAGTCACACAGGGAGGACATGTTGGCGTCCAACAGGGACATGCGGGCGGCACTGGCGACTCTGCAGGAAGCCATCTCCATAGAGTCCCAGGGCCACAGGGAAGCCCTGAGGCTGGAACTCCTTCACCTCAGGACGACTCTTGTTGAGCTTGAGGCTTCAACAAACCGAAGGACAAAACAGCAGCTGGAGCATCTCACCCATACGCTCTGAGCTGAGATGCAGGCAACTAGGGCGGAGGTCCGGGCATCCCGTGAGTTGTTGCATGGGGACCTCCGCACACTCATCCTCCAGAACGAGACCTACCACACCCGCATGCTTGCAGCCATGGAGGAACAGACTAGGGCCTTGCGTGGGCTGCCTCCCATAGTGCCACCACCTCCGGATGCAGCTGCACAGGGTGATAATAGCGACAGCAGTGATACTCCCACAATAGGGTAGCCGTGTGAGCCATGAGCCCATGGAGATGTTTTTTTTTCGCAAGATCCACACAGGTGGGTTTTGGTGTGCACCCTATCCTCGGACCTCCTGGGTGGCCTCTCCAACCCCCCCCCCCCCGGCCCATTAATGGCCATTTTTGATTTTTTATTTATTTCTTTTTTTTTTCTTTTTTCTTTTTTTTGGGACAGTGTGTTGCCTTGTGTGGCTCCTGTGGGCATACGCTGCATTGTGGCTGGGCACATGCAGGCTTGTCATGTATTTGGTTCAGATGCTTGGGTTTTTGTCACACACACCTCTCCTGCTTCCCGTTTCCATGGGCTTGCAAAGGGTGTGCCCAAGTGACATTGACTTGCATGGTGACATTGGACTCCCACTACATGTGTGCGTAGTCTAGTCAATACTGTGTATACATTCATAGTGCATATTGCTGTTGTGTTGTACACTGCATGTTGCATTGATGTGTAACTCATCATCCATGTCTACCTCCTAATTTGCAGGTCCTTTCCTCATGTCTACACAAGGCCCTCTACTTTGGAGATGGGGTCCATGTTGGCAGCAGTGCACCTACAACTCTACATGGCGGCAACACTGTACAGTTGGAAGTGGTGGGAGTGCAGGCATTTCCAGGTGGTGAGACTACTAATTCCTTACATTCGTAATGTCATGTTAATGGTAGTTTTGAGGGTCAGTAGCTGATAAGTGTTATTGCTAAATACCTGCTCAAGTGTGTTGTTGGTCCTGCATTACTGTGAGCATTTCAGGTGTTGCGAGTTTCAATTAGGGACACTGTACTTTGTGACACTTGTGTCATGTTGTGGGGATTACTTTGTTTACCTGCACATAGCATGACATGGCATGGTGTGTCGTGTGGCGGTGCTGGGTATGGGTTGGGTGACATGGCACTGTCCTCATGTTTAATTTTGCAAGTGGGTATTCATTTTATCTGCTTGAATGTGTTTTTTCACGAAACTGCATTGGTGGTGTCTGTGTAGGTAGGGATGCACACATTATAACACTTCCAGGTGAACAATCTCAGGCTGATATGGTTTGGACGGTTGATTCTCCAGACATTCAGGATCAGTGTCAGGTTGAGTCATCATTGATTGTCAGATGGTATGTGCCAGGGCAGTGTGCACTCCACAGGTGTGTGATTTCTATGTGAAGTAATTAGCCACTAGCTGTGTACGGGCTGCCTCCCCCCTTGCCCTTTCCCCTCCCATGCGCAGCGGGCGTGCATGTGGGTGGGGATGTGGGGGCACCACCATGTCCACGGCCAGGCCCCGGCGTGTTGCAACGTTGTGCAGGACACATGCTGCCACTATGATCCTGCACACTACTGGGGGAGTGTACAACAGCTGCCCGCCAGAACGGTCAAGGGAGCAAAAGCGTGACTTAAGCACTCCGAATGTGCGCTCCACTATGCCCCGGGTTGCAATGTGGGCTGTGTTATATCTTACCTCTGGAGGCGTGATGGGGTTCCGAATTGGCGTCATCATGTGGGTGCTCAAAGGGTAGGCACTGTCCCCTGGTGAGAAGGTGATGGGTATCATTAGTGGGGTAGTGACATAACTCTGCATCTGACATGCATGCATGTGCAGTGGCATTCATACTCACCAAGCAGCCATGTATCGCCATGCCGCCCAGCTTCTATGTCCCGGCTTAGGGTGGACATTCGGTAAATGAAGCTGTCGTGGGTGGACCCGGGATAGTTGGCATATACTGAGGTGATGATTCCCTTGGCATTACATACTACCTGCACGTTGATGGAATGCCAGTGCTTGCGGTTCCTATAGATGTGCTCAGCTGCCCTGGGGGGACGTAGAGCCACATGGGTGCAGTCGATGGCACCTAGCACTTTGGGGAATCGTGCCACACCGTAAAAATCCAGGGCGGCAGCATGCCTTTCTGCAGGTGTTCTGGGCAGGTATATGTGCCTGCGGACTGAGGGGCATGCAGTGATGATGTTCAAGACCTGGTGTAGGCAGCGTGACTGCGTGGCCTGTGACACCCCACCCACTATGGCACTTGTCCGCTGAAATGATCCAGTGGCTAAGAAGTGCAGTACATTGAGGACCTTCTCCAGGGGGCTGAGTGCTTGGGAGCAGCACAGGGTGGGTGATGTGAGGTCATCCTCCCACTCACTCACCAGGTCCAGTATTATGTGTGGTGGAAACCTGTACCTCCCATTTACCTGGTCATCAGGCATCCCGTAAAGGCTGGTTCTGGGTGTGAAAATTCTGGCCCTGACTATCCTCCTCCTCCTCCTTTGGTAGCCCACAGCCACTGCTGCTAGGAACGGTATAATTATCCTGGCGTCTGAGCTTGTTAGTTTTTTGCGCGCAAATTTATGCGTCGCGGGTCGACGTATGCCTGCTTCCTACTGGCGTACGTGTTTCTTTGCGCGTGTTGTAGGCGAGCGTGTGAAACTTCCCGCGCACCCCTGAAATCCAGTACCCAGGCCAATAGCGTGTGGAAATTCCCGCGCACCCCAGAATACACGTGCGCTGATGTACTCGCGTGTGTAAGTGCCCGCGCACCCCTGATATACACATACATAGGCCAATCGCGTGTACGCGCACTTTTGTCCAATTACACGCGATGACACTCTGACGTGCAGTCTTTCCACGTGTGCTCCGTCATCACGTGCTATGAGGGAAACACCCGTGCGGGTCACGTCACAGACGCGCTTATGCGCTGAGGGCCTTTGGTCCAATAGAATCGCGTATGCGTGCTGACGCGCTTACGCGCTAAGGGCCTTTCCTCGAATTTCACGCGGACGTGCAGGATTTTCACGTGCCAAATCACTCCGTATCAAGCTGGCCACGCGAAAACACACGGAAGACCACGCTCCTGCCCAGAAGGCCGAATTACTGCCCCCCAGTGCCCCGAGCAGCCTCCCACGTGCCATCTACTGCTGCCACCGTGCCCTGCCATTTGGTGCCTGCACATCAGCCATCTGCAGGGGTCCAGTTGCTGTGTCCACCCCTGCTGGAACAGACGACTCCCGACTGGGATAACATCGCTCCACAGCCCAGCCCCAGGACCCAGTTGCCCACCCACTCCTGCCTCTGGGGTTGCCATGTCGGGCACTTCGACATCTGGCACCAGTGGCAACCCCAGGCCAGAGGGGCAGAGGGGCACCAGCTTCACTGCCACCAAAGTTGGTGTCCTGGTGGAGCATGTCCTGGGGCAGTATGATGCCCTCTTTGGATCGTCCCGCGCCAGCAAGGAAGGACGGGAGAGGATCTGGGCCGACTGTGTGGTTGCCATCATCGCGGAGGGGGTGGCAACCCGCAACGTCCAGAAGATCAAGAAGCGCTGGGAGGACTTGAGGTCCAGGACCCTCATGAAGGCCCGGCGCCTTGTGGAGGGAGGCCGGGGCCGCATGAGTTCCATCCAGATGAGGGTCCTGGAACGCGTACGCCCAGCGCTCCACGCCCAGATCCTTGAGAGGGAGACCCGTCTGGAGTTCAGCGGTAAGTGGCCAAGCATTGCTGTGTGAGACAGGGCATGTTGCGGTGTGCTGGTTGTCTGATACTTGCCTGTATGTGTGACATAGGCCATGTACGCATGTATGTGTGCAGGGACATCATGGTAATGCATGTGCGACCAGTGATGTGTGAACCACATGGTCGTTGCATGTGTTTAAATGCGACATGGGGAGCCCTATGCAGATTTTACACATGAGAGCATGCCAGTCTCTGTTCCTGGACATGGGTGGGGGTGAGAAATGGGTGCTGATGCCAGGTACATATATGGTAGCCATGTCTGTGTGCCTGACCTGCGTATCTGTGACTTGTGAATGCCATGGATGCATGACACATGTCTGTGACAATGCACAGATTCACTGATGCAGCCTAGTTATCCTTGTATCCGCTGTGTTTGGGGTGTATGAGGCCAGATGGATGTGACTGAGGTGAAGTGTGTGCATGTGATAGGCATGACCCATGATGCATGTGAGTTCCATATCATTGTATGTTTCAAGAGTCCATTGGACATGTATGGAAATGTCCATGGCATGCACCATGCCTGTTACTGTGTGTGTTTTGCCTGGACTGACCCATGTGTTGTGGAGGGACATGATGGAAGTGTACTTTGACAGTGGTACTCATCTGCTATTGCTTCCTGTCTAGGGGACCATTGAACAGTACCCTGATGCTTGTGTTCTATGTCTCCCTCTACGCAGCGGCTAGCGAAGAAGAGGGCGGAGACGCGCTGTGGCGCAAGGCGGCGGGGATGCCCCCACGGCTGCAGAGGAAGGGGTGGGTGAGCCCCCACAAGGGCCTGCTATGGCGGAAGACGGTGAGGAGCCATCCAGGTTGGTGGTTTCCACAGAGGAGGAGGAGGCCGCCACTGAGGCACACATGGGGCCTGGTGGGGGCATCCCTGCTGGTGCAAGTGGTGCAGTCCAGGGGCAGGGGCAGGAGGCAGCACAGGTCACCGTGGAGGGGCCTGTGCATGTCGCTGTCCCTGACCCTGTGAGTGCACCACCATGCACCAGCAGGGATGCCCCGTCCCAGGCCCGTCCGCAGGTAGAGGGGATGTCCATGTCACCTGACTCCCCTCCACCTGTGGACGAGGGGACCCGTGGCCTTATGGAGAAGGTCCTGATTGGGATCGCGATGCGTGCGGGTGCAATTCGTGATGATGTGCGTGCTTCCCGGGAGGAGCACGCACGTCATCACGAAGAGCACCGTGCCGACGTGGCCCAATTGGGATCTTCCATGTTGGGGGGTTTCCTGCATGTGTCGGCCAATCTGGCGGCCCTCTCCTCCTCTGTGGAGGCTATACGCCGGTCGTTCTCCTTGCCGTCTTCCGGCCCAGATGCCACCAGGGCCCCCTGTGGACCTGCCCTGACCAATGCAGCCAGCTTGGTGGGGATCCCATCCCTGCCACAGTCGGGAGTCCGAGGTCCAGCAGGGGTGGACACCACAGCAACTGTACCCCAGCAGATGGAGGATGTGCCGGCATCATCAGGCAGGGCACGTGCACGACGGTGTCGGTGGATTCCATCAGCCAGGATGCCGTCGTGCTGGCAGAGGCAGTTGCGTCGGAGGCAGCAGCAGAGTCAACGTGGGAGGCATCATGGCTCGGATCATCAACATCGGAGGGGCAGGCATCGGCCGGAGGGCAGGAGGACCCAGGACGGGAAGTGTCTTCCGTGTGGCTGCGGTTGGGCCAGCAGATAGGTGCGGAGCGGCGGCGGGCGGAAGAGGCGCGGCTCACGATGGTCAGGGCGGAGAACTCCATGCGGAGGGCCCTGAGGCGGGCCGAGTGCCTCGAGGCAATCCGCAGGGGGTTGGAGGAGCAGATGGTGTCGTCCCTGCGGACCCTCGGGGCCATGGAACAGGACCGCCTCCGGGACATCGAACAGGAGTTCGATGATGCCCTGGCCCGGAACACCATGGAGTGAGCCGCTGGACTTGCCCGCCGCCTTTGTATATAGTTCTTTAGTTTTAGGTTTCCTTTGTTTCGTCTTATGATTTGGAGTCGACGGACACTGCTCCACTTTTTGTATATAGTTGCATTTTAGTTAGGGTTTTTTGTAGGTTTCCTTTGTTCAGTTGGGCTCATGGACCCTTGGATGTTTTGTACACAGTTCTTCATTGGATTGTTTGATTTTTTATTTTTTTTATTTATTCAACATGGAGCAATGGTCTTTGCATTTCTTTTTCTCTCTCGGATTGATTTTATTTTTAATGTGACTTTGGACAACATTTTTTTGGATTTGGATTTGCAGTTTTAATTCTTTTTGACGGACATGCAGCTTATCTTTTTTTCATTGCCATTGTAGTTTGTTTCATTTCATTTGCATTCAATTTTTTTTAATACAATTTTGTTTCCATACTTCACTGTGTGGTATCATCTCATTGGTTTCATGCATGTCATGTTGGGTGTTTTCCCATTCAATTGCAACCATTGTGTGTGACGGACATGGGTTCATTTGCTTTATGAACATTGGGGGTGTAACATGTAATTTCCATTTCCATGTGGGTGAATGGGTTACTTGGTAGGGCTTTTTGGCTGTGGAGGCTGACCATAACGCACATGATTGGGGATTGTGAGGACCTGGGTGCAGGGGGACATGAATGGGGGCCTGGTGGAGGGTGCCCTGCAATGCTGGGGGGTGGGGGTGATGGGAGACATGAGTGGGGGCCTGGTGGAGGGTGCCCCTAGATGCTGGGGGGTGGGGGTGCAGGGGGCCATGAGTGGGGGCCTGGTGGAGGGTGCCCCTGGATGCTGGGGGGTGGGGGTGCAGGGGGCCATGAGTGGGGGCCTGGTGGAGGGTGCCCCTGCACTGCTGGGGGGTGGGGGTGATGGGAGACATGAGTGGGGGCCTGGTGGAGGGTGCCCTGCAATGCTGGGGGTGGGGGTGGTGGGAGACATGAGTGGGGGCCTGGTGGAGGGTGCCCTGCACTGCTGGGGGGTGGGGGTGGTGGGAGACATGAGTGGGGGCCTGGTGGAGGGTGCCCCTGGATGCTGGGGGGTGGGGGTGCAGGGGGCCATGAGTGGGGGCCTGGTGGAGGGTGCCCCTGGATGCTGGGGGGTGGGGGTGCAGGGGGACATGAGTGGGGGCCTGGTGGAGGGTGCCCCTGCACTGCTGGGGGGTGGGGGTGGTGGGAGACATGAGTTGGACATGAGTGGGGGCCTGGTGGAGGGTGCCCTGCAATGCTGGGGGTGGGGGTGATGGGAGACATGAGTGGGGGCCTGGTGGAGGGTGCCCTGCAATGCTGGGGGGTGGGGGTGATGGGAGACATGAGTGGGGGCCTGGTGGAGGGTGCCCTGCACTGCTGGGGGGTGGGGTGATGGGAACATGAGTGGGGACCTGGTGGAGGGTGCCCTGCAATGCTGGGGGGTGGGGGTGATGGGAGACATAAGTGGGGGCCTGGTGGAGGGTGCCCTGCAGTGGTGGGGGGTGGGGGTGATGGGAGACATGAGTGGGGGCCTGGTGGAGGGTGCCCTGCACTGCTCGGGGGTGGGGGTGGTGGGAGACATGAGTGGGGGCCTGGTGGAGGGTGCCCCTGGATGCTGGGGGGTGGGGGTGCAGGGGGACATGAGTGGGGACCTGGTGGAGGGTGCCCCTGCACTGCTGGGGGGTGGGGGTGGTGGGAGACATGAGTTGGACATGAGTGGGGGCCTGGTGGAGGGTGCCCTGCAATGCTGGGGGGTGGGGGTGATGGGAGACATGAGTGGGGGCCTGGTGGAGGTTGCCCTGCAATGCTGGGGGGTGGGGTTGCAGGGGGCCATGAGTGGGGGCCTGGTGGAGGGTGCCCCTGGATGCTGGGGGGTGGGGGTGGTGGGAGACATGAGTTGGACATGAGTGGGGGCCTGGTGGAGGGTGCCCTGCAAAGCTGGGGGGTGGGGGTGATGGGAGACATGAGTGGGGGCCTGGTGGAGGGTGCCCTGCAATGTTGGGGGGTGGGGGTGATGGAAGACATGAGTGGGGGCCTGGTGGAGGGTGCCCTGCACTGCTGGGGGGTGGGGTGGTGGGAGACATGAGTGGGGGCCTGGTGGAGGGTGCCCTGCAATGCTGGGGGGTGGGGGTGATGGGAGACATGAGTGGGGGCCTGGTGGAGGGTGTCCTGCAATGCTGGGGGGTGGGGGTGATGGGAGACATGAGTGGGGGCCTGGTGGAGGGTGTCCTGCACTGCTCGGGGGTGGGGGTGGTGGGAGACATGAGTGGGGGCCTGGTGGAGGGTGCCCCTGGATACTGGGGGGTGGGGGTGCAGGGGGACATGAGTGGGGACCTGGTGGAGGGTGCCCCTGCACTGCTGGGGGGTGGGGGTGGTGGGAGACATGAGTTGGACATGAGTGGGGGCCTGGTGGAGGGTGCCCTGCAATGCTGGGGGGTGGGGGTGATGGGAGACATGAGTGGGGGCCTGGTGGAGGGTGCCCTGCAATGCTGGGGGGTGGGGGTGATGGGAGACATGAGTGGGGGCCTGGTGGAGGGTGCCCTGCACTGCTGGGGGGTGGGGGTGGTGGGAGACATGAGTGGGGGCCTGGTGGAGGGTGCCCCTGGATGCTGGGGGGTGGGGGTGCAGGGGGACATGAGTGGGGGCCTGGTGGAGGGTGCCCCTGCACTGCTGGAGGGTGGGGGTGGTGGGAGACATGAGTTGGACATGAGTGGGGGCCTGGTGGAGGGTGCCCTGCAATGCTGGGGGGTGGGGTGATGGGAGACATGAGTGGGGGCCTGGTGGAGGGTGCCCTGCAATGCTGGGGGGTGGGGGTGATGAGAGACATGAGTGGGGGCCTGGTGGAGGGTGCCCTGCACTGCTGGGGGGTGGGGGTGGTGGGAGACATGAGTGGGGGCCTGGTGGAGGGTGCCCCTGGATGCTGGGGTGTGGGGGTGCAGGGGGCCATGAGTGGGGGCCTGGTGGAGGGTGCCCCTGGATGCTGGGGGGTGGGGGTGGTGGGAGACATGAGTTGGACATGAGTGGGGGCCTGGTGGAGGGTGCCCTGCAATGCTGGGGGGTGGGGGTGATGGGAGACATGAGTGGGGGCCTGGTGGAGGGTGCCCTGCACTGCTGGGGGATGGGGGTGAGGGGAGACATGAGTGGGGGCCTGGTGCAGGGTGCCCTGCACTGCTGGGGGGTGGGGGCGGTGGGAGACATGAGTGGGGGCCTGGTGGAGGGTGCCCTTAGATGCTGGGGGGTGGGGGTGCAGGGGGGCATGAGTGGGGGCCTGGTGGAGGGCGCCCCTGGATATTGGGGGGTGGGGGTGCAGGGTCCATGAGTGGGGGCCTGGTGGAGGGTGCCCCAGCACTGCAGGGGGGTGGGGGTGATGGGAGACATGAGTGGGGGCCTGGTGGAGGGTGTCCTGCAATGCTGGGGGGTGGGGGTGATGGGAGACATGAGTGGGGGCCTGGTGGAGGGTGCCCTGCACTGCTGGGGGGTGGGGGTGGTGGGAGACATGAGTGGGGGCCTGGTGGAGGGTGCCCCTGGATGCTGGGGGGTGGGGGCGCAGGGGGCCATGAGTGGGGGCCTGGTGGAGGGTGCCCCTGGATGCTGGGGGGTGGGGGTGCAGGGGGACATGAGTGGGGACCTGGTGGAGGGTGCCCCTGCACTGCTGGGGGGTGGGGGTGGTGGGAGACATGAGTTGGACATGAGTGGGGGCCTGGTGGAGGGTGCCCCTGCACTGCTGGGGGGTGGGGGTGGTGGGAGACATGAGTGGGGCCTGGTGGAGGGTGCCCTCAACTGCTGGGGCGTGGGGGTGGTGGGAGACATGAGTGGGGGCCTGGTGGAGGGTGCCCCTGAATGCTGGGGGGTGGGGGTGCAGGGGGCCATGAGTGGGGGCCTGGTGGAGGGTGCCCCTGGATGCTGGGGGGTGGGGGTGCAGGGGGCCATGAGTGGGGGCCTGGTGGAGGGTGCCCCTGCACTGCTGGGGGGTGGGGGTAATGGGAGACATGAGTGGGGGCCTGTTGGAGGGTGCCCTGCAATGCTGGGGGGTGGGGGTGATGAGAGACATGAGTGGGGGCCTGGTGGAGGGTGCCCTGCACTGCTGGGGGGTGGGGGTGGTGGGAGACATGAGTGGGGGCCTGGTGGAGTGTGCCCTGCAATGCTGGGGGGTGGGGGTGCAGGGTCCATGAGTGGGGGCCTGGTGGAGGGTGCCCCTGCACTGCTGGGGGGTGGGGGTGATGGGAGACATGAGTGGGGGCCTGGTGGAGGGTGCCCTGCAATGCTGGGGGGTGGGGGTGATGGGAGACATGAGTGGGGGCCTGGTGGAGGGTGCCCTGCACTGCTGGGGGGTGGGGGTGGTGGGAGACATGAGTGGGGGCCTGGTGGAGGGTGCCCCTGGATGCTGGGGGGTGGGGGTGCAGGGGGCCATGAGTGGGGGCCTGGTGGAGGGTGCCCCTGGATGCTGGGGGGTGGGGGTGCAGGGGGACATGAGTGGGGACCTGGTGGAGGGTGCCCCTGCACTGCTGGGGGGTGGGGGTGGTGGGAGACATGAGTTGGACATGAGTGGGGGCCTGGTGGAGGGTGCCCCTGCACTGCTGGGGGGTGGGGGTGGTGGGAGACATGAGTGGGGCCTGGTGGAGGGTGCCCTCAACTGCTGGGGCGTGGGGGTGGTGGGAGACATGAGTGGGGGCCTGGTGGAGGGTGCCCCTGAATGCTGGGGGGTGGGGGTGCAGGGGGCCATGAGTGGGGGCCTGGTGGAGGGTGCCCCTGGATGCTGGGGGGTGGGGGTGCAGGGGGCCATGAGTGGGGGCCTGGTGGAGGGTGCCCCTGCACTGCTGGGGGGTGGAGGTAATGGGAGACATGAGTGGGGGCCTGTTGGAGGGTGCCCTGCAATGCTGGGGGGTGGGGGTGATGAGAGACATGAGTGGGGGCCTGGTGGAGGGTGCCCTGCACTTCTGGGGGGTGGGGGTGGTGGGAGACATGAGTGGGGGCCTGGTGGAGTGTGCCCCGGATGCTGGGGGGTGGGGGTGCAGGGGGCCATGAGTGGGGGCCTGGTGGAGGGTGTCCCTGGATGCTAGGGGGTGGGGGTGCAGGGGGACATGAGTGGGGGCCTGGTGGAGGGTGCCCCTGCACTGCTGGGGGGTGGAGGTGGTGGGAGACATGAGTTGGACATGGTTGGGCCTGGTGGAGGGTGCCCTGCAATGCTGGGGGGTGGGGGTAATGGGAGACATGAGTGGGGGCCTGGTGGAGGGTGCCCTGCAATGCTGGGGGTGGGGGTGATGCGAGACATGAGTGGGGGGCCTGGCGGAGAGTGCCCTGCACTGCTGGGGGGTGGGGGTGATGGGAGACATGAGTGGGGGCCTGGTGGAGGGTGCCCTGCACTGCTCGGGGGTGGGGGTGGTGGGAGACATGAGTGGGGGCCTGGTGCAGGGTGCCCTGCACTGCTGGGGGGTGGGGGCGGTGGGAGACATGAGTGGGGGCCTGGTGGAGGGTGCCCTTAGATGCTGGGGGGTGGGGGTGCAGGGGGGCATGAGTGGGGGCCTGGTGGAGGGCGCCCCTGGATATTGGGGGGTGGGGGTGCAGGGTCCATGAGTGGGGGCCTGGTGGAGGGTGCCCCAGCACTGCAGGGGGGTGGGGGTGATGGGAGACATGAGTGGGGGCCTGGTGGAGGGTGTCCTGCAATGCTGGGGGGTGGGGGTGATGGGAGACATGAGTGGGGGCCTGGTGGAGGGTGCCCTGCACTGCTGGGGGGTGGGGGTGGTGGGAGACATGAGTGGGGGCCTGGTGGAGGGTGCCCCTGGATGCTGGGGGGTGGGGGCGCAGGGGGCCATGAGTGGGGGCCTGGTGGAGGGTGCCCCTGGATGCTGGGGGGTGGGGGTGCAGGGGGACATGAGTGGGGACCTGGTGGAGGGTGCCCCTGCACTGCTGGGGGGTGGGGGTGGTGGGAGACATGAGTTGGACATGAGTGGGGGCCTGGTGGAGGGTGCCCCTGCACTGCTGGGGGGTGGGGGTGGTGGGAGACATGAGTGGGGCCTGGTGGAGGGTGCCCTCAACTGCTGGGGCGTGGGGGTGGTGGGAGACATGAGTGGGGGCCTGGTGGAGGGTGCCCCTGAATGCTGGGGGGTGGGGGTGCAGGGGGCCATGAGTGGGGGCCTGGTGGAGGGTGCCCCTGGATGCTGGGGGGTGGGGGTGCAGGGGGCCATGAGTGGGGGCCTGGTGGAGGGTGCCCCTGCACTGCTGGGGGGTGGGGGTAATGGGAGACATGAGTGGGGGCCTGTTGGAGGGTGCCCTGCAATGCTGGGGGGTGGGGGTGATGAGAGACATGAGTGGGGGCCTGGTGGAGGGTGCCCTGCACTGCTGGGGGGTGGGGGTGGTGGGAGACATGAGTGGGGGCCTGGTGGAGTGTGCCCTGCAATGCTGGGGGGTGGGGGTGCAGGGTCCATGAGTGGGGGCCTGGTGGAGGGTGCCCCTGCACTGCTGGGGGGTGGGGGTGATGGGAGACATGAGTGGGGGCCTGGTGGAGGGTGCCCTGCAATGCTGGGGGGTGGGGGTGATGGGAGACATGAGTGGGGGCCTGGTGGAGGGTGCCCTGCACTGCTGGGGGGTGGGGGTGGTGGGAGACATGAGTGGGGGCCTGGTGGAGGGTGCCCCTGGATGCTGGGGGGTGGGGGTGCAGGGGGCCATGAGTGGGGGCCTGGTGGAGGGTGCCCCTGGATGCTGGGGGGTGGGGGTGCAGGGGGACATGAGTGGGGACCTGGTGGAGGGTGCCCCTGCACTGCTGGGGGGTGGGGGTGGTGGGAGACATGAGTTGGACATGAGTGGGGGCCTGGTGGAGGGTGCCCCTGCACTGCTGGGGGGTGGGGGTGGTGGGAGACATGAGTGGGGCCTGGTGGAGGGTGCCCTCAACTGCTGGGGCGTGGGGGTGGTGGGAGACATGAGTGGGGGCCTGGTGGAGGGTGCCCCTGAATGCTGGGGGGTGGGGGTGCAGGGGGCCATGAGTGGGGGCCTGGTGGAGGGTGCCCCTGGATGCTGGGGGGTGGGGGTGCAGGGGGCCATGAGTGGGGGCCTGGTGGAGGGTGCCCCTGCACTGCTGGGGGGTGGAGGTAATGGGAGACATGAGTGGGGGCCTGTTGGAGGGTGCCCTGCAATGCTGGGGGGTGGGGGTGATGAGAGACATGAGTGGGGGCCTGGTGGAGGGTGCCCTGCACTTCTGGGGGGTGGGGGTGGTGGGAGACATGAGTGGGGGCCTGGTGGAGTGTGCCCCGGATGCTGGGGGGTGGGGGTGCAGGGGGCCATGAGTGGGGGCCTGGTGGAGGGTGTCCCTGGATGCTAGGGGGTGGGGGTGCAGGGGGACATGAGTGGGGGCCTGGTGGAGGGTGCCCCTGCACTGCTGGGGGGTGGAGGTGGTGGGAGACATGAGTTGGACATGGTTGGGCCTGGTGGAGGGTGCCCTGCAATGCTGGGGGGTGGGGGTAATGGGAGACATGAGTGGGGGCCTGGTGGAGGGTGCCCTGCAATGCTGGGGGTGGGGGTGATGCGAGACATGAGTGGGGGGCCTGGCGGAGAGTGCCCTGCACTGCTGGGGGGTGGGGGTGATGGGAGACATGAGTGGGGGCCTGGTGGAGGGTGCCCTGCACTGCTCGGGGGTGGGGGTGGTGGGAGACATGAGTGGGGGCCTGGTGGAGGGTGCCCCTGGATGCTGGGGGGTGGGGGTGCAGGGGGACATGAGTGGGGACCAGGTGGAGGGTGCCCCTGCACTGCTGGGGGGTGTGGGTGGTGGGAGACATGAGTTGGACATGAGTGGGGGCCTGGTGGAGGGTGCCCTGCAATGCTGGGGGGTGGGGGTGATGGGAGACATGAGTGGGGGCCTGGTGGAGGGTGCCCTGCAATGCTGGGGGGTGGGGTTGCAGGGGGCCATGAGTGGGGGCCTGGTGGAGGGTGCCCCTGGATGCTGGGGGGTGGGGGTGGTGGGAGACATGAGTTGGACATGAGTGGGGGCCTGGAGGGTGCCCTGCAATGCTGGGGGGTGGGGGTGATGGGAGACATGAGTGGGGGCCTGGTGGAGGGTGCCCTGCAATGCTGGGGGGTGGGGGTGATGGGAGACATGAGTGGGGGCCTGGTGGAGGGTGCCCTGCACTGCTGGGGGGTGGGGTGGTGGGAGACATGAGTGGGGGCCTGGTGGAGGGTGCCCTGCAATGCTGGGGGGTGGGGGTGATGGGAGACATGAGTGGGGGCCTGGTGGAGGGTGCCCTGCAATGCTGGGGGGTGGGGGTGATGGGAGACATGAGTGGGGGCCTGGTGGAGGGTGCCCTGCACTGCTCGGGGGTGGGGGTGGTGGGAGACATGAGTGGGGGCCTGGTGGAGGGTGCCCCTGGATACTGGGGGGTGGTGGTGCAGGTGGACATGAGTGGGGACCTGGTGGAGGGTGCCCCTGCACTGCTGGGGGGTGGGGGTGGTGGGAGACATGAGTTGGACATGAGTGGGGGCCTGGTGGAGGGTGCCCTGCAATGCTGGGGGGTGGGGGTGATGGGAGACATGAGTGGGGGCCTGGTGGAGGGTGCCCTGCAATGCTGGGGGGTGGGGGGTGATGGGAGACATGAGTGGGGGCCTGGTGGAGGGTGCCCTGCACTGCTGGGGGGTGGGGGTGGTGGGAGACATGAGTGGGGGCCTGGTGGAGGGTGCCCCTGGATGCTGGGGGGTGGGGGTGCAGGGGGACATGAGTGGGGGCCTGGTGGAGGGTGCCCCTGCACTGCTGGAGGGTGGGGGTGGTGGGAGACATGAGTTGGACATGAGTGGGGGCCTGGTGGAGGGTGCCCTGCAATGCTGGGGGGTGGGGTGATGGGAGACATGAGTGGGGGCCTGGTGGAGGGTGCCCTGCAATGCTGGGGGGTGGGGGTGATGAGAGACATGAGTGGGGGCCTGGTGGAGGGTGCCCTGCACTGCTGGGGGGTGGGGGTGGTGGGAGACATGAGTGGGGGCCTGGTGGAGGGTGCCCCTGGATGCTGGGGTGTGGGGGTGCAGGGGGCCATGAGTGGGGGCCTGGTGGAGGGTGCCCCTGGATGCTGAGGGGTGGGGGTGGTGGGAGACATGAGTTGGACATGAGTGGGGGCCTGGTGGAGGGTGCCCTGCAATGCTGGGGGGTGGGGGTGATGGGAGACATGAGTGGGGGCCTGGTGGAGGGTGCCCTGCACTGCTGGGGGATGGGGGTGAGGGGAGACATGAGTGGGGGCCTGGTGGAGGGTGCCCTGCACTGCTGGGGGGTGGGGGCGGTGGGAGACATGAGTGGGGGCCTGGTGGAGGGTGCCCTTAGATGCTGGGGGGTGGGGGTGCAGGGGGGCATGAGTGGGGGCCTGGTGGAGGGCGCCCCTGGATATTGGGGGGTGGGGGTGCAGGGTCCATGAGTGGGGGCCTGGTGGAGGGTGCTCCTGCACTGCTGGGGGGTGGGGGTGATGGGAGACATGAGTGGGGGCCTGGTGGAGGGTGCCCTGCAATGCTGGGGGGTGGGGGTGATGGGAGACATGAGTGGGGGCCTGGTGGAGGGTGCCCTGCACTGCTGGGGGGTGGGGGTGGTGGGAGACATGAGTGGGGGCCTGGTGGAGGGTGCCCCTGGATGCTGGGGGGTGGGGGTGCAGGGGGCCATGAGTGGGGGCCTGGTGGAGGGTGCCCCTGGATGCTGGGGGGTGGGGGTGCAGGGGGACATGAGTGGGGACCTGGTGGAGGGTGCCCCTGCACTGCTGGGGGGTGGGGGTGGTGGGAGACATGAGTTGGACATGAGTGGGGGCCTGGTGGAGGGTGCCCCTGCACTGCTGGGGGTGGGGGTGGTGGGAGACATGATTGGGGCCTGGTGGAGGGTGCCCTGAAATGCTGGGGGGTTGGGGTGATGGGAGACATGAGTGGGGGCCTGGTGGAGGGTGCCCTGCAATGCTGGGGGGTGGGGGTGATGGGAGACATGAGTGGGGGCCTGGTGGAGGGTGCCCTCAACTGCTGGGGCGTGGGGGTGGTGGGAGACATGAGTGGGGGCCTGGTGGAGGGTGCCCCTGAATGCTGGGGGGTGGGGGTGCAGGGGGCCATGAGTGGGGGCCTGGTGGAGGGTGCCCCTGGATGCTGGGGGGTGGGGGTGCAGGGGGCCATGAGTGGGGGCCTGGTGGAGGGTGCCCCTGCACTGCTGGGGGGTGGGGGTGATGGGAGACATGAGTGGGGGCCTGTTGGAGGGTGCCCTGCAATGCTGGGGGGTGGAGGTGCAGGGGGACATGAGTGGGGGCCTGGTGGAGGGTACACCTGCACTGCTGGGGGGTGGGGGTGGTGGGAGACATGAGTTGGACATGAGTGGGGGCCTGGTGGAGGGTGCCCTGCAATGATGGGGGGTGGGGTGATGGGAGACATGAGTGGGGGCCTGGTGGAGGGTGCCCTCAATGCTGGGGGCTGGGGGTGATGGGAGACATGAGTGGGGGCCTGGTGGAGGGTGCCCTGCACTGCTGGGGGGTGGGGGTGGTGGGAGACATGAGTGGGGGCCTGGTGGAGGGTGCCCTGCACTGCTGGGGGGTGGGGGTGGTGGGAGACATGAGTGGGGGCCTGGTGGAGTGTGCCCCTGGATGCTGGGGGGTGGGGGTGCAGGGGGCCATGAGTGGGGGCCTGGTGGAGGGTGTCCCTGGATGCTAGGGGGTGGGGGTGCAGGAGGACATGAGTGGGGGCCTGGTGGAGGGTGCCCCTGCACTGCTGGGGGGTGGAGGTGGTGGGAGACATGAGTTGGACATGGTTGGGCCTGGTGGAGGGTGCCCTGCAATGCTGGGGGGTGGGGGTAATGGGAGACATGAGTGGGGGCCTGGTGGAGGGTGCCCTGCAATGCTGGGGGTGGGGGTGATGGGAGACATGAGTGGGGGCCTGGTGGAGGGTGCCCTGCACTGCTGGGGGGTGGGGGTGATGGGAGACATGAGTGGGGGCCTGGTGGAGGGTGCCCCTGGATGCTGGAGGGTGGGGGTGCAGGGGGACATGAGTGGGGGCCTGGTGGAGGCTGCCCCTGCACTGCTGGGGGGTGGGGGTGGTGGGAGACATGAGTTGGACATGAGTGGGGGCCTGGTGGAGGGTGCCCTGCAATGCTGGGGGGCAGGGGTGATGGGAGACATGAGTGGGGGCCTGGTGGAGGGTGCCCTGCAATGCTGGGGGTGGGGGTGATGGGAGACATGAGTGGGGGCCTGGTGGAGGGTGCCCTGCACTGGTGGGGGGTGGGGGTGGTGGGAGACATGAGTGGGGGCCTGGTGGAGGGTGCCCCTGGATGCTGGGGGGTGGGGGTGCAGGGGGACATGAGTGGGGGCCTGGTGGAGGGTGCCCCTGCACTGCTGGGGGTGGGGGTGGTGGGAGGCATGAGTTGGACATGAGTGGGGGCCTGGTGGAGGGTGCCCTGCAATGCTGGGGGGTGGGGGTGATGGGAGACATGACTGGAGGCCTGGTGGAGGATGCCCTGCACTGCTGGGGGTGGGGATGGTGGGAGACATGAGTGGGGGCCTGGTGGAGGGTGCCCCTGGATGCTGGGGGGTGAGGGTGCAGGGGGACATGAGTGGGGGCCTGGTGGAGGGTGCCCCTGCACTGCTGGGGGTTGGGGGTGGTGGGAGACATGAGTTGGACATGAGTGGGGGCCTGGTGGAGGGTGCCCCTGCACTGCTGGGGGGTGGGGGTGGTGGGAGACATGAGTGGGGGCCTGGTGGAGGGTGCCCTGCAATGCTGGGGGGTGGGGGTGATGGGAGACATGAGTGGGGGCCTGGTGGAGGGTGCCCCTGGATGCTGGGGGGTGGGGGTGCAGGGGGCCATGAGTGGGGGCCTGGTGGAGGGTGCCCCTGGATGCTGGGGGGTGGGGGTGCAGGGGGCCATGAGTGGGGGCCTGGTGGAGGGTGCCCCTGCACTGCTGGGGGGTGGGGTGATAGGAGACATGAGTGGGGGCCTGGTGGAGGGTGCCCTGCAATGCTGGGGTTTGGGGGTGATGGGAGACATAGGTGGGGGCCTGGTGAGGCTGCCCCTGCACTGCTGGGGGGTGAGGTGGTTGGAGACATGAGTGGGGGCCTGGTGGAGGGTGCCCCTGGATGCTGGGGGGTGGGGGTGCAGGGGGACATGAGTGGGGGCCTGGTGGAGGGTGCACCTGCACTGCTGGGGGGTGGGGGTGGTGGGAGACATGAGTTGGACATGAGTGGGGGCCTGGTGGAGGGTGCCCTGCAATGATGGGGGGCGGGGTGATGGGAGACATGAGTGGGGGCCTGGTGGAGGGTGCCCTCAATGCTGGGGGCTGGGGGTGATGGGAGACATGAGTGGGGGCCTGGTGGAGGGTGCCCTGCACTGCTGGGGGGTGGGGGTGGCGGGAGACATGAGTGGGGGCCTGGTGGAGGGTGCCCTGCACTGCTGGGGGGTGGGGGTGGTGGGAGACATGTGTGGGGGCCTGGTGGAGGGTGCCCCTGGATGCTGGGAGGTGGGGGTGCAGTGGGACATGAGTGGGGGCCTGGTGGAGGGTGCCCCTGCACTGCTGGGGGTGGGGGTGGTGGGAGACATGAGTTGGACATGAGTGGGGGCCTGGTGGAGGGTGCCCCTGGATGCTGGGGGGTGGGAGTGCAGGGGGACATGAGTGGGGGCCTGGTGGAGGGTGCCCCTGCACTGCTGGGGGGTGGCGGTGGTGGGAGACATGAGTTGGACATGAATGGGGGCCTGGTGGAGGATGCCCCTGCACTGCTGGGGGGTGGGGGTGGTGGGAGACATGAGTGGGGGCCTGGTGGAGGGTGCCCTGCAATGCTGGGGGGTGGGGGTGGTGGGAGACATGAGTCGGGGCCTGGTGGTGCTGCCCCTGCACTGCTAGGGGTTGGGTTGGTGGGAGACATAAGTGGGGGCCTGGTGGAGGGTGCCACTGGATGCTGGGGGGTGGGGGTGCAGGGGGCCATGAGTGGGGGCCTGGTGGAGGGTGCGCCTGGATGCTGGGGGGTGGGGGTGCAGGGGTCCATGAGTGGGGGCCTGGTGGAGGGTGCCCCTTGATGCTGGTGGGTGGGGGTGATAGGGGACATGAGTGGGGGCCTGGTGGAGGGTGCCCCACAGTGCTCGGGAGTGGGGGAGCTGGGTGACATGAGCAGGTGTGCAGGGTAGTCCCCTGTGGTGTCGGCTGCCTGCAGGGGCTGTGGAGGGTGTACAGGGAATACCTGGGAGCACACAGCCAAATCGCGTGTAGAATTTCCCGCGTACCCCTGAAATACACGTACCCAGCCAAATCGCGTGTGGAAATTCCCGCGCACGTACCCGGCCAAATTGCGTGTTTGACTTCCCGCGCACCCCTGAAATCCACGTACCATGCCAAATCGCGTGTGAAACTTCCCACGCACCCCTGAGATCCACGTACCCAGCCAAGTCGCGTGTGGAAATTCCCGCGCACGTACCCGGCCAAATCGCGTGTGGAACTTCCTGCGCACCCCTGAAATCCACATACCCTGCCAAATCGCGTGTGAGACTTCCCGCGCACCCCTGAGATCCACGTACCCAGCCAAATCGCGTGTGGGAATTCCCACGCACGTACCCGGCCAAATCGCGTGTGGAACTTCCTGCGCATCCCTTAAATCCACGTACCCTGCCAAATCCCATGTGAGACTTCCTGCGCACCCCTGAGATCCACATACCCAGCCAAGTCGCTTGTGAAAATTCCCGCGCACGTACCCGGCCAAATTGCGTGTGGAACTTCCCGCGCACCCCTGAAATCCACGTACCCTGCCAAATCGCATGTGAGACTTCCCACGCACCCCTGAGATCCACGTACCCAGCCAAATCGCATGTGGAAATTCCCGCGCACGTACCCGGCCAAATCGCGTGTGGAACTTCCCGCTCACCCCTGAAATCCACGTACCCAGCCAAATCGCGTGTGAGACTTCCCGCGCACCCCAGAGATCCCCGTACCCAGCCAAGTCACGTGTGGAAATTCCCACGCACGTACCCGGCCAAATGGCATGTGGAACTTCCCGCGCACCCCTGAAATCCACATACCCTGCCAAATCGCGTGTGAAACTTCCCGCGCACCCCGGAATACACGCACACGTTATTTTTCAGTCAGCGGGTGTCCGTGTTTGTGGGTACCCCTTTGCACGTCATTTGTCCTGGAGGGCCACAGTATAGGACATTCATCATAGCTGTATATAGGTGCTATTTGTTGGTGCACCTTTTGGTGCACATTTATTACAGGCGCAGAGACGCTACCGCCTGCTTTCTTGTGGCGGTCGTGTTTTTGCCTGTACGCTGGTTTGACCGTGCGCTTTTTTGCCCTATTCGATTCCATGAATACGTGTTGTAGGCGAGCGTGTGGGCGTTCCGCGCACTTGCATCCTGTACTTCCCCCGTGACGCCCACATTTTGGCAAGTTGTTCCCCATTCCGAGTGTTACGCCCCGTGTTCCGCCTACTTTTGTTGTGTGCGCCGCGCTATGTGTGATTTTCGCTGTGGCCTGTGCGATTTTCGTTGTGACCTGGCACACGCCGTTAGATGGCCTGTGCGCCAACGTGCGCCGCGCACTTTTTTAGCGCACATCCGATGGTTTTCTCGCGCACAGCCTTCCATGAATCGATGTGCGCTGCTTTTCGTGCGATTTTCGCACTTGCACTGCGATTTTCGCTATTCCACTGCGAATCGCACGTTTTTGGCCACTTGCGCCGCGCTAATTATTCCACGAATCGGCCTGTTGGTTCAGAAAGAATAATATGTTAATGATTGTGATACCGCTTTGCATTTTGATTGTGCTGCTCCCAATATTTTGGTATCTAGAAACTGTGCATCCTTTGAACTCTCTTTTGACTGCTACCAATGCTCCTACTATGAGCAGCCCAGTACATGTGCTCTCTTATACTCTCCCTTCACAAGAAGTGAAACATAGAAAAGGTTATGACAATAATACACTGTTACAGATTATGAATATGACCCATGTTATCTTGAATAGGTCCAACTGTTGGGCTTGTTCCCATTTACCCCAGCACGGGGAAAGAGGAATGGGGTGGTATGTACATCCTTTGCCACTTAATACCGCCTGTTATGCATCATTAAGAGCGCTATTTTTTCGGAAAATGGAATGATAGTGTTACTGGTCAGTTTGTTGGAACAAACATAAATGAATTTGAAAGATTAGTATTGGAACTGTTGCGTCGTTCCGTATTCACAAGTGGAAACAAAATAAACCTGGTAACAACAAGTCCAGTAGATAGGCTCTCTAGGCCTTACAAGTCTCTAATCACTCTCTAACCCTGCACGCCACTGAACTTTTAATCTCCTCCCTTTTCTTCTCTCGTATTTTCTACTGTTCTTCTCTCCTCTTCGGACTCCCTGCTTCCCATCTTGCCCCCCTCAAATCCCTCTACAACTCTGCCATTTGTACCCTCTGTCTTCTCTCTCCTCACGACTCCATCTCCTCCTCACTCTCACAGTTTGGCTGGCTTTCCTTTCATTCCCAACTCAAATTCCACTTCCTCTGTCTTGTCTTTAAATCACTTCATGATCTTGCTCCCCCATATCTCTCCTCTCTCATCTCATTCTACACTCCCTCCCATTCCCTCAGATCTGCAGATCACTTCCTTCTCCTTGTTCCCCCGTCCCCATGTGCCTCCTCTCGTTTTCGCTCCTTTCAGCTCCTTGCCCCCCTCCACTGGAACTCCCTTCCCCTCTCTATCCGTTCCATCCCCACTTATTCCTCCTTTCATGTCTCCTTAAAATCTCTTCTTCTCCACTCCCCTCCATGATACTCAGATGCTCCTCCGCCGTCCCCGCCCCTCTTTTATCCTCCCCATGTTACCTCTCTGCCTCTGCCTTGTCTCCTCTTATGTCCCCTCTCCTCCTCTCTCGCCTTCAGCTTATCTCACTTCCTGTTCCCCTCTCTATTCCCCTCTCCACCCCTTCTTCCCCCATTTATCTCCACTGGCAAATTGTTCTAGTTGCTGTATTACTGGTTTGACTCATATTTTGAAAATCCTGCTACTGTTATTGTATTCTTGTTGTTATAATGTACAGTGCTTTGGCGTAAAGCGCTATATAAACACAATAAACATAATCATAAACATAAAATGGCTCCAGTAGGAAACAAAGATGCTGTTCCTCCCTTCTATCCTATTAATCACAGTCCAGGTTCTGTCCCATTTTGCTTACGGAAAAAGGGTTCCCACCCGGTGGGAACCTTTACTAGATGTATGAATATTGCTTTACTTGAGCAAGAAGAAAACCATTGTGTATAGGAGGTTCTGTCTATTTTGTATGTGGAAATCAGGCCTATCCATGGTTACCTAGAACTTGGGAAGGAAACTGTTATTTAGGTATACTTTTGCCTGGTGTATTTCTTTCCAAACCTCTGAAATATCAAAGCTATCTAGATCTCGGCCACAACGAGATGATACCGCAGGACAGATCGTAGGGGATATAGCAAAGTCATTTATACCATTTTGGGGGTAAGCAATAAATTCATGGAATATAAGGAAACTGTCCAGAGTGTTAGAAAAAACGATAAATGGAACTACAGATATACTCTATAATATGACACTAGAACAAAAAGCAATCAGATTAGTTGCACTTCAAAATAGAATGGTGCTTGATATAATTTTGGCTGATCGTGGAGGGGTATGCAAATTGGTGGGGTCAGCGTGCTGTGTATTCATAAGTGACTCCTCCCCCATGATATTTGAAGCGATCAAAAAATTGCATGTCCTAAATTCTGAAATTCATATTCCTACAGGTGGTTGGAATCTGAATATAAGTTCATGGTTTTGGGAACTGCTGTGATCATGGGGATGGAAACTAATTGCAATTTTGGTTATGATATTTGGAACCCTCATGTTCTGCTGTTGTTGCATACAATGCCTGCCAGTCCTCTGCTCCCAAATTACAAATGAGTGGGTACATGCCATCAAAACAAAACCTCTTCGCATGTTAAGTGAAGGTGCACAACACGAAAATGAAATAATGAAAGAATTTATGGCAATTAATATCTCTGATGACGATTACAGCAGTATGGGTAGGTTGGAATCGGACACGTGGTCCGATGAAGACGTGATGTATGGATGATGCTCTTGGCTTATGGCCAAAAGGAGGGTTTGTTAGACCAGAAACGACCCTATAGTATGTATAGTATGCTGGCCAGAAACCAATCGCATCATATGACAAACATCGCAATCCTAGAATCATTGTATCCAGAGGGCGTCCATTTTGTGAAGTGTCAGCCATTTGCTTTTTTCTTTTCTGTCAAATCGCTTTGCAAATGTATTCTATGCTTCAAACTCACACACAGTACGAGGCAACGGCCTGAATGCTGAAATACTAACACAGACAGGAATGTCAAACTATGCAGAAATACATTGTTTTTCTCTCTCACTAAGTCCTTGAAGCCGAGCAGAGCCGCATCTAATCAGTAGTCCAGGTGCCAGCCTGTCTTGCAACCGCTGCAGTAAAAGGCAGTTAAACCAAGAATTATATTCTCCTAGCGGTGCTCCTTCGCAGAGAGTGGTATTTTCTGCTTCAGAACTGTCTGACTCTTAGCTCATGAACCGAGACACACAATTAACGTACTAAGGAATGTTTCTCTGCTAAGAACATGATATCTTTGCCGAGCTAAGAGCTCTATGTTCCCCATAACAGAAAGATGTCTCTGCTGCCATTGCTAGAATAACTATGTTTAGACTGAATGAAGACTTTTCATAAGGTGTCATAATTGTCATGATTGTCAATCACCGAACCCTAGCTGGAATGACATGTTTGTGGGCGGATCAAATTGCCTTCGTAAAGATTATATGTAATGTATATATATTGCTGCTTGAGCTTTACTCGCTCTCTTGCATATCACGAGGTCTGGGAACACACGTCGTGAGGCGTTGAGACCCAGTCGGCCGACTGAGAATATTTTTAAATAAACCAGCCTTGGTTGGAAATCGAACCTTGTGTCTGACGTGTCACTATAGTGTATGGCTATTGTGCCTTAGTTTCCATATGCGGTCTTTATGTTCTAACAGGACAGGAGTAAGTCCACCACAAAGTGAACTTTACAAATAAATGCAGTGCAGCAAGGACAAAGACTGGCAAGAGGTAGTCTGGAGGCTGCCGAGTAGGAGCCAGAGAACTGTAAATATCATCCATAAAGCCGAGAGGGATCCTGGTTGCGCGACCTGTGTTGGGTGGACTGTGTAGTCTGGAACTGCGCCTAGACCAGTGATCCCTGAACTGTGAGACCCAAAATACATTGTGGAATAAACCAAGAAGAGGCACTGCCAGTGAATGCATGAAGCAATCCAGGAACCAGGTCATGCTAATGTTAAACCATTTGTTGGAAAGACTGAAATAAGTATAATGAAGGCTTGGGGAAGGGAATCCTGGTACAAGAGGAGTTACATTTGTTGTCTTGAGAACAAAGCCTCAAGACCTGTTTCTTTTGAACTGTGTTGCTGAAACTTGGCCAAGGGAACCCCGAGGACTGTGTGGCACTATGTTGCTTTAAATTGGAGAAAGATAACATTGAGACTTTTGGGGAACTGTCTTGAACTTGGGGAAGGGGAGCTCAGAACTTTATGATGGTCACCATTTCTTTGATTATTGGATTGACATCCCTACACGTTGTTTAGCTTTAGTTGTGAGGGCAAGGATATGTTTTGGACACAGACAGATTCTTTAGTTGAACTCTTAGGCTCAGACTTAATTTAGTTTTGGTCAGATAGGGGAAACCCACTTTAGCATAGGGCAAGTTAGGCCATCTACCATCCTGACATTTACCTTTAAATAAATGAGTTTATTTTGAACTTTGAATCTGTTGAGGCCTTCACATTATACAGCACAAAAACCACTGACAAGGGCATCCTGGCGCTAAGAGTAAGCAGAAAAAGAGAACAGACGGCTTAATACAGAATGAACAACGAAAAGACAGATGATGTTCAGTGGAACGAAGAGATAGTGGTTATTTGTTTCTAAGGCAGGCCGCAGCCACAGAGAGAGCGCGCACCCAGTCTGACTCGGTTAAACCAACAGACCATGATCTGTAAGGCATCAGAGGCCTCGAGTGAACGCGCAGGGGTATAATGAGCAAACGGGTCTTGCCGATATTCAGGGCCCACAATGTGGTGACTGCTACAATCATTCCCTTCACAGTAACTTTTTGGATCTGTCCTTGGTGACGTTGAATCTGTGTTGGCTGTGACGCTGGCCCAACGCAATGCTGGATGCAGGTAATGGTGAGCTGGCAAAAGCTGGCTGGGGCCCTGTCCTCGGGTGGCAAATTGCTGTGGCTTGGCCCCATTGTTCATTCTTCTTGCTGGCCCAGTTCACCACATTGGGCCACCCAAGATCACGGGGCTCTTTAATTGTCCTGGGCTGCCTCTTGCACGAGTAGGGGGCAACCCGTGCTCACTGCCACACTCAGTGGATTTATTTTATTTTCAGGGTGGTCCCGTTGGCAGGGGATCCAACCCATACTCACTGCAGCAACCACAGCATTGCCTTTATTTTCAGGGTAGGCCTACCTGATGTCCCTGCCGTACCGGAAGCACCGTGCAAATCTTTGAGGCTACCCCAATAGCGTTGGGGCTGCCCCCTTTACCACGTTACCTCATTGTATTGGGGATGCTGCCTCGCTCGCCGTTGCAGCCTTGTTTGAGCTTCTGGCCGACCCCCTGTGCAATACGCTGTGAGACGCAGGGAGCCACTTTTCGGCCTGCACCTATAATATGCACACCGGGAGGACTTCAATGAAGGTGTGCCATCAGAGGCACGGCCACTCTGGGCCGCCCGTCGCTGTTCATTGGTACAGGCAGCACCTGCACGCTGCCTGGCCCTTGAATACTGCTGGGCTCGTCGGTCCCGGTGGGCCTGGTGACATTGCCCTGGGGTGACCGAACTGCCCTTGCACCTGGCGCCATTTTTCAGCATTTTAGGCCCTGGGGGGGTTTGAGAAGGCGCTCTAGGCAGCGTCCCCCCCATTTAAGTCTTTCTTCCTTCCCTTGCTTTCTCTCCAACTGTCCCCTTTTTTAATTCCTTTATGGATTCTTTTCTCCACTGCCCATCCCATTCTTGGGCAAAGGAGTACTGTTCTGTTGGTCCTTTCTTCTTTTCACATTACACAGTACTTGCATCCCTTACCGGTGGCCCCTGGTACATCCATAGATTTTTACTCACAAGTGTCCCCTAAGGGCCACTCTTTATCTGCACTACCAAGCTATTCCCAATTCTTGGATCTTGTTCTGCCCTCTTGGGGAGACCCTCCTCGAATAGTGGGAACCTATTCTTCACTGCCTCGCCCCGTTGAGACCCTGTTTTTAACTTAACTGCACGACCGCATCCCCCAGCACCGAACGTACTCATCTTAGGGACTGGACTGTCTCTTAGCTAGGGTTTGAATTGTGAAGGACTGCATAAAGGAAGTTCACACTGTATGATCCCCTTCTTTGCAGGTTGTGGGTCTGTACTGTGTAATATCTCTTTAGGCCATTGGTTACTGTATATATGTTTCATAGTTAGTGTTGTGTTGGTTTTGTTAATGCTGCTGAATAATTACTTTGTGTTTAACTTGGACTTTAATAAATGTATATGTATTTTTAATTTTTATACACCTGACACAGATTAATTTGTGGTGTTGTTTACTGTCTGTTCTCATTGTGGGCTTATGATCGCCCTCACCCCTCCTGACACCTAGTCTTGACCGCTACGATGCTACCTTGATTGCTCTGGCTTGTCAAGAAGGTTACCCTGTTCCAAGAAACTAGGCTGGCCTTCTGAACCTCTACCCACCAGGTCAGAGTTCAGAAATCCATCTTAACAGTCACCAATCTCAGGAACTGTGGGGTTTAGCTGAGAAGGAAAGAAGGGAAGGAGCTGATGAAAAGGAAAGTCTTGTGGAGCATCTGGAATTTGAGGCGGTATGGCTCAAGACGAAGACTAAGAGGAAGGGGGGGCTGTTCCATAGGAGGAAGCCTGATGAGGAAAGATATTGGCCACCAGCTCTGTTTGGCAAAGCGCTTGACACACAGAGAGTTGGTACCAGAGCAGCATAAGGTTCTGGAGGGAAAGTACTTAATGAGAGCCAATTGTAGATTGTGTGGTCTCCGCCCCACAGACATCCTTATGGATGATGTAGATCGATTTGAATTTGATCCTTGCAGCACCCGGGAGCGGGTGGAGGGTTTTTAAGGCTGGAGAGAGGCGGTCCCTGGACTTGAGGACAAGGATATGCCTTACAGCCGTGTTCTGGATTAGCTGATGGGGTCATAGAGAAGAGGGTAGATTAAGGAAAAGGCAATGGCAGTAGTCTAGCCTAGAGAGAACCAGCGCTCTAGAGACATTGGGCCTCATTACGAGTCAGGCGGTAAGGGGTTTACGGCGGCGTAAACAGCGCCGACCCTTACCGCCTGATTCCGAGGTCCCTTAGCGCCATGGAGGACTTAACACCTGCTTTTAGCAGGTGTTAAAATCCATGGCGCTAAGGGACCTTGGTGTTAAATTTACGGTGGCGTAATTATTGCCTTCCCCACTCCCATTATGCCCTATGGGGCAAAAATGGGAATGGGGAAGGATAAATGGGGATTGGGGACTTACCGCCCCGCCAACCTCGGAATGGGGCGGTAAGTCTGCCAACCACCATGGCGTAAACATAGTTTACATATAATTAGCTCCGAGGTCCCTTTGCGGGTCCCGTCCTTAACGCCTGGAAAAACCAGGCGTTAAGAGAGGACCCGCAAAGGGACCTCGTAGTAAGGCGGTAAGGGTTTACCGGTACCGGTGCCCTTACCGGTACCGGTAAACCCTTACCGCCTACCGTGTAATGAGGCCCATTGAGTTTCTGGGGGAAAGTGAGGAATGGAAGAATACCTTTTGAGGAGGTGGAGTTGAAAGTGGGCCTTCTGGACAAGGTCCTGGGTGTGAGGGTGGCAGGAAAGAGGAGTCAAAGATGACTCCAAGGTTTCTGGCTTCGAACAAAGGAGAAGGGGGAGTGCCCATAGAAGATGGTGTTAGGGTCCGGCAAAATTAGATGCAGACTTTCATTTCTTTGGCACTTCCTGATGACGGACGAGCACCTTTTAGTTCCTTTAAAGAGGTAGGGAAAGATGGGCCTTTTTCTTGTAATTTGAATACAAAGTGAATTAGAATTTCCTCAAAGAGTCAGAATCCTCCTTTTGACTCCCCACACACCCAAGTCCTGGTCCTCTGCTGAAATTGTCCCCTTGTATACAAAGGGGGCACGGGTTGAACCCCCACCAATTATTGACCAATTTCACTTCTTGACTCCTCTGGAACATTTTTGCTACAGTTGTACTTGGTCATTTGAATACTTGGATCGAACATTCTGCATTGATGATTGACAGGCAGAGCTTAGAGAAGGGGTAAGCACTATCGATCAGTGCCTTAGGTTATCTCTTCTGATGAGCAGGTATGTTACGATAAGGAATGTTAACCTTCTTGTGCTGTATGTTGATCTTCCATACAATTCCTTGTGTAAAACCTTGGGACGTCTTGTTGGATTCCTCACACTTTAAATAATCCTATTACTATACAGAGAATGAGTCTGTGGTGAGGTGGGGTTTGGGAGGGGAAACCAGGGCACCATGAACATTTTACAAGTAGTGCAGCAAGGTTGTGTGCTGGCTCCAACCTTGTTTTTACTTTACATCAATGGACTATTATATAAAGTAATGGCCATTCCAACGGATCCCCCCCCCCCTCTCTTGAAGGCAAAAGATATCATGTAATATAGAGAGGCAATTGGGAACATCCATGGGCCTTCATTACCATGGTGCTTGCACATCAAGAACATTTATGATATTGGTCACAGTGACCCATGGCAAAAACCTAACACCATCTTTGACAAGGATAAAGAAACTGTTAAGGCGGATTACTGCCTAAAATGTTTAAAGGAGCTACATGTTGTAATATCGGGATCAAATGCACTGATGTTAGTATGGGAGAATAAACTGACTGACCCGCAGATATGAATACTATCTAGATATTATGAAGCCTAGATTCCTTTGCTCTCTGTATCTCAAGTGGAGATTTGCAACTCTGCCAGTGGCATAAAGAGCAGATAGGTGGGATGCCGGTGGGTCAAATAAGTGTCCTCATTGCCGGGTGAGAACTGAAACTGAGGAGCACTTCTGAGCTTGCCTTTTATGTTTGTATTTTAGAAGGATATATGTGAGAGCAAGGTTTTTACTAGTACATTTACCAAAAATAGTGATACTATGACCCTCTGTGAGATCCAGTGACAGGGGAAATGTATTTGCACAGGTCATGGCAGAAAAGAGGTGCACTATTGAAGTCTTTGTACATAACAATGTCACCTGTTACCTAAATATGTGCGGTGTGACCCAATCGGCCTTGAAATGTGCGTTTGTGAACCATGAAATACTAACAGTGTGCCGGGGTTTCCTTTTAGCTTATTTGGGTTTGAAGATTGTATGCATTTTCACTTTAATAATGACATGGTCCACATTAGTATGTATTATGGCATGTTAAATATGAGTTTGTCTTGCAAGGTTGCACGTGTTAAAGGTGTACAGGGGGAATCCCTGGTTAGCTATAGTTGCTGCTGCTATAATCGTAACATTATTATTTTTTCTTTAGGATTTGATTGTTTCTGTTCCACTTGTTATTATGATGATATCGATGAACATATAATGAATTATTGATGTGTATGGATATTGATGGGATTATTTTTTTAAAAATTACATTTTTCTAATATATATATATTACATTTCGCTACATTTTCGTTTTACCTAATGCACTTTTATGAAGCTCATCCAGTATTTTGATTGACTGACTGAACATTGTATTGCTCGGGGAAAAATATCCAGAGAGAATTTCAAATCCCAATATAAGGGCCTTTTTACGTTGGATTTCATTTTGGCTTCTTGCCCTTGGCTGAGAAGGTGGGCGAGACCTAAAGAACCCAACCCGCGTGACTTATGTTGTGCATGTGAAGCCCTGAGGGAGACAATTCCACGCTTTCTGTTCTTATGCCCTTTTAAAGAGGCCCCTAAGAACAAATGGTTGAAACCTATGTTAAGAGGGCGAGGATCAGGTCTGTGCAGGAGGCTATAGAGGGGGACTGTAGCTCAGCTAATGTGGAGGTTGTTTGCAGTAGCTCAGTACATCTGGAAAGCATGGACCATCGGGTCTAAAAAGGGTGCAAGGGTGTGAAGCTGCTGCATGTTTGAATGAGTGCTTGTCTGTTAGAGCTCATGGGGCTTTACAACTTCTTACCATTTCAATGTTTTAACCTAGGCTGGTCTGACGATGTATATCAATTGGACAAACTGCTGACATAGTGTGAAGCATTGGCCTTAACATTAATGTATGCACATGTGGAGCTTTTATGTGCTAGGTGAGGCCTTTGAAGGTGGTCATTTCCCAAAATTACAAATTCAAATTAGACTATTTGACACTGATGGACACACCACAGTAGGGAATGAGACCAGGGCCCTCATTACAAGTCAGGCGGTGGACCATGGTGCTATTAGCACCATGGTCCATGCCGGATTCCGCCATGGTGCATGGCGGAATTACCGCCCCATTCCAAGGTGAGTGGGGCGGTAATTCCCCATTCACCATTTGCCCTACCCCATTCCCATTTTTGCCCCATAGGGCATAATGGGGATGGGGAAGGCGCTAATTACGGCACCGTAAATTACGGTGCCGTAATTAGCACCAAGGTCGCTTAGCGCCTTGGACTTTAACGCCTGCAAAAAGCAGGCGTTAAAGTATGAATCAGGCATTAAGGGTTAACGCCTGACTTGCAATGAGGGCCCAGGAGTCGGATTGTGAGTCAGTAAAAGAATATTTGATATAAAGTATGCGAGACGTACAAAGGATTCTGCAAGCTCCGAGAGCGCTCTGCCAGGGATACAGATACAACACATTTTTAAGGAGGATTGTCGTCATCTGTGACGAAAAGTTTAGGCGATACATTATGCAAGTTCATTGGCTCTTAACATAGTTCGAGTATAGGCCATACTCGACGGGTGCTGCTGGATTTGTCGAAGTAGAGCTGTGACCTCTTGCATCACGTGGGGTTGTTGAACTCTTCTGGGAGGGATGAAGGTTGGGCCGGGTCCGCATCGCCATCTAATTAATCCTAACTACACAGGGCCTCATTACGACCCTGGCGGTAAGGGGTTAGCGCCAGCGTTAGCTGCGCCGACCCCTTACCGCCAATCACGAGTTCCCTTTCCGCCATGGCGGATTTTACACCTGCTTCTAGCGGGTGTAAAAAACCATGGCGGTAAGGGAACTTGATGTTAATTACGCCACCGTAATTTACGGTGGCGTAATTAACGCCTTCCCCACTCCCATTATGCCCTATGGGGCAAAAATGGGAATGGGGAAGGGTAAATGGGGATTGGGGACTTACCGCCCCGCCGACCTCGGAATGGGGCGGTAAGTCCGCCAACCACCATGGCGTAAACGTAGTTTACGCCATGGTGGTAAAGTCACGGCCCAGGCGGTAACTTACCGCCTGGGTCGTAATGAGGCCCACAGTCATTATTGACATGCATTGATTAATATAGAGCATACATTTGTTCAAAGAATGTAGTGTTCTCTATAAATTGTAGCAACAGGCGCACATTCTTGGCCTGGACCTTTTGGGGGGACAGGGGCTTGGTGGTCCAGGTGCCTTATCTGGGAGTAGCATCTGAAGGATCTCACATGAGGGGACTGGTGGGTGTTTAAATAAGGAAAATATATGATCGTACAGGATTAGTTATATGGGAGCAATTTCGGGGGGGGGGGCATGGGGAAGGGTTGTACCAACTGTTACATAAAAGGGGTGTGAAGGTGCAAAGGGTAAACAAGCAGTAACTCCTAAAGGTGGGGGTTAGAAGGAGCTGGGGCATATTTGTGGAGACAAGTGGTTCTCACGAGCCAGGCTTCGGCCCTGTACCTCACAGGGCAAGGCAGTGATCCCTCTGATGGATTAGCGTCTAGCAGCATATATCAAAGGGACCCCAGCTGGGGTGAGCTCTCCTTTCTGCTGTGATCCTCCTGCTGGATTAGCACCTTGCAGCATATATCACAGGGACACCAGGTGGGGTGAGCTCTCCTTTCTGCTGTGATCCTTCTGATGGATTAGCACCTAGCAGCATATATCACAGGGAGCCCAGGTGGGGTGAGCTCTCCTTTCTGTTGTGATCCTCCTGATAGATCGGCACCTAGCAGCATATATCACTGGGAGCCCAGGTCGGGTGAGCTCTCCTTTCTGCTGTGATCCTTCTGATGGATTAGCACCTAGCAGCATATATCACAGGGAGCCCAGGTGGGGTGAGCTCTCCTTTCTGCTGTGATCCTTCTGATGGATTAGTACCTAGCAGCATATATTACAGGGAACCCAGTGGGGTGAGCTCTCCTTTCTGCTGTGATCCTTCTGATGGAATAGCACTTAGCAGCATATATTACAGGGAACCCAGTGGGGTGAGCTCTCCTTTCTGCTGTGATCCTTCTGATGGATTAGTACCTAGCAGCATATATTACAGGGACCCCCGGTGGGGTGAGTTCTCCTTTCTGCTGTGATCCTCCTGCTGGATTAGCACCTTGCAGCATATATCACAGGGACCCCAGGTGGGGTGAGCTCTCCTTTCTGCTGTTTTCCTCCTGATGGATTAGCTCCTTGCAGCATATATCACTGGGAGCCCAGGTATGGAGAGCTCTCCTTTCTGCTGTGATCCTTCTGATGGATTAGCACCTAGCAGCCTATATCACAGGGAGCCCAGGTGGGGTGAGCTCTCCTTTCTGCTGTGATCCTTCTGATGGATTAGTACCTAGCAGCATATATTACAGGGAACCCAGTGGGGTGAGCTCTCCTTTCTGCTGTGATCCTTCTGATGGAATAGCACTTAGCAGCATATATTACAGGGACCCCCGGTGGGGTGAGCTCTCCTTTCTGCTGTGATCCTCCTGCTGGATTAGCACCTTGCAGCATATATCACAGGGACCCCAGGTGGGGTGAGCTCTCCTTTCTGCTGTTTTCCTCCTGATGGATTAGCTCCTTGCAGCATATATCACAGGGAGCCCAGGTGGGGTGAGCTCTCCTTTCTGCTGTGATCCTTCTGATGGCTTAGCACCTAGCAGCATATATCACAGGGAGCCCAGGTGGGGTGAGTTCTTCTGTATGCTGTGATCCTTCCGATGGATTAGCACCTAGCAGCATATATCACAGGGACACCAGGTGGGGTGAGTTCTCCTTTCTGCTGTGATCCTTCCGATGGATTAGCACCTAGCAGCATATATCACAGGGACCCCAGGTGGGGTGAGCTCGCCTTTCTTCCGTGATTCTTCTGATGGAATAGCACCTAGCAGCATATATCAAAGGGAGCCCAGGTGGGGTGAGCGATCCTTCTGATGGATTGGCACCTCGCATTATATATCATAGGGAGCCCAGGTGGGGTGAGCTCTCCTTTCTGTTGTGATCCTTCTGATAGATCGGCACCTAGCAGCATATATCACAGGGACCCCAGGTGGGGTGAGCTCTCCTTTATGCTGTGATCCTCCTGATAGATCTGCACCTAGCAGCATATATAACAGGGAGCCCAGGTGGGGTGAGCTCTCCTTTCTGTTGTGATCCTCCTGATAGATCGTCACCTAGCAGCATATATCACTGGGAGCCCAGGTCGGGAGAGCTCTCCTTTCTGCTGTGATCCTTCTGATGGATTAGCACCTAGCAGCATATATCACAGGGAGCCCAGGTGGGGTGAGCTCTCCTTTCTGCTGTGATCCTTCTGATGGATTAGCACCTAGCAGCATATATTACAGGGACCCCCGGTGGGGTGAGCTCTCCTTTCTGCTGTGATCCTTCTGATGGATTAGCACCTAGCCGCATATATCACAGGGACCCCAGGTGGGGTGAGCTCTCCTTTCTGCTATGATCCTCTGATGGATTAACACCTAGCAGCATATATCACAAGGAGCCCAAGTGGGGCGAGCTCTCCTTTCTGCTGTGATCCTTCTGATGGATTAGTACCTAGCAGCATATATCACAGGGAGCCTGGTGGGGTGAGCTCTCCTTTCTGCTGTGATCCTTCTGATGGATTAGCACCAAGCAGCATATATCACAGGGACCCCCGGTGGGGTGAGCTCTCCTTTCTGTTGTGATCCTTCTGATGGATTAGCACCTAGCAGAATATATCACAGGGACCCCAGGTGGGGTGAGCTCTCCTTTCTGCTGTGATCCTTCTGATGGATTAGTACCTAGCAGCATATATCACAGGGAATCCGGTGGGGTGAGCTCTCCTTTCTGCTGTGATCCTTCTGATGGATTAGCACCTAGCAGCATATTTCACAGGGACCCCAGGTGGGATGAGCTCTCCTTTCTGCTGTCAACCTTCTGATGGATTAGCACTTAGCGGCATATATTGCAGGGAACCCCAGGAGGGGTGAGCTCTCCTTTCTGCTGTGATCCTTCTGATGGATTGGCACCTAGCAGCATATATCACAGGGACCCCAGGTGGGGTGAGCTCTTCTTTCTGCTGTGATCCTTCTGATGGATCGGCACCTAGCAGCATATATCACAGGGAGCCCAGGTGGGGAGAGCTCTCCTTTCTGCTGTGATCCTTCTGATGGATTAGTACCTAGCAGCATATATCACAGGGAGCCCAGGTGGGTCGAGCTCTCCTTTCTGCTGTGATTGTTCTGATGGATTAGCACCTAGCAGCATTTATCACAGGGACCACACGTGGGGTGAGCTCTCCTTTCTGCTGTGATCCTTCTTATGGATTGGCACCTAGTAGCATATATCACAGGGACCCCAGGTGAGGTGAGCTCTCGTTTCTGCTGTGATCCTCCTGCTAGATCGGCACACTAACAGTTTTATTGCTGGTGGTCTGGGGTTGACCGGTACACTGGACAGCTGGGGTCTTGTGATGGCGGCATCTGGGCTCTATAATTTAGGGTTTGGACTGGTGAAGGTGGGAGGCTTGTGCTCTCTTTCTCGTGGGATATTTCCTCAGAGGGATCTCTCAGCCCCATTGTGGCCTTGCAGGGTGCATTCATTCTGGGATACGAGTGCTAATAACATGAAATAATGAGAGGTTTATGAATCTCAGTGGGTTCGGGCTTTCTCACTGCTGTCTAAGCTACACCCAAATGCAATGAAAGGTTGTCTTGTAGCTCTGAAGGCTTTTGTGTGGTCGAGGTAATACTTTAGTGCCCTCTTGGCATCTAAAGAATGTAATGCTGTTTCCACCGGAGTAGTCATATTTTGGAAAAAAGGAGGGCAACGTGATTGTTGCGTGCTTGTTATACTCAGTTGCTACTTTAGGTCATTTCCAGCCAATTGTTGCAGAAATAATTTCTCTCTTTTGAGACATGAACACAAGGATTCCTATCAGCATAGAAGATGGTTGAAATATGAGGGGAAGCTGCTGGGGCGGAGCTATGCACTTGACATCCCATTGGTAGGGACCAAAAGCCTTCAAAACGATGTGGGTCGGACACTCAAGGTGTCCATGTTTCCTTTAGGAAATGTATTATAACGTAGCTAACCGGGGGTTCCCAGCCTGACGACGGGGAATGTTCACAGTATGTAAATCTATGAAAGATCCAATGCTGGAGAAAATGTAAAAAAGCATAGGTGGGAACATTTGACAGGGTAGGAACATATGACAGCAAAGGTCATCATGTTTGCGTACACAACAGACATTACTACCAACAGGAACATGGGGGGACAAGTGGTGAGGGGAAGTGGGAACTGTGACAAGTGACAGCTTTGCCTGTGGGATTAAGCTGGCAGTCAACAGGTAAGTATGTACTTTGAAATGGACGAGAGCTAAATAAAGGAAAGGGAAAGAGGGGCGGGGGTGGTAAGGGTGGGAGGTAGAGGAGTTAGAGATTTTAGCGAGGCAAGGGGCTGATCAGTGGTTCCGGCTCTGTGCGGCATTATGCTTGCAGAGTTATATGGATTAGCTGCTGTGAATAACAATATGTTTGCAGTCGTGAGAGAGGAGAAACAGGCTGGCGTTAACACTATCATTGTGCACGACTACAGAGCGAAGATCCCAGCTACTGATACTCTATACTGGGATTCAGACACCAACCTCCTGCTCACAGCTATTCGCTGTCAGGAAGCCGGATGAGGAGGTAAAGAATGTCTTCACTGGCACAGCCAGGACGCTAATGCAGAGCAGTATCTGGTCACTGTGATGTCATGTCACGGAGCATCTGTAAGTGAACTCTTGCTATATAAAGCACAATGCAGGTGTTTGTCTCCCACACACCACTTCTGTTGATTGCTTTATTTAAACTTTTTTTTTATTGATTTTCACAACAAACAACAAACAGTGCACCTGAACATGGTGCATATAACTACAATCCCACCCTCCTCCCCCCTTACAGACCCTCGTTCAACAACCACGGTTTATTGGTCCACATCTGTCACTTCTGTTTCATCATCCGGGGAGCTTTCCGAGTCCAGTTCCTCAGGCTCCACGCCTGTCAAAGATGCAACCAGGTGCTGCCACTCTGTCAATGTTCCTGTTTCTTCTCCCCGTCCTCTCCCTACTGCCTCCCTCCAAACTGCCGTTTCAGCCTCGGCCCATTGTAGGAGGTCCCTCCACCAGGTTTCAATATTCGATCTATCCCATGCCTTCCATCGCATGGCTATCTTACGCTTAGCCAAAATTTAAGCTCACATGCTTAAGTTTACGCGGTCTAGGGAAGCCCCTCACCATACATGCCCACAAGGAGTCCAACACCAGTCTGGTCCCTTTGTCAGCCAATCGGCTTGCTACCTCCTCCCAATATCTTGTGATTTCAGGGCAAGCCCAAAACATGTGTACCATCCCTACGTTTTCTTCCCCGCATTTTGGCCAGTATTGCTTGACCGCCTTTACAAACTTGCCGATTTTCTTGGGGTCATGTTTGCTCTGTGGGTGATATACAACTGAATCTGCTGCAATCTGGCATTCCTCGACACTTTCTAATGATATCCTTGCATCCTCCCCCATAACCCATCACTTATGGTCTCACCACTTTCCTCTTTCCAGTCCCGCCTGACCTGTCCCACCTCTTTACACACCTTGGACATCAGTATCTCGTGAATTCTGTAGACTTTGTGTCCTCCTGACACTGTTTGGAATGTTTCTATGGCTACAACTGGCGCTGGGCTTGTTCTGTTTCTGACCATGGGGGTCATTACGACCCAGGCGGTAAGTACGCCAACTTTACCACCATGGTGTAAACTACGTTTACACCATGGTGGATGGCGGATTTACCGCCCCATTCCAAGGTGAGTGGGGCGGTAAATCCCCATTTCCCATTTTACCCTTCCCCATTCCCATTTTTGCCCCATAGGGCATAATTGGAGGGGGGAAGGCGCTAATTACGCCACCGTAAATTACGGTGGCGTAATTAGCACCAAGGCGGTTTAGCGCCATGGATTTTAACGGCTGCTAGAAGCAGCCGTTAAAATCGGAATCAGGCGTTAAGGGTTAACGACGGCGTTAACCCTTAACGCCTGAGTTGTAATGAGGCCCCATGTCTTTGTTACTAGCTTCATCAGCCTAGCATATGTAATGTACTGTCCACTGTGTAAGCCTGTGTCTTCTGTTAGTGTGTCGAATTCTATCCTTTCCCCATCTCGCCACACATCTCCCACCGTTGTCACTCCCACTGGTTCCCAGTGTTCCCGGATGGTTCGCCTCAATTGTTCCTCTATACCACCTAGAGTTACTAGGGGGGTTTGTGGTGAGCACGGCAGTGGGTACCCCATTACCGTGCATACCCTATGACAAATCTTCTTGCCCAGGGTCAACAGTGCCGATCTTTTTCCTTTCGAGGGGTCAGTCACCCACACCCATTCATTTAGAAAATAAGGTGCACATTCCGCCCTCAGTAGCCTGGACTCCGGGTGTGGTGTCCTCGGATAGCCACCTCGTTACATATTGAAGTTGACCGGCTAGGTAATGCACCTCGAAATCGGGCAATCTTATCCCTGCCAGATCGTGTGGGTTCTGTAGTTTCCAAAGAGCTATCCGATTCCTGGCAGTATGCCAAATGAACCCTCTGCATATACAGTGTAAGTTGGAGAAAAAACGTTTGGGTATTAAATATGGGACGTTTGCAAAGTTGTGCAGCAACCTGGGTAATACTATCATTTTGAGGAATGCTGTCCTCCCCATCATGTTCAGGGGCAACCTTGTCCAGAATGACATGCTTCGTTGAATTCCCTTTACTACCTTTACTGTGTTGTTTTCATGTTCATGTTCAACTTTATGGTATATATCAATCCCCAGATAACGAAAGGTGTCCACTGCCCACTCAATCTGTAACACCGGTAACACACACTTTGGTACCCCTATATTTTATTTTTAAATTTGTTTATTGGCATTTTCATTAGTATCAGTAGATGATGTTCAAATACGCCTTATACATACAGCAATAGCAATGAATTTTAAATTAACATTAACATTACACAAACAACATTAACTGTCTCCATGTTTGATTCGCATCTTATGGTGTCATCTGTCCAGGGGGGAGGGTGAAAGGGGGGAAATATCAACAATATCAGAGAGGGGGGGGCCAACGGGAGGGCCTTCATCTTCCTCCGCTTCTCTACCTTGGCTGGCCAGTAGTTGGGACGTGGGCGGGTATAGCTTGTGTTCTTAATTCAGAGGGGCTTATCATCGGAAGGGTGAAACATGTGTCTGGTGAGTTCCTTCCATGCCTCAAGCGCCACGCTGGAGTCGTCCGTCGACCTGGCAACGCACTCCTCCCATGCCTTAGTCTCAGCTAGCACCCATCGCTCCATCTCATTGTGCAATAACTTGTGTTGTGGTCCCGCAGGTTTTTTCCAAGCCATTGCGATAGTTCTTTTGGCCAGTATGCATGATATGTCCATGAGCCTTTCCACATGTTTGAGCTTAGCTGGTCTGGGGTAGGTTCCCAGGAGGCACTCCTCAGGTGTCCATCTGTATCTGTTCATGCCAGCTCTTTCACACGTCTGTTTCACCTTGTCCCATAAAGACCTTGTTTTGGGGCATACCCACAGCATATGAATCAGATCTGATTTTTCTCCCATGCACCAGGTCCAGGTTGATTGTGCTTGCTTATTAAATGTAGCTATTCGGCTTGGGGTCAGGTAAGTTCTGTATAGTACATTCAGCTGGATTTGTCTGAATCTATGATTCCTGGAAACCTCCTTAGGGAACATAAGCGCTCTGTCCCACTCCTCCTCTGTCATTTCTCTGCCAATGTCCACTTCCCATTTGTTTTTCATTTCCATGTTTCGGGGATTAGGTATGTCACTCAGATGGCCGTATATTTGAGATATTGGTCTGCAGTCTTCTCCCAAATTGTACAGTAGTGTTAAGAATGGATCAGTGTCCGGTTCATCAGGCCATGTGTCCCACTTGTGTCTAGCTGTGGTGCGGAGTCTTTGATACCACAGGAATTGGCCAGTGTGGATACCCTCTTTCTCTTGTAGCAAGGCAAACTCTCTGAAGGTGCCCTCGTCATATAGGTCTCCCCAGGTGTAGACCCCCACCCTCTCCCATAGTCGGATTTGTTTCAAGTCTGAGTTTGTTTTGCATAGGTCAGCGATCAGTGGTACTTCAGGGCAAAGGGACTCTGTGTGTGGGTAAGCATTTCACTCTGCGCCAGATATTTCTCCCTAGGTCCGCTAGAAAGGGTAAGGTTCCCAGCAGTTGTGAAGGTGCCCAGATCAGTTCCTTCAGTTGGAATGGAGGGATCATGGTCTGCAGTAATGGCGTTTCTGATGTGGGTCATCGGCTAGCCATTTGGTAATGAAGCTAAGCTGCGCCGCCAGGTAGTATTTTTCTAGATTTGGAAGTTGTTTTCTGACTTGTGTATATGGTAAAACCAACAACGACAGCGCTATCTTCTGTCTGCCTTTCCCCCATAAGAACTCTCACAATATTGTCTCAAGCAATCGGAAAGAGGACTTGTGGATACAGTAGTGTACATTTTGGAACCCATAGAGGAACCGTGGGAGGACTATCATTTTGACTATCGAAAGGGGGAGTTTGCCCAAAAATTCATAGATTTGCGTAGAGCTGGAAGTGCTGCCTTTGTGTTGCGTTCATGCATCAGTGCCGGGGTGTGCATGATATGCACTCCGAAGTACCGAAATGACTTGGTCTGCCACTCAATCCCCACTGCAGGAAGTGTCTCTGCGGCCACATTTTTCAGAGCTGCTAGGGGGAACAGGCAGGATTTCGACTTGCTAAAATGTATCCCAGAGACCCTAGAATAATTATCTAGAACCTCAAGCATGGTTGGGACATTGAGGTGAGGGTTTGTGACATATATGAGAACATCATCTGCGTAGAGCGAAATTATATGGTCCATGCCTCCTAGCCTTATGCCTGCATCGAAAAACTGCTTCCTAAAGTAAATGGCTATGGGTTCCAGTCCTAATATGTAGAACATTGGGGATAGTGGACAGCCCTGCCTAGTCCCCCTGCATATGTCCCAGGCCTCCGACACGTGCTTCCCAGATTTCACCCTCGCTTTAGGCTTAGTGTATAGTATGTTAATCCATCTAATAAACCCGGGTCCAAAGCTGAATTCCCTGAGCACCGCCATCAGCCACTCCCAGTAAATGGAATCGAACGCCTTTACTGTATCAAGAGACAACAGTGCGTAAGAGTTTTTATCATTGTCAGTTTGTGCTATGACATGTTGCAGCCAGCGTAAGTTCATGGATGTATTGCGGCCCGGCACAAAGCCGCTCTGATCCTTGTGTACTATGTCTCCTATTATTCTGGACAGTCAGTTGGCTAAAATTGTGGTTAAAATTTTCATATCATAGTTAAGCATCGCAAGTGGGCGATAGGAGTCACATTGGTCTGCCGGTTTATTGGGCTTAAGAATCGGGACCACAAGCGTCTCCCTCATACTTTCGGGCAATATCCCCTCTTTGTAAGCTTCTTGGTAGACAGCATGAAGTAGGGGGGGGTCAAGGAGGACTCGCATGTTTTATAGAACTCTTTGGTTAGCCCATCAGTGCCAGGTGCCTTACATGTGGCCAAGGATCTGATAGCTTCAGTTATATCCTCGGGTGTGATTTCTGCTTCAAGTGTGTCGGCTTGTTCTGGGGACAGTCTGGGGAGCCCTATCTCATCCAGCGTTTCCGTCAGCTGTTCTTGAAGGACCTGTACATCATGGGAGTAAGGTGGGTGTAAAAATATTTAAAGGTGTCGTTTATGCTCTGCTGTGTGTAATGTGTGTTTCCGTCTCCGTCCTGTAATGCGGTGGTGGGGTGTCTGGGGTGCTCCTTCCAGCAGAGCCAGGCCAGTAACCTGCCCGGCCTGTCCGGCTCCACGTGTGCTGTATTTGTTTTGGCAGTATAGTCAAACTTTTCAAGCCTGCTCCAGGCGTTTTTTTTGTTCCTCTCTCTAAGTTCTTCGAGCTCCACTTCCCCCTGAGGGGGTGTTTATGGGAGTGGCTTCAAGTCTTTCAATTTCCCCCTCCACCTGATCCAATTCTTTTATGAGCAATCTCGTGGTGTCCCCAGCTTTTGCAATAATTTCTCCCATGGCTACTACCTTCATGGCATCCCACACTGTGCTTATGTGTGCTACACTGCCCATGTTAACCTCTAGATAGGTATCAATAGAATCTCATAGTTCCTCCCTGAAGGCAGGGTCCTTGAAGGGCTTCCACAGGCATTTTCCACATAGGGATCGGGGGTCTGGTGCCCTTGTGATTCCATGTCATCAAGAGTGGGGAGTGGTCAGAGATGGTCCTTCCCAAGTATTGTGCTCCATCCACCTGGGATAGGTGTTCCCTGTCTATGAGGATATAATCTAACCTCGTGTGTAGGTTATGCGGGGACGAGTAGTATGAGTATGCTTGTGTTTCTGGGTGCTTTTCACTCCACACATCCGCCAAGTCCAGCCTATCCAACATGGCGGCCAGAGCCGTTGTTGCTGCCGATGGGCCTCTCAGTTGGGGTATGGACCTATCCAGCATCGGGTCGTGCACACAGTTAAAGTCTCCCCCCCAGATGAAAAGGCCGCTCCTGTGTTGTGCGACTTTGGGGTACAATGAGTTCAGGTATGTCGGTATGTTGTTATTAGGGAGATATGAGTTAACAATGCATATCGCTTCCTGTTCAATGTGTCCCCATAATATGACAAACCTACCCTCGGGGTCTATCTCTGAGTTAGCCACACGGAACGGGAGCTGTGGGTGTATCCAGGTGTAAACGCCTCTGGCATATTTAGAATAAGTGGTGCCAAATCCCTGTCCCCCCCAATGCGCTTGGAGTTTGGTCATAGAATCTTTTGTGAAGTGGGTCTCCTGTAGCAGTGCTATCATTACCCTTTTTCTGTGTAGGTAGGTTTGACCCTATTTCTACAGAGGTAAGTGCTTAAGCCCCTCACGTTCCATGTCACCATGTTGATCACGGTCGTGGTCATGGTGGTTCAATAGGGATTTCGCTGCCGTCTTGCTCCCCCTCTCTACTGCCCACTGGCTCAGACCAAATGTCCAGGATCCAGCCAGCGTTTGGGTTGGAGCTTGGGCCCCTCCATTCCCCAGTTCTGTTTCCCCCCCCATCAATATCGCCTGGAGACTTACCAACAATAGTAACCTTCAAACTGGTAAACAGGATCAACAAACTGTTCAACTTTAAACTGCCCCCAGCAGTTGCCTCCAACTTGCAGAGCTCTGGGGCACCCAAGCCTTTCGGGCCTTTCCAGGCCTCCTGGTGCGGGTAGTCTGTTGGCAGTCGGCCTACACGTGTTCCGGAGGGGTGTGTCGACATCATTGTCGTGCTCATGGGTCGGTGCACTTCTGCCTGCTGTGCTTTCGTAGTGCTGTAAATCTTAGTGCGGTCCGATCGTTCACTCTGTAGTTATGCGAGCTTTAGTTATTTCCTGTTACTCGGGGTATTCAGTGGCCTGTAACCTCCTTTGCCATCCCTTCATTGCCCTCTGCGAGGTTATTGAGGTTATTGTCCTCAAGCCACATGTTTGCCGCTGCTGGGGTCTCAAGAAATATGGCTTTCCCTTTGTACAGTACTTTAAGGCGCGATGGGTACGTTAGCATGTACTTGAGGTTGAGCTTGCGTAACCTTGCTTTCACCGGCACAAATGAATTCATTGCCCGTTGCACCGTGGGGGTGTAGTCTGGGTAGATGACTATTGCGGCATCTTGTCTCTTGATTTCCCCACTTTCCCTTGAGAATCGCAATAGTGTCTCTCTGTCGCGAAAGTTTAAGACTTTCATGATTATTGGGCGTGGGCGTGAGCCCGGAGGGGGACTTTTCTGCAGGGACCGGTGGGCCCGTTCTATCGAAAATCCCTGGGTAAGTTTGCCGGCCCCAATTTCCAGAAATAGCATTGTCTCTATAAACTCAGTGGGGTCCGGACCCTCCATATCTTCCGGGACCCCCAGGATTCGAAAATTGTTGCGGTGGGCGCGCCCTTCCGGGTTCTCTGACCGAGCTTCCAGCCGCGCTACTTGCAGTTCAAGTTCCTGGACTTTAGATTTGAGTTCAGTCGTGCTGCCGACATTGTCTTGCAGTATGGCCTCTGCTGTGGTCATCCTTTCAGTGAGGTTGCGGGCATCCTGTCTCATCAGCTGCATGTCCGACTTGATTTCATCTATTCTAGTTTCCATGGACTTGTGTAGCGCTGCTATGGCCTGCAGTACTGGCATGTTCGTCGGGTCACCTTCTTGAGCCATGAGATCTTCTGCAGCCCCTGCGCTCTGTTGCTGCTTAGGCTTAACCGTTGTGAATGAGTTCATTGTTACGGTTTTTGGTTTGCCTTTGGGGGGTGACATCCCTTGTCTGTCGCCTTATTGCAGGGGTAATTGTCCGGTGCTGATTGCGAGGTCAGCGGCTGGGTCAGGTGGTTGCTGAGTTGCTGGTCGTGTGTGGGTGTACTGCCCATTCATTAGTGTGGGTGCCTGCTATCTTTGTGTGCCGGAGCAGTGGCGCCCTTGTTCATTGTTTCATGTCCGGGCATTAGCGGTGCCGGTCTCCCGCTGACTCAGTCCTCTTTCCAGCAGGTCTGGGGTGTGCACACCATTGGTCATCCACGGGGGCCAGTGCACTGTGCAGAGGGCTAGCTCTTGTCGAGACCCGCCGCTAATGGATCCGTTTGTCTTTCTGCTTGCGGCGGAGACCGCTCGTTGGGTATTGGCCTCTAGCCTGGGATTGTACACACAAGTAGAGGAGCGTCAGGCAACACTCAGGCGTGATGCTTTTCCGTTCGTGGTGTGCTCTCTTTTCTCCGTGCCCCCGAAGCCTTCCAGGCCGCTACCCGGGCCTACCGCTCTGCTACTCGTTTGGTCGCAAGGTGTCCAAAAGATTGAGGCCGTGTGCCGCACCGGCCGTTAGTGTGGAGCCGCAGGCCCCCAGGGGTTTCGGTCAGGGGCTCTGGTATGCGCTGTGTCCAGGTCACCTCTCTGCTTCTCGGTCCCGCCTCCGTGCCTTCTTTCTGTATCACGCTGTGGGACTACTCTCCACCGGGATCTGTCCCCGCCACAGTTCACGTCCCAGGAGGCGGAGACGCAGGCTGCAGCCGACGGCGATGATCGGCTCAGTCCTGGGTGCCGTCGGCGCGCAGGGCCGGGGTTATGAGTCTGCACCCTCAGCCTGCAGGAAGCGATCCGTTCCGCAATGATGCGGTTCAGGAGGGAACCGCGAGCGCCGCCATCTTGTCCAGCGGGGGGTCCTCACTTCGTCAGCTCCGAACATCGGCTGTCGTAGTCTGATTTTCCCACAGGATCTTCGTCGAGGGTAGGGAAACGGTTATTCTGCACGCTGCTTCCAAGAGTATGTTCATATGTCGGTTTTAGAATGAACAATTCAGTCCGTTGCAGGATCTCAGGTAGGAGCGCTGGCGGAGTCCGTCTTTACGTCATGCGCGCCGGCCACGCCCCGGTACCCCTATATACCTACCCAAGGGAAATACATTGGATTTTCGTGGGTTCACCGTTATGCCGACAGCTGTGCAAACTGTTCTAGTACCTCAAGTATATATTGCAGATTTTCCTCGCGGTGTTGCAGATACAGCAGCATGTCATCTGCGTACAGCGATATCAGATGCTGCTATTCTTGCGTTTTAATACCCACTTCCCCATAATAGTATCTAAGGTATGCTGCTAATGGTTCCAATGTCAGAATAAATAGCATCGGGGACCAGGGGCACCCCTGTCTAGTTCCTCTGCTCAGCGTCCATTGTTCTGACACCACAGATCCTGTCCGGACTCTGGCGATAGGTTCGCTGTACACCAGTTTCACCCTTTGCAGATACCCAGGCCGTATATCATATTTCTCTAAGACCGCCAGCAACCATGGGCACTTAACTGAATCAAAATCCTTGACCGCGTCCAGTGAAACTATTGCTAATTCTTGGGCGCTCCTCGCAGTCTGATCTATGATGTGGTGTAACTTTCTGAGATTGTTGGAGATGCACCGCTGGGGGACATATCCCGTCTGATCATGGTGTACCAGGGTGCCGATCAATGGTCTCAGCCTGTTTGCCATCACCGCGGTAAGGATCTTACTATCCTGAATCAGCATCAATAGCGGTCTGTCGGACCCGCAGCCAGTGCCTGTTTTGCCGGGTTTGAGGAGTGGGATGATGACCGCTTCCCTCAGAGTCTCTGGCAGCCTTCCCCTTTTGAACACTTCA